>NW_017729030.1:33214975-33230817 GCF_001723915.1 Gavialis gangeticus | reverse complement strand
TTCTTACTGTTTATTTTGTCACCACAAAACATGATGTAACAGGACACCTGATATGATACCTGTTATGGGGAAAAAAGGGGATATGCCAGTAGGAGCAAAGGAAAAAAAAATGGACCATGGCAGGAAAAGTGGGACACCAAACCCCAGTAACCCAGGTGCTCCCAATGAAGTGCAGCCTGGACTCCGGCAGGGCCTCACGTGGGAGCAGGGCCAGGGTGGATTGGCTCCTGGGAGAGGAGCAGGAAGATAAAAGGGAAGCAGAGAAAAGAGACAGATTGCCCCTGAGACAGGGGCCAACTGGGGATAGCGGAGCTGTGGCGTGGAGTGAGCCTGAATCAGCGAGTAGAGCAACTGTAGAGATGCAGGTAATTACTGGGGGTCAAGGAGACAAGACGATGTCTGGGAATAATGGGTGAACAACAGCCCAGGGGAGTGCCGAGCTGTGGAAGGGCTTCACCTGTGTGCACGAGAGCAGGAGACAGCAGAGGGAGGAGTGCCTGGGCAGAAGGCAAATTTCCTCCTTTCCATCAGGGGGGACCTTAGGAAGAGAGACACCACAGCGGGCAGCTGCCAGAGCAGTAAGAAGGCCACAGAGACTGTGACCCTGAGGATTTAAAGGGCCAGCCAGCAAGGGCCAGCTGCCAGCTGATATGTGCTTAATTTGTACAGAGGGCAGTGAAAAGAACAGCCCTGGCCCAGGTGAGGGTGGAGAGTCACTGTAGCAGTCAGCTGCCAGAGCTGCAAGGAGGCTATGCAGGTTGGGACCCTGATTTAAAGGGCCAGCCAGCAAGGGTCTGCTGCCAGCTGATGCATGCTCAACTTGTACAGAGGACTTTGAAGAGATCAGATCCAGCCCAGGGGAGGGCATAGTAATGTCATCCCACTGGGGATAGGGGAGACAGGACAGGAAAAGGACAGAGGGACTCTTGTGATCATGAGACCCACCAGAAGAAGAGAAAGTGAAGTGATACCGAGAACAACACCAAAGCCCGGGACATCTCAGGTGCAGTCTGGACAGGGAGAAGGGGAGGTAGGAGCCCTGTGAAGAAAATCTGGTCATGACTCTGAGGCATACTTGGAAGATCGCTTCCCAAGTTTGGTGTTCTTTCTTAATGTATCTATTTTTCCATAAAGGCATGGCAGGAAACTGAGAAAGAACCATGAGACTAAATGCCGGGGGTGACTGTAACACTCACGGTACCATCACAATGCTTATACATGAGTTATTTACATCAATGGCAATGGATAATAGAGAACTTTATCTCCCCAGTTTTATATAGCATAATAAATACTTGATCCAGAAAGATGCAACACTAAATGCTGTAGAAGCTAAGTGGTCAGAAAAGAGTACTTCACGTAGAATTGTGACAAAGTAGAGAGGGCTGTACTTTCCCAAAGTACATTGTTGCCTACATTGAAGGCCCACACCTCCTTGCACCAATTAGTCTTATACCACCCTGCCCTACCTTCTACCTAACAGAGCTGTGAAATGTATCTTGAAATATTCAAAAAGGTACCTGGAGTTTTGATCCTAATAGGTCCTATAAAATTCACTGCAAGTCACATGGGTAAAATCTCTTGATCTATAGCTTTGAAAAGCTGAATTCTATAGATGTTATAAGATCTAGTATGGCTCCACTGGAGTCAATGGAAGGACTCCCCCAAAAATCATTTTATATGGGTATATGGTATGTACAAATGTCTTTGAAAGAAATGGAGAAAACATGGTCCTTAGTTATTTGAGCACCAATGGTACTGTGTCTGGGACATAAGCAGACCTTTCTGTAAAATCATCATTGCTATTAACAACAAATGCAGTACAGTATTAATTTTAAATTGTCTCACAACATCATAAGCCTGAATAATGACTCAGTAAAGTTTGTTTGAATTTTTAAATCACTATTGCATTTCTTCTGAGTTTTTTGTACATAGTTCCATATGTCTGTAAAGGGCAGGGCTTAAAAAAACAGATGTGAGCTATCTTTTTAAATCTAGGCAAGATATTTGTGTAGTTCCCACTAGGCTTCAATTCAAACACTAGAAATCTGTGTAATGTTTTATCTGTCAGCAAACATTGTTTCAAAAATTAGGTCTGTCTAGTTTCTATCATAAAGTTAAGAGTAAGATAGTACCTTACTATGTAAATTATGAAATGAACACAGTATAGAAAGTATATTTGTTAAACGATTATTCTTATTTTTTGTTATTTCAGACAATAAATAGAATAAGAGCTAAGTTTGGTTAAATAGACTGCCAACAGCCATTACTTTCTCATCCCTAGAGAGTCTCTTTGAAAAAAACAAAATGAAACACAATAACATATATTATTTTATTTTACCTGCTCAGAGTCATTGTTTGCTTGGCTGGTCTCCTCTCCTGTCCTTTCTCTGCCTCCCTGGTTCTCCAGCCTTTTTGTTGCTGTTGTTGCAAAACAAGGATACAGAGGGTTCTTCTCAATAGAGAAAGCAATCAATATTTTAATTTGTTGTAGAAGGAAACTAAATTGTTAACATTCATTGAACAATGCAGAGTAGCTTCCTTACCGGCCCACATTGACTGGAGCATGCTGGGTACCCCCATATTGCCCAAGGAAACATCCTAATGCAGTCTCTTCAACAAAAGAAAGCAAGTCTCTTTCTTCTAGTGCATTCTTCTGCCCATCAGATTTTTAAAAGGAGTTCATACATTTATGACGTTTGGGACTCTTTAAATTCTGAAGGTGCCAGTAGAGGCAGGATTATGTGCAACTACAAATAAAGGACAAGGATAACTATTTGAGTATGTAATTTTTTATAGCCCATCTTTCTGCTACCTAAATTAAATTGTAACCCAGGGACCATCTACCAGACATCACAGGCAACATGTTGGCTACAACACCTCATATTGCTCACAGGCAAATGAAATGTAATGAATTAAAACTGAGGTTGATAAAGCAAAGAATGATGCCCCTGATTCCTTACTTACTCAGGACTACTGTTTCCTTTGGCAATCACAAATTGGGGTCAACTATTCCACCCTTTGGGTGGGTCCCCACATGCAGGGGCATGCACGTGTACAGGCACAAATAGCAGCAAGTGTGCTGCTGCTTTGTGCCCCATCACATGCCCCTGGACCTGTGCTGGCCCCAGCAGTATTACATGGTTACAGGGGTGCACACAGCCAGGCTGGCAGCCAGAGCATTTCTCCAGAAGGCTTACCCTTCATTTCTTCCAGCAAACACTACTGACATGTGCTCTGTGCTGCTTTTTTCCCCAGTCTTTTTTTTTTTTTTTGCTACTGGGATTTCCCAGTGGCAAAAATTGCCACTGGGATTATTTAATTGAAGTTACAAATTTGCAGCATAGTGCATGTTTTCATTTTCCCTATGTGCAGTTTGTGGTGCCACAAACTGAACACCCCTACATGTAGGGACCCTATGAATACAGTTGTATAAATAAATTATTTTTTGGATAAGCAGCTGACCTGGTTCCAGTTAGAGTTTTCAATCTAAAATATTTAAGTGGGTTTTGGATCAGACAAAATAAATTTGCCTGGTCTTAGAAAGGCTTCCTTGACTATAGGAATAGAAAGTATCCTAGCACTAGTTTTCTTGTCAGACAATACCAGAAATCTTAAATGAAAATTGGATCTCTTAATATTCCCTGTGCAAAGTAGTTTACATACAAATAATTTCAGGAAAAAAAGATACTTTTTTTTTATCTTTAAGCAGATTTCAGGATCCCTGATATGACCATTGATCATTTATGGGCTGATCTGCCAAGTTATCCCTGCTGTATCAGTGGGGCTAGAGAAAGACATTACATATAAACTGGTTTAAGTGATCAGAAATTGGTTTAAACCTGTAACAGAACGGAGGTTCAGTGCACATAAACCAGTATAAAAATAGTGAAAGCCAGTTTGAGATAAACCTGGTTGAATGTAGTATCAGACTTAACTGATTTGGCTCAAACCAGTTTATGCAATGTCTGTTCCAGACCCCTGGCTGGTTTAAGATAAATCAGAGTCCTCCAGCATCCTGGCATGCTCTCTGGCTGGGCAGGGCTCTCTGCTCCACAGCAGGGCTGGCCCCTCCCCTCTGCTACCTTGCTGGAGCCCAGTAGACTCTGTCTGGCTTCTACTCTCCTCCTCCCCTCCCCACTCTGTGCCAAACAGGCATTCCCCTGTCCCACACAGACACCTCAGTACTAGCTGGCAGACCACAGGTAGGCTACAGTCTGTGCTGTGGGAGATGACAGAGGCAGACAGGCTTTTAGGAGTTATTCAACAGGTAGCTTAATGTCCTTGCTTGGAAAAGCTATTTAAGAGATGTTTGCTCCTCCCCTCCCCCTCACCACTCCCTGCTAAGCAGGAATCCCCCCCTCCCCTCTGCCTTGCAGAGAAGGTATCTGTGTATTAGCTAGCAGACCATATGCTGGGTCCATTTTGAATCAACATGCAGAATCAACAGGTAGAAGGTAAAGTCCCTCTGTTTTCTTAATGGGGTGATAAACACTGAGATAGGGACGACACTGTTATCAGCTCTGCCTCCCCCACCCCAGCTTGCTTGTTTGTCAGTTTGCTGCAGACACTCTGATGAAGCAGGGACTGAGATTGAAAAGCTCTGTATCAACAGATGCATACACTGCAGACACCCCCTTTGCCTCAGTGGTAGTTGGGGGTTGAGGGCTGGCAACACTCCCACCTCTTGAGCAGTGAGCTAGGAAAAGCCTGGGACTGCAGGCAAGCTGAGGGTTTACACCCCTCCCTAATCAAAGCCTCCTTCTGGGACCTGGCCACAACCCCCTCAGCTCAGCTCTGCAAGGGAAGGGAGGGCTGCTCTAGCATTCCTCTGACTTCCAGCCTGAGCCACTGCAGTCATGTGCCTGACTTTCCTCAGTTCAGAGGGATTGACTGTATAGTTGGAAACTGGTTCAGCCTAGCCAGGTTAGACTAACCTGCAAAGGTTGAATCAATTCAGGCTCAAGTTTTTTGGATGTCTGTGCCTAGCTTGGAAGGTTCTGACCAGCTAAAGCTTAATAAGCAGTTTTGTACACAGTTATTTAGATGTTGCCATGTCAATGACCTACTCTTCTGCCACTACCTTACTGCGAAGGGGAGAATGACTATTCTGTTAATGGCATTTTGCCCTGTCTTGGTAATAACCTGCTTAGAATTCTATGGTCAATTCTATTTAAAAGTATCACAATACTTGGACAGTTAGGGAGAAAAAGTAATTACATTAATCTTATGACTGAAAATATGAGTGAGCTATGAATGACAGGCTGAGAAATCCTAATCAATATATAAAAAGAGCTTTAAAGATCATTTAATTGAAGTAGAGTAAGTAGAATCTTACATGGTTTAAATAAAGTCAACAGAAAAGTTACTGTTTTCAGCTCAGTACACATGATAAGACTTTTTGAGTCATAAGCACCTAATACCATCTCAGGAATTTAGTAGTGGGTAAAGATTAAAGCTTACTGTCTCAACAGGGTGCTGAGCTCTTGATTCATGTTTTTATAACATCAAGTCTGGATTATTGTAATACGCTATTTGTAGGCCTCTTTGATACAGTGGTTTGCTGTGTACAGGCCTCAACATGCACAGATTATAGCAAGTAGAGTTCTCAGTGGAACTGAACTGTATTAGCATCCCACTAGTCCTGACTGGCTTTTTGTCAAATTTAAACTGATTTTAAAATGTGTATATTATTTACTTTAGTCTCTCATGAAGCGTTCAATTGCCTTTTTTCCAACTTCTTTTTTAAACAAACTCTGTGATTTCTTACTTCCTCTGCATGGTGCATATTATTGTGATTTGATTTAGTGGAACGAATCTCTAAATTGCTATATATTCTAAACGTGCATACATCAGAGTGTGTGTGACAGCACCTAGGCATTCATAGGCTCAGGCCCTAGTCAACTGGAGTTACAAATGTTAACCACCCTGAAAAACTGATTTTTAAATGTCTGATATGCTCATTTCTTAGTTATGCGTTTCAGTATCTATCTTACCAAAGTTGCGTTAAAAATCTTAGTCGTGTTAGAATAATGTTGTAGCCACAATGGTCCAGGAATTATGTGAGAAGCAAGAATTCTGCAAGAGGTAAGTGACCTGATAAAGAATGTCTGGTATTAAAAAGCTTATCTAACTTTATTCCAACTATGCAGTTGGTCTAATAAAAGATATCACCCCAAAATTCCTTGCCTCTCTGTTAAAAAGTGAACATTAAAAAAAAACCCTATATATAAAGAACATAATATGAGATGCTTGAATGATATGAAAGCACACAAATCAACCAGTCCTACCTAATATATTAAGAGAATCAGCTCATGGGAGAAGTATCTAATTGACAATTCAGAAAAGAAATGAAGACTGAAGAAATAATAAAAAATGAAAAAAGTAATGTTAATTACATATAATAACTTCTATTCTTGGTGGAATAATCGGAAAATTATCAACATAAAAATAAACAATCAGACACTTAATCTTGATTTTCAAAAAGCTCAGCATGCACAATGATGGCCAACTTTGCAAACAGCTTGTGATACTGAGTTCTGAATCCTCTTGAATTCTGAATTGTGAGGCCCTCTGTGTAACAATAGAAGATACTGGGCACTGAGCACTTCTGAATGTGCCGGCCTTATAAATGAGAGCTAAGCTTAAAACCTAGGCTTGACCATGGATGTTGAATACAGTCTCATGCTGGGGTGATATAAATGTATACTGAAGTAGCACTATGCATCCTGAAGCATCCACTTGTCATTCTCCTCTGTCCAGCTATGGCTTTTAACTAGTGAAGAGGCAACCCAAGCTGGGGCCCACCTACTTTCTTCCTCTTTCCTTGCTTCCTTTCAGAAAGTACAAATCTTAGAATTAGATCTATAGAGGGTTTTTTTACACTCTGCAGGTGAAATCTTAGCCCCATTGTCAATAGTTTTGTTTCTGTAAATTCAATGGACTCTCACATTGCCTGTTCTTTGCGCAGAAGATTCAAAAGAGCTTTTCCTTTTGTAGGCCCTCCTCTTCCCTTTCATACTTGCACCGATTATCAAACACAAACTGGCTTCCCTGGAGAGTAATGGAATGATCAGCAATAAACAGCATGGTTTCATAAAGAATGAATCTTACTAGACACACTTGGTTCTCTTTTTCTTTTGTGATTGCATTTTTCAGAGCTGATAAGAATTTTTTGGTGTGACACTTTTTTTTTGCATTAGTGAGTACTGTTTCATTAAAACTGAAACTTTTCACAGGACCATATCAGTTCCACAAAGAAGGTTTCTCAGGTCCAGGGTAAAGATTTTGGTCAAAATCAGTAGCAGAATCTCATTACAGACAGCTAAATGGATAGGTCCCTTGGATAGGTCCTTCACCTACATTTTGGAAAACATAGGGACTTGAAACTTCATTCTCGCATGTGCTAGACAGCTACCATAATAGCTAGATGTTCTCTCTGTCCAACCTAATACATATTTATTTATTTATACAATGTGAAACAACTCCAACAGGTGAGACTGACTCTGCAAGCCAGTGGTTAAAATACTTGCTGGGGACGCAGAAGATCTAGTTTCAAATCCCTGTTCAAAATTATACAGAGCAAAGACATAAGCCTGGACTTCCCAGGGAGGGCTGGCCCACAATTTTGGAGGCCCCCTGCAAGAAATAGTTTTGGGGGACCCTGATGCAAAGAAACCAGTAGTGGCGGGGGGGTGAGCAGTCTAAGACGCCAGTGGCAGCAGCGGGGTGGGGGGTGGCAAGTGGCCAGATGTGAAGCCTGCGTTGGGGGGTAGCAAGCAGCCCTTGGCTGCAGAGGCCCCTGAAGCCACAGGTTTTGCAGAATGGGCTGGGCTGGCCCTGTTCCCAGGTAAGCTCCATAATCACTGAATTATTGTCTTGGGTTTTTTTGGTGTGTTCTTTTTCCATTTCCCAATCCTGGTAAAATATTTTAAAACTTCAGTGTTGTCCCAATGTAGACATTTAAAAAAAAATTGTGGGATGAAAAAAACCTATTGCCTACTCAGGCTAGTAACAACAGTTCCTGTTGATAAGGGGGAAAAAACAAAAAAGAAAACTATAAGGACAATTGATTCAATTTTGAAAATGGTAGTATATTGAGTAATCAGTTTGACCATCCCAGTAGGTAAATGCTATTCAGTCTCTGGAAAATTTAAAGAAATGAATGCAAATGATTGTGATATATTGCTAGGTACACAGGTAGGTAAATTAAACAGATAGTAGGCAAAAAAATACATGGACATAATGTCAGGGAACATAATGTCAACTGTCTATAAATATTTGAAGTATGTTAACAGCAAAAATTCAGATGAATTATTCAGTTAGTCTATGGGGGTGTAAATAACTGAAAACACCAAAAAAGGAAAAAAATGTTGACAGCAAGTTCTTGTAGACTGTGAAATAGTCTCATCAGAGAAACGATGGACATCCCATCTTTTAAGATGGGACAAAATATAGAAATTGTACTTTCAGGGACAATCTTGTATTATTATGGAAATTGAGTGGCTGACTTAATAGGTCATATCCGCTATGATGTCTATGTCTTCAGGTATCTCTGAATTTTCCCGTTATCTGAGGAAAGTGGCTGTTGAATCTGCTAAGTCCTCAAATGCCACTTGAAAATACATTTATTCCTTGCATCAAACTATACAGCCGTTGTCTGATGTATGCCCAGTATTGCAGCTAATTGTATGTAAAATACTAGAATCCTGATCAAAGGGCTTTGTAGAATATTTTATCAAATGAAAGGGAAACAAATATATTTTGAAAATCATTTAACAGCAAATATGCCTCTTCCCCCCCTCCCCCAAACAAATGCATCATTTATAAAAGCCTTCTTTTTAGCACTGAATATTCTTACCATGGTACTTGAAATCACCTTGAGGCAAAGACATTTTAAAGCTAGTGATCTACTTTTCTCTTGCCCTGTGAGAAATGTTTTATAATGGTTCTTTATTCTCTGTGCTAAGGATGTATGACATTACTTCAGATGTGTTACTCCCTTTGTAGGGAAAAGTACAGCATTGCATGCCTGATTATTCATTGTTCTCAATTAAAATATAGGAAAATTTTCCAAGACCACATTTACTACAAAGCCCATTTGACCTAAAGTATGTGGGGCAAGGTCCATGCAAGTTTGTATAATCTCAGTGCAATAAATTATGTAGAAAACTGGGAATTATTATAGATTAGGAAAATTTTTACCTTTTATTTTACTGGAATAAGTTCTAAAAATACACCACAGTGTAAAAGTAAACAAGAAGGATATATTATTTGTTTTACTGTAACAGAACATTATTCTTCCCGTACGGCTTCATAGATCTGCAGAAGGAAAACCTTAGGTTTTGCAAATATTCATTCAACCTATTACAAGTTTCATTACAAAACTAAAACAGACTTGAAAACCTTATGTTGAACCATTCCAGTCTACCCAGAGAAAGTAAAACGTTTTGTTTTATGTTTCAATGAAAGCTTTGCGTGCTGTGAACAAAAGGTGTAGCTAGTTAGATAGCTAGTTTGAATTGCTACATTTATATCTGAAAATAGACAATTGTCTCATAGCTTCAGGTTTTATTATGTACAGCTCACAGCTTTAGTCTGAGCTCTAAATGGTCTGCTCTAATTTATACACACACACCCTCCTCAGAAAAAGTCTTTACATTTACAGGTATAAAAGTAAAAGTATTTCATATTAGCTACTCATATAAGTGTATTTAGAACTCCAATTTACCTCAGCAATGCATACTGGAAAATGATTTCATGATGTAAGTCTATGATGATAAACATCAATAAGCTACTAATTCTTTTGAACAAAAGATGCATTAAATTAAGCTCAGATTTCATAGATCTAACTATATTATGTATCTGTTAAGGACTAAATGAGAGCCCAGTGATACGAGTCTTGCTACATATGGCTAGTAGGCCAGTGGGAAAATATCTGCTTCATCTACCCATAGCTCACATTTAAGAAAATGACCTTGTATCATGTATACAAAATAACTAAGAGAAAGCCAAAGGTTAGGTACTTTCAGGCTTTGAACTTTTCTGGAGGTCAAATCTTTATATCCTTAGAGAAAAAATTGAGAATAATAAGAAATGTAGAAGGAAAAATACAGAAAAACAAAGAGAAAGAGAAAAATATTTACAGACCAATTCTGCTACTCTTTCACATTTTACTCAGTATTTATTCATGCAAAGTACTGAATGGGACATGCCTTTCATTTAAGTGCTGATTGAGTAATGATGCAGAGAGAAGTGACACTTTTTGCCTGATCTGGCCACAGAAAGCGGTTCATAGCCATGACCAAACACAAGTGCACACTGGCAGGCCACTTACAAAATAGCCGATCGGGAGAAAATCTAAACACTCACTGCATGTGGGTTCCAATTAAGATGTTTCTAAACATAACATCTTCTGTAACTTGTGTCTGCCTGCCTGCCAGCCTCTGAGCTGTTTTCAGAATGGGAGGGAGAAAGGGAGTAGCGGGGAGTTCAGTTTAGGGTCTTTTCAGCCCCTGCTGAGAGAGGCTGAATTGGAGCTTCTGAAAGTTGGGGAAGCTCCAATTCACCCAACTCACCCTCCAGTGTTGGCTGAGGAACCCCTAGAATGAGTTCCCTCTGCTCCCTTTACCCCCTCCTATTCTGAAAACAGGGACAGGCTGGGAGGGAGGAGAGGCTATTGCTCGGGGGCCAGCAGCTAGATTCCCCTCCCCCATGAAACCAATAGTGACCTTCTATTTGGTCTGGGGAATCATTTTAACTGAGAACGCTTCTGAAAAGTGTTCCAAGTTAGAGCAGGAAGCTGCTGCACCCTAACTACTGATATGCCAGTACTTTAGAAATGAAGACGGTCCTCAGATGGACACCTCAAATCAGAGGCTGTGGACCAGGGTGGGCCACCCAAGCCATAGCCCAATCAACATTTAACACAGCAATGCAAATGCAGCCCCACTCCCTGCCTGCCTCCCTCCCTCCCTCACAGGTGCAGCAGCAGCCGCTGTCCACCACCCACAGCTCTGCCATGTGGGAAAAGTGACAGCTCCCTGCAGCCAATGCGTCAGGCCCTGCTCCAGCCCATTGGCTTCAGGGGGCTGTCACTCTTCCCTCCCAGTGGGGCTTCAGGCAGTGGAGTGTGGCTGCCGCTGCATGTGTGAGGCAGGGAGGCAGGCAGGCAGGGAGCAGGGCTGTGTTTGAATCACACGCTAAACATTGGTTGGGCCATGGCCCGGGTGGCCCACCCTGTTCCGTGGCCTCTGCCTCAAATACAAAACACAATAGCCCTGATTCAATGGAAGTCACATTGACTTTAAAAAGTCAGGATTCCAACAGATACAACAAAGGCCTGAAAATTCATCTCTGATATGGTGTCTATAGAACATAACACTCTGAGATGGCCTTGGTAGTCTCATCAGCTACAGCAATGCCACGACAAGATTATTTTTTATTAACTTATCATAGTCTTTCATCTGCACACCTCCTTCACTGTCTGTACATCCACCTACTCAGCTTTGTCATGAACTTAGATTGCAGCTTGTCTGGATCACTCACTATCCTTTTAGCATGTGTTTGTAATGACAGAATAGGACCATCATCTTTAACTGGAGTTTGTAGACACTAGAAAAATATTACGGCTGTGTGAAATTTCAGCAGTTGTTTCATTTCAGAGGTGTTTTGGCCCATTTCAGTGCCCAAAAGACCAAATCCAAATTCAAATGGAATGCTCCAAAACATCTCCAAAATGAAACAAAACCATCTGAAATGTGTTGGAAAATTTCAGAGTTTCGGAGCCAGGCTTGCAGGCAAAGAGAAATTAAGAAGAGGGAGGGGGAAAAGGGGTGGCAGGACTGCTCTGATATTGACATCGGTAGCTAGCCAGTGTCTGCAATCTGTCCCTGAACTCCCTTCTAATCCCAGTGCTCTGGGGGAGGGACGGCAGCCTGCTGTCATCCTATGTGCCAATCCGGGGGCCCACAGCCTCCAGGAGAAGAATGAATGAAGTATGTTTGCAGAAATATTTTTACATTCTATACAGTGTAGAAAGGATAAAAGAGTTTGGCAAAAATCCAAACTGACCCAAGTCTTTAGGGTTTGAATTTGGTGGTGGACCTCATTAAATTAAATTTTTTCTGACCAACAATTTATATTCACTTCATTCTTTCATATCCTGGTCCTTCTATATACCCAATGATGATCTGAAAGGCCTTCCTATTCCTATCCTATATGATTTGATGTTCTTTCTTTTCCTTAAAATTCTCATGTCAGCTTTCCTACTTCCCTCTGAGATGGCCTTTTTTTTTCCAAATGGCAAAACTCCTGTTGACTTCAACAAAGTCAGGTTGTCAACAAATGTAACAAATATCTTAAAACTCTTGTCTAGTCCTTAACATTCCCATTCCCCAAAATACTGAAAAAATTCTCCAACTCTGGTTCAAAAGTAGGAATGCAATCATCTGCATCCAGAATTCAGATTTTGAGGAGGATTGCTTGTGTATACATTAGTAAGATTATTATTATTTTTATTCGTTTACAATCTTTACCCTTTCCACAATAGAGACTTGATTCTACAGCAGTGCTGTGCAACTGAGACCAAGGTATTCATTTAACACTGTCTGTTCTGTCTCAGGCTGCCCTTCCAACCCAAGCAATTGCAAGCAAGGTGTGCAATTAACCAAAGGCCCTATAAGGAGCCATTAACTAGCTAGGGATTAAACAACTCAAAAATGGTCAGATCATTCACAACCTTCCTGTAGCATCTGGGGCTGCTGGTAGAGGAACTCTATGACACACAAGGATTCCTCTATGCCAGGGGGAATACAGTTATGGCCAGTATCTGGGGGGAAATCAAGACAGCTCTGAACCAATGAGAATTTTTCCATTGATTTCACCAGGGTTAGGATTTCAACACTGACATTTGGGAGAGGTCACAATGGCAAACAGCTTAACACTGAGAAGGACTTGGCCCTTGATCTATTGTTTCATTTTATATGTATACCTCTTTCAGTGCAAGCTTTATTGCTTGGCTTCTCCTTTAAGTTATCTAGTTATACATGTTCCACAGTTTAATTTCAATTGCATGTTTCCCTTGGTAATATGGATAAAAACAGTTAATTACAGGATCGTGTTGTGTTAGCACTTCTACATGTGATTTCCTCTAGGACCAAATCTTGTTTTCAATCACAACAGTAGAATTTTGGAGTAACTCATCAACTTCATTGCAACTTAATCCAGATTTTCATCCATGTAACTGAACCTAAAATCTACCTTTAATTTGTTATATGGTATCTATCTTGTGTTACTGTTTTACTACAGGATGTGCAACTTTTCAGTATTGATTTTCTTTGGTAATTTCTTTTTCCCCTTCTTCACTTTATAATAATAGTGTTTGTTCAGAGTTTTTTCCAGCTTTGTTATTTTTCTCCCCTTGCTACAGTGCTGTGTAGGCACTCTGAAATGCAGGGGGAAGGGGGGTTCACAATGGCTTTGGTGCCTTTAATAAAATCATATTGTCATTGCCCTCCAGCCTTGTATTGAATAAACATGGGAATTACTGCATGCTTTCTTAAAAATAATATTTATGTAGATTCTTTCATCCAAGAATCTCAAAGGTCTTTACAACTTTAATTATCTAATAAATTAATTGATAAAACAATCAACTCCTTTGACAAGTACAAGATTTTTATTATGTTCACTTCAAAGCTAAGCAGAAAATAGTTTTCTCCTTCAACAGAATTTTTCAAGATTCCAAAATGTTTCTTGTTCCATCCTCCTTGAATTTGTTCTTTAAAAAACAGAAAGAAACATAGGGGGTGCATCTACACATGTGCTTCACTGCAGAATAGACTAATTAGCTACACAGTAAAATGTCACAGTCTACACATACACTAGTATTAGGGTGCAGTAAACTAACTCTACCATAGGTTAGTACTGTCAGGGACAATACTACCTTAAGACAGAGTACTTTACTGCACCAAAACAGACATGTAAAGAGTGACCAGGGATGTACATTGTGCCCAGTCAGACCAGGCATCTGGTGGCCTGCTACTTCCCAGCTCAAATTGCTGCTGTTCTGGGCAAAGGTGTAGATGCTGCACTTGGAAGCAGTTGACTCCAACTCAAACTGCTCTTGAGTTTATCACATCATATTAATTGCATGTCTAGATGCACCTCGGGGTAGAAAGTACCCCAAGCCCCAAGCACACACTACCAAATAGAAATTAGGAAAGGGCATTCCTCATGAATGTGAGAGACCAAATTCCTAATCAGAATCAAGAAAGGTAGAAGTGTGTCTGGGATTTACACAACTTACAAGTGAGGGCCCAGAACATCAGGGTGCATTATTATTTTTATTATCAGTTTAACACTCTGATGTATGCTGCACTCTCTCCATATTTTTCCACTTTTTTAACCAAAATTTATTGCAAGACCTGAACAGCTTTTCCTGAGCAAAGTTTTTATTCAAACTCTTCTACAAAAGTTAGTTCTACTAAAGTACATAAGTACTTTAAAATTATTTAAGTGCCTAAATAAGAAATGTAGACACTCAAACTCCAATTCATCAGCTCCCTAATCCTGGGAAGGGCTATACATACACTTAAGTTTTTAACATTAATGTTTCATAAATCCTTAAAGGTCTGTTTCTGAGCATACCCAGAAGTGCTTCCCATTTTCATAGGGCTGCGTAGACCAGCAATTAACTCATGGCCAAGCCTAAAAATTTGAATTCTTTACAAAATGCAAAGCTAACCACCTTCCTTCATAACATAGCTTCCAGAGGAGTCAAGAGACAACACTGAAGACAGAGATGTGTCTTAAAGTATGTACATTCCTGGAGCTTAGATACTTTACTCAGTACTACCAGAAGCACTTCTTTCTATCGAGGATTCTCATCTTGTAGATATGTAACCCTTTTCCTTCAAAAACACAATAGAGATTACCAAATGGTTTCATAACACAGCCAGCAGAGGATGTGGGACTATTGGTGGTGTTCCCCATTTTCTGCAAGATTCATAGAAGTAGGGTCTGAAGGGACCTTGTAGATCATCAGGTCTGACCCCCTGCCCTGGGCAGGAGAGAAAAACTGGGCTCAAATGACCCCAACCAGGTAGATGTCAAGCATCCTCTTAAAGACCCCTAGGGTAGGAGCCATCACCACTTCCCTTGGAAGTTGGTTCCAGATCCTACCCACCCTGACTGTGAAGTTGTGCCTCAGATGTCTAGTCTAAACCTGCTCTCTAACAACTTGTGGCCATTATTTCTTGTTACCCCAGGGGGCACTAGGGGGGACAAGGTCTCTCCCAAACCCTGCTGGTCCTCCCTAGTGAGTTTATAGATGGCCACCAGGTCCCCCCTCAGCCTTCTCTTGTGAAGGCTGAACAGGTTAAGGTCCCATAGTCTCTCTCCGTAGGGTCTGCCCTGCTGTCCCCGGATCATGCAGGTGGCCCTCCTCTAAATCCTCTCAATGCTGTCCACATCCATCCTGAAGTGAGGCACCCAGAACTGAATGCAGTACTCCAGCTGCGGCTTGACCAGTGTTGCGTGGAGGGGGAGGATCACCTCCCTGGCCCTGCTTGAAATGCATCTGTGGATGCATGACAAGGTATGGTTAGCCCTACTGACCGTGACCTCACATTGTTGGCCCATGTTTATCTTGGAGTCAATAATGACTCCAAGATCACTTTCTGCCACTGTGCTTTTGAGAAGGGAGTTTCCCAACTTATAAGTGTGCTGCTGATTCCTACCGCCCAAGTGCAGCACCCTGCACTTGTCAGTATTGAAACCCATCCTGTTTTCATTAGCCCACCCCTGTAACCTGTCCAGGTCCTGCTGTAATCTGTCCTTCCCTACTA
>NW_017729030.1:33199448-33209975 GCF_001723915.1 Gavialis gangeticus | reverse complement strand
CATTCCCTCCAGGTCAAAAAAGACCCATCCACCACTACCCTCTGAGTATGACCCTTCAGCCAATTTGCAATCCATCTGACTGTGTAGGCATTAATGCCACAGTCACCTAGTTTTTTAATGAGAGTGGGGTAGGAGACAGTGTCAAAGGCCTTGCTGAAGTCCAGAAAAACTACATCCACCACAACATCTGCATCCAATGCTTTTGTGACCTGATTATAGAAGGCAATCAGGTTGGTCTGACAGGACCTGCCCCTAATGAAACCGTGCTGGCTGCCCTTGAGCATCATCCTTGCTGCTGGCCTATCACAGATGTGCTCCTTGATAATCTTCTCAAAGAGTTTCCCCAGGATTGAAGTAAGACTAATGGGCCTATAGTTGCCCGGGTCCTCCCTCTTCCTTTTTTTAAAGATGGGGACTGGAGATTAGAGACTTCATTCAGATCATGGGCCATCTGTATAATTCCTTCCTCTCCCCAAGATGCTTTGGGCCATTTCAGTAATTTGTCATGGAGGCTGAGAATCCAGATCTCATCAGTGGTCTCTTTTTTCATGCACCCAATGAATCTTTAACTGTTCCATGTAAAGCAGATCAGCTTAAAAAACAAAAACAAAAGAAAAAACATGAAAATATACTTCCATCCCACTCACTCCTTCAAGAACATTTAGGCTGGTGGTTACGCACTCTCCTTGAAGGTGGATTATTTATGTTTCTATCCTCTCCTGCAGAACAGACACTTGAACCCAGGTTTGCCACATTCCGTGTAAGCATTTTCACCAATGAACTGTTCAATAAAAGAGAGGGGCAGTGTAGTAGGCTGGCTGACAAAGGGTTGCATCAGACTGCATACATTCAGTTGTAGTATTCTGCAGGCTTGCAAGAGCTACAATCCAGCTGCAAGCAGTAGGCACTGGTTACAGGCTGCCTTGGAGGACTGGGCCAGTTGAGAAAGATAATTAGCTGGACACAGAAAGTTAAAGAATCCTAGGGAGGAAACTAGAGAGAATAGGGAGAGACTGAGATAGGTGAGAGACAGGGAAGAGAGAGGATCCAGGCTAATGGCAGCAGAAATGAGCTAGGCTTTTCCTCGGGGTCTGGAAAGAGACCTAAGGCTGGGAGGCTGGAAGCAGCTGTACTGCCACAGGACTGGAGTCAGGGCCAGGTGGAAAGAGAAGACTGTAGTGCAGAGGGAGCAGCAGTGAGCTAGAGGCATGTTCTCAGGATTAGAGACTCAAGGCTATGAGTTAACCCTTTATGGACTGTGGTTATGTTAGTGTTTGAGAACTGACTGGTGTAAGAAGATGCCTGTGTGATAGGCATGCTCTGGGAATAAAGGACTATATTGTGTTTAAAGACTGTGTGAGCTAACTGATAACCCCAAACCTGATATAGGCAGCATCATCAGTTCCTCCTTTCCTTGCCATTTTTAAAAGAAAATGGTTATCTCTGTTCAGTTTATTAAAAAAAGAACAGAGTAAGCCATATTTAGAAAGGATTTTTGGTTAAGAACCACGAGTGGAAAAAGGCAACTAAGCTCGGGGGGGGGGGTAGAATTTAGAGGCCTCTCAGTCCTACTGGCTAGATTAGTTAGCTCTATGCTAAGCAAACTGCCTTTCTGGGCACGTCTACATGAGCATTTACACCAGCTTAAATTTACTGAGCAGTAAATTACTAAAGTTAGTCCCAAGTCAGTCCACACATATAGAGTTACTGTGCAGTAAGGCATCTACACATACATTACTGCGCAGTAACTAATCAGGCATAAATGTGATACCTGCATGAGGCTCAAGTCAGCATAAGTTGCCATATTTAGTATGCAGTATGTGTGTGAATGTGTAGACATGCACCTGTACTCTGCAGTAATTTCAGTTACTGCTCAGTAAATGGTCACATGTAGATGTGCCCTCTATGCCTTTCTTTTCCCTATGCATTGTATGGGGATTATGCTAGAAGCCTAAAAGTCAGAGGCTGTGATGCTGGATACTGCAGTGTTTAAGTCCCTATTAGGTCTGGGCCTTAATGACTCCAGTTAGAGCATTATTCTAAGCAGTCAATATTTTTGTTTGTTTATTGTTTGACAGACAGATTATTTACTCAGTGTATGTCTCACTGACTTTGAAGTCTGTGCTGCATGTCTTTATCTTTTCAGCTGTCAATCCATTTTTTAAAGTTGTAAATGTAAACTTGCTGTGTTACAAGGAAGGAGAGTCAGGAGTTATTTTATAAGGATATTTTTTAAGGGGGGAAACTTGCTTGATTTTACCTGGGAGGTTGGAGGCCTAGCAAATGGAATGTAAATGCCTAAAAGGGAGCTTATTCTGGGTCTCTCATATCCACATCTCTCTAATCCTTGAGAGAACTAAACGAACACTTGCTTCCTTCAGAAAGAAGAAGACTGTTCACCTTACTTGCATGAGGTTGAAGCTTTGGATAGAACTTTTCAGTGAAGCTTTTGACACATAGAACATTTTTTTTTATGTCAACATAGTCAAGTAAAGTGAATGTAATCAGAGAAAGCACTTCTGTACATAAAATATTCCAGTCTTAAAAACTAAGGCACTGGCAGAATTTGCCAATAATATAGTTACAGCTACTAAATAAAACTGAACCACAACTTTTTTTTCCAGGATCCATCTATATATTTAGTTAAACAGAAATTCTGGTTATCTACAAGACCATCACCTGGTGATTGCAAAAATAGTATAATCTAATAAAGGCAAAGTTCAGCTGTAAGGCTCAATCATCTTCCTTTTATACTAGCCAGTTGGATTATTGTCATTGACTCCAATATGAACAGAGCCAGATTCTCAAACAATTGCAAAGGGATTCATATGCAGTCTTCCTAGTCAAGAAAGTTAGCCAGATCAGGCAGTCTTTGAGATCTGGGATGATTAAAGAATTAAACCCACCTACCTACTTGGTGACCTCAGGAAGGTCCCTTCACTTTTGTGCTTCAAAGGCCCATTCTTGCACCTTTTGTAAAATGGTTTTATATCTTCTGATTTTGATGGCATCTTCTGAAAAGCACCACATAAAAACTAGATGCCATAATTAAAGCTACAGACAGCAAAAGAAGTACAAATAAAGCAAACAAATCTAAATTGCATTGAAATAATAAGAAAAACAAGTGACAGTTATTATGAAAAGCAACCCAACATTGTAAGTGGCAGGGCAGGATGGCACTTTAGAGGCTAATTTGTTCAGGGAGGCATCAGGCTGTATAGATGACAGCCTAATTCATCAGATGTTAAGAATTTACAGGCAACATGCAAATTGCAGAGAGCAGGAGTACTAAATAAAAAGAAATAAAGGGCTAAAAAAGTAGGAAGGAAAGAGTAGGGGGAAGGGACACTGCTGAGAGAGGAAGGTGGATTGGAAAGGTCAAAGAGATAAACAAAGCAGTTAACCCATATAGGGACAAAGGGGTTATAAAAGCTAGTTCAGTAAATGGGATAATAATACATAATTCTGTTGCGACCATACTTAACATAATCCATCATATGGATGATTTCTTGTTCCACAATTTTGTGCCCTAGTTAGTTTTTAAATTTCTGTTGCTTAAGAACAGCTATTTTGAGGTCAGTAATGAAATGTCCAGGAAGGTTAAAGTGCTTTGCCACAGGCATTTGTGTCTTTTTGAACCTGATGTCAAATCAGTGTTCATTCATTCCTTCACATTGCCTTGTCTGTCCAATGTACACAGCAGAGGGGCACTTCAAAATCTGTCACAAATATAATTGGCATATGGTGGGGGGCATGCACTGGTCTGTGGTGGTGCCATTTGTAGAGAATCTCCAAACCTGAAATATTTGTATGTGGAGACAAAGCAGGAGAGTGCAATGGAAACAGTAGCATTCTCAATATTGGAGATAATAGTCTTTATAGCTTGTAATCCACCATTCGTGTAGGATGTGGCGTACAGAGATATCACATCCATGGGTTTGCTGGAAATACTGTAAATATGTATGCAGAAAGTTCAGAGTTGTATCCTGCAGTCAAAAAAATGTTCCCAAAACTGAAGTAAAAATTGTAGCTGCTATGATTAAGGATTGCTGGCTACAGAAGGACATCGTATTATATATGTAAAAATCTAAAATTAGATTGTAAGTGATCAGGTTGAAAATACTTGGTTACAGTATAAGAAATAATAATACAAAAACTAATTTCCTTAGAAGTACATTGGCACTGGAGCATATTGCTGGTAAAAAAAAAAAAAAAAAGCAAGAAAGTAGAAATGTCTATGAAACATGACATTTAGGGATATAGAGCAAATATGATCTTTAAAGTAGGAAAAGTTAATATGTGTTGATAATTTACTTTAAGCATAATTTGCCTGGCTCTCACATGCTATATCAGTTCATACCAATTTGTCTTTCTAGGGCCCATACATTAGTAAACAGACTACTGTTGCTTTGAGTTGCCATGTATCTGCCCCCATTCAAGTTCTCTCATAAATATAACTGTAGTTCAGCAGGTTTAACAATCCAAAACTTTGTTGAATAGTAGCATTGTAAACTACCATAGTACTGCAGGGAATGGTCAAGAAAAACCCTTCTGGAGTTTCAATATTTTCAATACTGATGCACCCAATTCAGTATGTCAGTACTGCCCTTTCATTGACATTAGATTCCAGCATATATGAATGAAGCCCAAATACTTTACTATAGCATGCAATCTCTGGCTACAAAGAACAGCCCCAATGTGTAATGTACTATGGACATTTTTGTCCTGCATGTTGTTTTCAAAAATCTTACTTGAAGCCCAGACTCATCATCAAAATGATTTGGCATTGATGATACTCAAGTAACAGATAACAAAACCCCCTAATGTCAAAAGTCATTTCATTTTTCTATCAAGAAGAATGAGGCCATCTCTAAACATATTAAAATATTATTCACTTTGACAATAGAACTAGTTCCAAGACATGAACTATTGCTATATTAGAAAAGAGAGGCAATCAGTATTTTTCATCTTCTAAGAATCTCTATAATACAAAAAATCCATCATGTCTAATGGAATTCGTAAGTACCTAGAAGGCAAATGTCTTTTCTTATTTCCAGTGTAAAATCTTGTTTGAAATGAGCAGTTGTAGTTAACTCACATCTCCAATATCCAGAAAAGTTTGACCAATGTGTATTACCCACATCTTTTTTTTGAAATGACATGAAATTTTCATTACTTTTCTATGGCACATTGTTGTACTATTAATGAGTAATTCCTAAAAGGATGTATAATCTGTGGGCTGCATTTAATATTTAAAACTATCACAAAGTGCAATATTTCCACAGGTTACTAGGTAGAATAGATGGTTATTTAAGACTGTTGTCAGTTGCTATTATCCCTTGGTTGTTAATTATATATTAGCTTTGTTGATCTTTATACTGTTCATCAAAATATGGTTATTATGAACTGTTATATAAATAACAAAATGTGTGATCGATATACAGATTAAATTACATAATAACATTTTAAATATGCTTAGTGTGAGATACTAAATCAAGCAATATGGATGTTGAGAATACAAACAATTACATGCATTTCATTACGGAAATCTTACCTTTGACTGGGGACTAATCATAACTCATAAAGCTAATAAAATATAGGCTGCTTTTCAAAAAAAATGAAATGCAAAGGAAGTAAATCAATATGTTGAGTAAATTTTAAAATTACTTTCACATTTTCAAATTAAGTGAATGAAATCCCTGTCAGCTATTATAAAGTACTTTACTAACTGTGACATGTTCTGTAGAACACCCCTTAATTGTCAATATCTAGTCGTTACTACAGTATTCAGCTGTAACCGTTCAGTCATGATCAGAGAAACCATGACAATTATGGAACTGATATGGCATAACTAATCCTTCTCAATGTGACGGACCAGAGAACTGGGCACTTTACTGAAGAGTTTCTCTGATCTCAGAAAGACACAATCTTTGTCCAAAGAATGGAACGAATTCATGATTTTAAATCAGCTTCTTTAGACTTTGTGAAAGAGTAGTCACCAAATGGCCCATGTTATGGAACAAACATCTGGGTGTGTCACACGCGTGTGTCTACACACAATGCTTTAGTGTGCAACAGACTGATTTGCTGCATAGTAAAGTGTCACTGTCTACATGTACACAGCAACTAGGGTGCAGTAGATTAATTTACTGTGCTGCTGGATAGTCCCATCAGATACAAGTGTTATCTGGCAGTGCAGTAAACTACTGAATTTAAATATGTGTGATGATGGTATTTGGCAGTGCAATAAGTTGCTTCACTTAAATAGATGGCAATGTCAGGATTAGTTTACTTGGGCTCAAACTGAGCTGGAGTATATTCGATCACATTAATTGCATGTATAGACACACCTACTCATAGGTGCTGCGTAAGTGATGGCCTGAGGGCCCTGGCCCACCTCGGGAAGAGGCCAGGGTGGTCATCCATTCCTAACTGAAGGCTGGCAAACCCAGGTTGCTGTGGACCCCTGCAAGGGGCTGTGGGGTGCAGGACACAAGTGGCACCATGGGCATGTGTGCATGAATACACAAGCACATGGCCAGGCATACAGCCCCAGGAAGTGGTGGAGAGCAGATCCCCCAGCTGTCTGCAGGTAAGTCAATGTGGGGTGCAGATCAAGACCCCCACAGGGTCAGAGGAAATGGGGCTGGGCCTGGAGGCACTGCCAAGCCAGGGCAGTGCATGGGTCCTGGGCCTGGGGCATGGAACAGGACAGAGCCACAGGTGGTGCATCCAGGGGGCAGGGGGGTGGCTCCCTACTGGGGAGGGGAGCATAGGGGGGGCAAATGCCCCACAGATTTGTGGAGACAGATGTAGGCTGCCCATGATGGGGTCAGAGCTCCCTACCTTGCTGGCCTACCCCCAGGAGCCCTGCACTGCTGTGGTGAGGCACCCTCTGTCTACCTGGCAGCAGTGGGAGCAGGGGCAGAGACACAGAGTTGTTCCCCCTGCTGCTGCCAGGTGGGCAGCATGTGCCTTGCCATGACAACATGGCTGGTGTGGAATTCCTGTGGGGAAGGGCAGCAGGGCAGGGAGCCCTGAGCCCACAGTAGGCAACCTGCACCTAAGTTTCAGTATGAAGTTGAGTTCTGTGGCACACAGGGTATAAAGAAGAACTACTATCTGACTTTCCTCACTAGGTTGTACTGGTTCTGTTACAAGGTTCTGTTCTGGACATGCAGGAAAAATGGACAGAATTTTCCTCCCACTCACCTTACAGGTACTTTATTATACAGTGTTCAGTACGAATTGTACCATAACCTTCATCACTTGAGTCATCACAACTGCAAAATTTGTAATTTAGTACTGTCATTTGGGTTTGCTTTGCCTATATAAAGGGAATTAAAGGGGCGCATCCAGATGAGCAGACAGGGCAAGAGGCATGTGCAGGAATGAAAAAATGTTATTTTGAAAATTAGACCCCTGGATATCCTTAAAAACCCACTTAAAAAACCACTCTGCAGAAGAGCGGAGCAAGCCATGGTCCCAGACTGTGCCTGATGCCAGCAGGAGTCAGTCCTCCAGAAGAGACACTCTGGCTCTTTGGTGCTCCTGCTTCCCCCAGCGCTGCCCATGGTAAGTTGGGAATGGGGGTGGGTGTGAGGGGTGGCAGGGGGATGTGGTGGGAGGGGTTAGGGAGTGGCATGGAGGGATGTCCCCGGGGCTGTGGGTGGCGAGTGGCCAGAGCAGCCTTGGAGGCACATGCCTCCCAGAGCCGTGTGACCCACTCCAGTGTAAAGCCAGACTAAAGAGCTGAATGGGGCTGGGCCAGGTCCTGGTGCACACCACCTCCCCGCAGGCACAGCGGGGCAGAGGCGGGACTTGGCACAGCATGCTGGGACTGCATGCCAGGCCAAGCCGGGTCCTGCCACTCTTGGGGATGCTCTGGCACCCAGCTGGGCCCATGTACTCACATCCACACATGTAGGCACATGCACTTGCAGCAGCTCGAATAGAAGTGGTGCAAATTTGAGCTGGGGCTTTTTGCCTCAGCACACATGCCTGGACATGCACTTTGGTGTTGTGCAAGTTGTGCCATTGGGGCAAAATAACCCTACCTGGCTCCTCCCAGATCTGCACCCAGGGGGGAGCTAGAGCCTGGGGCTGCCCTGTCCTGGCCCCATCAGTACAAAAAGCTACCCTGGCAAGTAGCTCAGGGCTACTTGCTCTCAGGAGTTTCTGGGGCCTGGCTAACTGGTACCTGGGGACATTACCCCTTCTGCCAGCTGGACCGCTGAAGCATCCCTGAGAGTTCCCTGCACCCTTTACCAACTGAAGCAGTCTGGCAGTTGGGGCTACTGCCTGGCTGTGACCTGCTGCACACCTGCCAGACCCAGATAGGAACTTCACAGCAAGTAGAGGCATCTGCCCCTCTGGGCCAGGTGCCAGTGGGCTGTGGCTGCAGAGTTGGCCTTTGTGCAGCATGACTACCACATGTTCCCCTGCCCAGCCATCTGGGCAGCTATCTCCCAGAATATATTCTCAGTGTGGTGGCCTGCTTTGAACTGTTAAAGCATGTCCTTCTAGCCCCAATTGGCCAAGAGGTCAGCCACCTTTGAGCAGGGTCCTCTGCCTGCGCCTGCCACTTGCCTCTCTACCAGGAATTCTGTTGCTCCCTATTTGAAAACTGAAAAATCCCTGATAAAAAAATTCCAAAGCCACTTTGTAAAATACTCCCCAAATCCATGTTCCTCCACAATTAAAACAAAAGACCACAATAGAGAGAGAGACAGGGAGACAACAATTAGTTGGGCAAAGTTTTATTGATATAGCTACAGTGTTAAAGCAATTTGGAAGCCCACTAGTGCCTCTATCATCACAATAAAATGAATTCTAAATACCTATATGTTTTGCTGTTTGCCTTTGATTTTTTTTTACCATAGAGCAGTTAGCATTCCCCCTGACCCCTTCACTAACCAGGATGTGGGAACAGCTGCCCCTGCAGCCACAGATCCTGCCAGCAAGTCTTATCGTGTCTGGCAGCTGAGCATGCAGGGTGTGTGCTGGGGGGATGTGGGGTTTGCAGAAAGGGGATGGGAAGAGGGGTGGGGGGATGTAGGTGGCTGTGAAGGGATGTGGGGGGCCCAATGGCTGCCCTGCCCAGCTTCACCCACTGCTGGGACCCCCAGACCCTCAATGACTGCCCCACCCAGCCCCAGCCTCCTGGCCACTTTAAAAATAATTATATATATTTTTAAAAGCCCTGCACTCACTGGCAGTAGCAGTGGCCATAGGGGTCACTGAGACCTCCTGGAAGAACTGCCCCACCACACACACACACACACACACACACACACCATGGAGCAGCAGGGGGCAGTGGGGACTGGCCCTGGTCACCTGGCACCTGCAGTGCCACTACCCCATCGCATGGGTGCAGCCCAGGTCAATAGGGTGCTGCACAGCGCTACGTACTGTTGGGCAGCTGGGACTGTTGTGGCTGTCAGTCAGGGCCTGGCACCACTCAGCTTGAATGGCCCCAGCTGCCTGACAGCGTACAGAGCCATGCGGCACCCTGCTGACCCAGGTTGCACCTGTGCAATGAGGCAGCGGCATTGTGGGTTCCAGGTGGCTGGGGCTGGGGCTGGGACTGCCCTGTGCTGTGTGGGGGTGCCCTGCCAGGAGGCCCCAGTGACCCCTATGGCAACTGCTACTGCCAGTGAGTGTGGGGCTTTTTTTTTTTTTAATTGCTGGGATGCTGGGAATGGGCAGGGCAGCTATCAGGGAGGGGGGCTCACCGAGCCAGCAGGAGATAGCGCTGGGCATGGCAGTGATCCGGGAGACTCAGGGGGCAGGCAGCGGATGGGGCCAGGTGTGTTAATGATTGAGGGGACTCAGGGAGTGGGCCGGGCATAGGGCCAGCAGGGGTCCCCCCATGGTCCCCTCCTGCAGCCCCCTGCACTCCCTACTTACCAGCACACAGCCCAGGTCCAGCTCCCCATGGTGGGCAGGCAGCATGCTTCAGCACCAAGGTGAAAGCCAGCCATAGAGATGTTCTGGCTGGCTACCAGAGCATGTCTGTGGAGGACCCAAGCCTCCAGTTGCCTCTGCCCTGCTTTTTTTGCCTGGGATATTTTTTGACCCCTGGACATCCAGAGGTCTAACTTTTGCCCTCATGCTGCAAATTCACAGTGTGGGAACATTTTTTGTTCCCACACATGAAGGCATAACAGAAAAATGGCAGTTAGTCATATTAGTGTGAAATCTGTCAGAATATAGGGCAGGGCAGCATCTCAGAAACTAACTAGTTCAGCTTTTGTACAAAAGCTTAACCAGTACAAGCTTTTGTAGGCAACAGCCTACTTCATTAGATACTATAAATGGACTGCCAAAAGAAGGGAAGAAGACAGCTTCTGAAAAAGGTAAAAATGGGTTGATTAGATCAATCCAGATGAACAAGACAGCTAACAGCTGGTCAGACACTGGAGTTAACAGCTAGTCCCAATAATACATGAGAAACCATGGTTCCAGCTGAGACTGTGGGTAATACAATTAATAACTTCTTTGCCTCTGTCTTCCTCAGTAAGGACC
>NW_017729030.1:33199105-33199437 GCF_001723915.1 Gavialis gangeticus | reverse complement strand
GGTCCCTTCCGACCCTAGAAACTATGAAACTATGAAAGTCAATGGATAAGTTCTTGTTCTTCAGTATCCGGTGCATAGAAACGTTTGATGCACTGAGTCTACAATTAGGTGGCTTACTATAAGATGTGTGATCATAGACTGGCAAAGGCATGTACAGACTTTTGCCCATGTTAGAAGCCACACCAGGAATCTGGTGTGTAACTTGGTCTAGAGAAAGAGCCACATGGGATCTCAGGGGGAGTGGGGGGGGAGGATCCTGCAGGTTTCCTGAGCCAATGCTGGAGAAACCCACGTGGAAATGGAAGGAATCCAGAGCCCAAGAGACCAGAGGC
>NW_017729030.1:33187233-33194105 GCF_001723915.1 Gavialis gangeticus | reverse complement strand
CTGGGGGGGGGGGGGGGGGGGGGGGCCGGGCAGAGCTGGAGGGTCCACAGGTTGTCTGTCTGAGGATATGGCAGTTGGAGGGCTAAAAATAATCCAGTTAGAGTGGAATGGGTAGGAAAACCACAGCCTCAGGGCTGGGGGAAGCAACTGGGCTTTTCCTAGTTCACCTATTCAGCTGCACACCTATTCAGGTGAACTAATTTAGATCAGAACCAACATTTTGGTCCCATTTAAACCCCTTGAATGTCTGCACAGATCAGCATTTAGCTCAACCTAACACTAGGTCAATCTAAATGTAATGTCTGCACTTACCCTTCATGATCAAGTTGTTTTTTAAAGTTCTTTTAAGCACAGCTACTGTGAGATGAGTGATAGACTGTCCAGGGTGGTTAAAGTGTTCATAAATAGGATTTTGTTCGTTTCTGACATTGATGTCAAAATCAGTGTCCATTCATTCTTTTATATAGGTATTGCCTCATTTAGGCAATGAAGACAGAAGAAGGGTCCAGAGCGCAAAGAAAACATTTGTGGAAGAGTAGGTAAACAAACACTGGATGTTATAATTTGTGCTGTTCAGTCCAACAATGATGTTTGTGGAGAAGGGGGAACAGCTTGCATGTGGGTCTGTAGCAAGACCTAATGGCCTGATGAGATTTGGAGCTAAGTAGTCAGTTGTTTCAGAGAGGTTGTTTGAGGTTGGAAGGTTGCCTGTAAATCGTGACAGACTTATTCCACAAGGCTGTCTTGAGATGGTAGTCATTTTCCAAGAAGGGTTAGAGATCATTAAAGGTATGTCTAAGGCATTGGTGACGCATAGGGGGTGCATGCTAGTGCATGTGCACTGCCTGAGATTGGCTATTCATCCCTGGAAACACCAGGCGTGAAACCAGAAGTGCCGGAAGAAGTGCAGTTCTGGTTTTGCCGCCGGTGATTTTGGGCAAAAGGCTGCTGGAGGACCGCCCCCCGGCCAACTACTGGCCCCAGTCAGAGATCTGGTGCCCTCCCAGACACGGGAAGCACTAGTCACCCATGGTCGAAGGTGTTCAGACTTCAGGCTTGAAGTGATGATGAAAGGGATTCTGTCTGATTCTGCCACAAACCTGACAACCCAGGACCCCACCATTGTCTCTAGCATTAATACCATCATTGAAGGAATTTTTGGTTATGCTCATATATTCTCATTCTGGATGGTATTGTGTTAGAGGTGAGTATTTCATTGTCTCATTACAATTCCTTTGAGCTATCCAAACCATGCTTAGGAAAATTTTTTAAAGCTGTCAAACAGTATTTATTATTTAAAACATGAATTTAAATAATCCCTTTTTGTGTATAGTATCACAAATTGGTGTTGTTTTTAATTACTACCTTCTTTGTTTGATGTGTTTCTTGTTGCAAACACGTGCATTGGTTTACAATGCACCTTAATGGGAATTATAAAGTGCAAAATTAATGATCAGTTTACTTATTTAAAGACTAGTAGCTACTTCCTTTTCTGTGTGAAAATATAAGCACAAAAGCACTGCGTTAGGTCTGAGCTCTTAGTTACTATGGTGATATCATGCAGCATGGTAGCAAATGTTGTTTTAAAGCTTTCTTCCATTTCCTATTCAAATGGTTAGTACAAAGTATTCTCCAGTATATTTAGTTAATAGCAGATCAATTGCTTTGTTCCTCTCCTGCCAGGCAAACTACAGACAAAGAGGAGTCATACTGCTTAACAATATTGCTATGGGAGACTGGATTAAAATAATCAATATGGCTTTTAACACTGCCTTTTTATTTTAAACAAAACTTTAAAATTCCAATTCTCAGATTGTCTCCTGCCAGTAATTGTACTGGATTACATTTTAACTATTACTCTCCATAGCAACTAAATACAGGAACATAGGAATAGCTGTGATGGATTAAACCATCGGTTCTTTTTTTTTTTTCTAGGTAGTACCTCTAACACTTTTCAACCTTGGTGCTTTAAAGGAATGTGCAAGAACTGGTATCTCATCTACGGAGCAGATTTTTTTCCTGTTATGACCATAGTCGGAAGTGTTACTGAATTATTATTCAGTTGAACCTTTATGCATATCTATTGCTTTCTCCAGCCTTTTTAGTCTTTGCTGAGCTTTTTGGCCTAAAGGGAATTTATGGCAAAGAGCTTTACAGGTTAATGCATTTTTGCAAAGGAAAAAAAAATTTACCAGTTTCAAATGGCTTTTCTATTTAACAACATGGAAAATTGCTTTTAATGGCACATTTCAACAGCTTTTCCATTGATAGCCAAACCACAAGACTTCCAGAACCAATTTAATCACCCCAAAACGCTGGGGGGTGGGAATGTGAAAACTTATTACAAAAATTCCCAAACTATTTTCACAAAATAGAATGGAATATAGTATTAGATATGGCAGGAAGAGCAGGGATAGGCTCAAAAATGGCATATTTCAACATGACACACTAACATGGGGAAACCTGCACTTCCACTCCTTGTATAAAAACTGACCTATGGATAAAAAGACCACCTCAGTCTGTGAGTTTATCAATCTTTTGTTTTCTAAGAGAATAAAAAAGCTTTTAATTTCTTGTTTTGAAGCATTTGATAGGGGGAAAAAAAGAGATTTCACCTGAATACACTGTTAAAGTGATATCTAGGGATTGAGTCACATGAAAACCCATTTGTATTATTGGGAATCATTTGGATAAATCATGTACAGGCAGTCCTCAGACTTACGACACAATTGGTTCCTGAAAACTATGTCTTAAGTCAAAATGTCGTAACTTGGAACCGATTTTCCCATAGGAAACAATGTTATAAATGGGGGATTGGTTTCTGAACCAAGGCCCAATACCCTATTTTCACCAAAGATAACCCAGAATTTTGTACTCAGTCAATTATAGATGAGTACTATAGCTACATGGATGTATTTATATTGTAAATAGCAATCATATTGATTTGGAAGGACTTCTTTGAGGTGACTTTGCTGGACTTTTTGAAGGGTTCTTGGCTGGAGTCTTGTCAGGAGTCTTGTCTGCAGGTTTTTCTGGAGTCGTGTCTGCTTTGTTAAAGAAAGTGTCCAAGGAAGTTTGGACAGATGTTCTCCAGGGTGACGCAGCAAACTTGTTTGCTGGCGTGGCGTTGCATTGGATCAAGCATTGTAAAGTCAAAACTGATGTCAGAAAGTTGAAGCAGGGTGTCAATTTATAAATGTTGTAAGTGGAAAATGTTGTAACTCAAAACATTGCAAGTCGAGGATGGCCTGTATATGATACTGTGAATTTACCACAAAACAGTTAACCTTACAAACAAAACTGCCAGTAATCCCACTAAAGGCAGTAATGATTAAAGTAACTAATTTTTGTTGGACTAGAACTTTGTTTTGCAAACAATAACAGAATTATTGTACTTATTTTTTTCATTTAGTGTTGTTAGAAATGCAACATGAATGAATTCTGGATGAAATCCAAACACCTAGTACAAAAGTTGAGATCCAAACTAATGTCTGCCAGAGTTTCAGACTGTAAACTCTTAGATGAACAGACAAATATACTAAAATTATGAAAAGCTGTTATGTTCTGCAACAATATTTTTAACGCTCTGCTGGTTCACATTAATATCTTATGATGTTATTTAAAAAGTGAAGTAAGCTGTTCTGCAGAGATTCAGTCTCTAACCAACCAGTCCTTCCAGGCTTGCTTGGAAAAGCGAGTGAATTCTCTGCTTTTCTCTATAGGCTGAAGATAAAAATTAAGGATGAAAGCTGCCAATGTTTATATATTTGATTCTGTTGTTTTACTTGAGTCCAAGAATCAGGAAGAGAGAAAGATTTGCTGTTATAGCCTAGAACAAAAACAACACATTTAAGTGTTTTATTCATCTAGGACTTTTTTTTCAGTCTCCTTTTTACATTTTCTTAACCACCTCTGTTTTATCATACAACAAAATATGAATGCCTGTTCAGATAAAGAAACAGCATGCTTGCAGTTTTGGAGATGGCTGCACTATGATCCCCCAGCTTGAAAACAGTGGTTTGGTTTGGTTTCGTATTTTAAATTTGTACTGAGTTGATAACTTGAAGCAATATATGGCAGAGACAAATTTGTAAAATAGGTGAGAGATCAACTGAAAACAGTATAAAGGAAAGAATTAATAATAGTCAAATTTTGCAAAACAATCACTAAATGGTAAAGGCATTTTATCCATTTGCATCTATCATCATCATGTCTGATTTTTATATATGCAAAACATGTATGTGAGAACAAAAAACACACTTTTGTATGCAAATCATCTGACTAATACAAATATGCAATTTTCACAAATGCATTAATATTTTTCTTTGCATCAAAATTAAGGCATGGGGGCTATGTACAGACATTCAAAAAGCCCGAGGTGGAGGCAAATTAACTTATGCAGGTGTCTCTAAGTGGACTACATTAGTTTGGGAGTGAACAGAACACAAGTTCACCCTTTCATTGGGAGGGGCATAAAGGCTGCTTTCACTGGTCAAGGCCAGCAGCTTGGGGACAAGCTGGAGACTGCCAAGGGCAGCTGAATGCAGCTGAGCGGCAGACAACTCCTGACTGGCTACTGGGTGCATGTCTTTCCACACTGCCCTATCATGTCAAGCGGTCACAGGCAGGTAGCAGAGGGAGGCATGCTTGCCCCTGCTCATGGTGGCATGGGGGTCACTGGGCTTTGTCCAGGGTGGGGCACAGAGATCCACCCAGGCAGGAGAGAGGGAGAGGGGGAGTGGGGCTCACGAGCTGCTATGGGGACGTGGTGCCAGCTGCATACCCTGCATTCCTGGCCTGGGTTGGCAGGGCAAAGAGTGCTCCCAGTTCTGTCTGAGCCCCAGGACAATGCACTAGAGTGGCTCCAGGAAGATCTGGGAGGATTTCCTCCCCCCTTATAGCCAGCACTGAGTTCCCAGCTGAAGTCCCTTCCTCTGCAGCTGCAAGGGCATAGCTGGCCTCTACCCCCTCCCCAGGGACTGGAGCCCCACAGATGCAGGGGAAAGGTCTTCAGCAGGAAACTCAGTGCTGGCTCTGGGGGAGAAGGGAATCCTTTGGAGCAGAGTGTCCCTCCACTGCCCCAGTTCCATCCAAGCCCTGGGACCGTGCACTGGAGCAGCTCCAGGAATGGCTCAGAAGATTTCCCAGCGCCAGAGTCAGTGCCAAGTTCCCAACTAAAGCCTCTTCCCCATAATCCATGGTCTTCAGGGGCGGGGGGGAGACAGCCATGGGAAAGGGGCTTCAGCTGAGAACTCAGTGCTAGCTCTGCAGGGGAGCGGGGAGAGCACAGGGAGTCCTCCAAACCCTTCCCACAGCTTCTCCAGCGCATTGTCCTGGAGCTTGGACAGAACTGGGAAAGGGAAGGGACACTCTATGCCTGGCTGACACAGGTTTGGAATGCAAGGTTAAGTGCTGGTATTACCTTCCCCATCAGCTCATGAGCCCTGCTCCCCCTGACCCCTGCCTCTATCCTGCCTGTGGTTAACAGCTAGAGAGCTTGGAGGCAGGGCCTGCTGGACACCTGGCTGGAGCAGCCAAGCCCAAGTTCAGTTTCAGTGCACCTCCCTGCAAGGCAGAGCTATCAAGAGGGCCACAAAGCAGCCTGGGGTTCCTAAGCTGAGTTGGTAGAGAATCTGGTAGAGTAGTTTGATAGACCAGTCTAACCTATATTAAGTCTGATACCTCATCAGTCCAGGTCTATCTCAGGGCAGGTTCTCCCATTTTAAACCAGTCCACATGCACTGAGCTTCTGTTCTGTTACAGATTTAGACCTGTTTCCAATCACTGGTTAATGAAACAAATGCAAGTTACTCTTTTGGACTTACTCAGCTTGTGGAAGATAAAGTAGCAATCAGTGTGTTCTCCAGGTTAGTCTAGATGACTCCTTCCAGGCCTCAGAAGCTTATTTAAGTTGCCACATTATGAAAGGGTCTAGTTGAATAGAGTAATTGACTCTCTAATTTCTGATCAGTGAATTGTGTAGATGCACAGATAAAATTCAGTTTTGTCATCTTTTCTCTTTCACACCTATCAGCAGGGATTCGGATTTTCCGTTTCCCACAGAAAAATGGCGTAAACCATGGATTTTACCTTTTACCAGAGGCAAATGTGGATTTCTCATTTTACCAGAGAAACCCATGGATTTTGCAATGAGCGCCCTGCAGGCTGGCAGAGTTCCAGCTGGGAGGGACTGGGAGGAAGGCAGTGCCAGCAGGTGAGTGGAGGGGGAGATGGGGATTAAGGCCCCTGTAGGGAGGGAGCTGGGGCTGCTTTCCAGCTGGGCGATGCTGGGGCTTGGGGCCTGGGGCTCCAATGTGCAGCTGCAGTGTTCCAGCAGGGAGAAGGATGGGACCACACACTCCCGGGGGGCAGGGGGGACCTGTACCCCCCAGAGCTGTACACAGGGCAGGCACAGGCTGTGGGCTCAGGCTTCTGCCCTGCTTCCCTCCCCCTGGGGCCTCTGCAGACCAGCAGGCAGAACCCAGTGTGGCAGGCAACAGCAGGGCTGCACAGGGATCCCCTCGCTGCTGCGAGCTCCCTGCTACCCTAGTGACACATCCCATGTATGTGCCACTTCTTCGAGGGGCTCAACCCCATGCTTTTGCTTTCACTGCAGCCCCACACACAGGAGATGCATTGCCAGGGCAACGCAGAGCTCACAGTGGTGAGTAGCTTCTCCGTGCGGCTCCACCACTCCCTTCTGCACTGGATTGCACCCTCTGGGCTCGCATGCAGTGGTGGGGAGTCGGCCTGCCTGAGCCCACAGCAGACAGCAGGGGGGAGCAGGGCAGAGGGCTGCCATAGCTCTGGCAGCTGGGAGCCCCCTCAGGCAGGGCTGGGGGAGCAGGGACTCTGGGTGGGGGGCAAGGTAC
>NW_017729030.1:33172213-33187111 GCF_001723915.1 Gavialis gangeticus | reverse complement strand
GGGGAGCTGTGGGTGGCCTTTAATTTTAATCATGGATTTTGGGGGGTTTATTAATTTGTGATTTTTTTATCGGAGAATTTGCAATTTTTTATCAGGGAAAACCAGGATCCCGGCTTATCAAGTCATATGATGTAGCTGTTGTGGATGCATCAGTGAAGTAATGCAGTTATTAATATTGTGGGTCAAGTTTTCAAAGGAGCCTTACCTGATCTTTGAGACAGCGATTAAACACAATATCTATTCTATATTTCAGACCTGGAGTTTGCACACTCAATTTTGCTTCACACTGATCTTTCCATGGAGTCTAGGTAGGGATGCTTTGGCTGTCTATTTTGTCAGTGAGAAAGAACATAGGCATATAAAGAAACTTAGTTGCACTAAGTTAGCTCATTATGTTATATTACATCACACTTGATCATTTTCCAAGCAATATATTATTTTAAAAGTATCTGTTCAAATAAAACCCCCCATGAATTGTTGCGCTCATCCTTTGTAAAAGACAGCTAGTGCAAAAAAATCAGCTTGGATGAAGCAGGCTAAAGCCAAATAATTTAAATTCTAAACATTTTCTATCAGACAAAGGTCAGAGATGTACCAGTGTCTCCAGACACTTAAATCCATTACCTCCTTCTCTGAAGGGACAGAACTCTGAGAGAGAGATAGCAGATGAGAGAAATTAGATGCAGGCACTTCTGACTAGCAATTGTATCAGGTAAAATCTTACCTGCAGGATGATGTCCTCCTGAGTTCACATTCTAGCAGCTGTTCAGTGGGGTATACCTGAAATAAATATTAAAGCCTGATTACTGTTGCTTGAGTAGTCTTCTTTCCTTAGAATGTCAATTATCTGAACTGCATAGGTGACACCAAATATTCTAGGGATAATGGGGAGTTTGAGTAATAATGAATCAATAGTTAGAAGTAATAATGATGACTGTTTGTTAGATTGATTCAGACTGTGGAGGTTTCGATAACTGGGATTCTACTGTATTTTCCTTTTTCAACATATACAAAATGCTATCCTACTTTGGAACAAGGAAGAAATGATGAAGAGTACACAGATCATTTGGTTTATTTCAGCATCTTTCCAAATCTCTTCCCCCCCATACTGTTGGTTAGAAGTGGTCTCCCTCCTAAATTAACCTTTTTGGAAGGCTAGATATGTTTCCAAATGGAAAACAAGCCAAGCAGGCAGGCATCTCTGTGACTACTGATCTATAACAGTTTCTATGCAGGGGAGAGGAGAGAACTCATACAAGCTCTTTTAAAAAGGCTTAGTGTTCCTGGTACATACTTCAAATTAGGTATAAGGACAATAACCCATGCCCAGATTTACTAGTGCCTTGACAAGGATGGGCAAATGGAAGCATACAAGTGCATGAGCACAGAAGAGAATGGCAAATTCGTAATAATCTGGTAGTAATGAAATAACTACAACTACTTGCAGATTCAGATTTTGGCATCCATACCTCCTGGATGCAGCCATTTGGTGAGATAATAAGATTCATAAAGTGCTGTAAGAAGGACTGAAAATCTATATAGTAGAAGCATGATAGGTGAAAACAGCAGAAGTAGAAATTTTAAAAAAGGACAGAGCTGTATCTTACATCTTGTCACATGGTCCTGTCAATCCAGATTGCTCTAACCACTAGCAACAGACCCATGGAAGCATGGGATTTGCCTCTTTTCCCTTCCCAAACCCTGTACCTGAACTTCATCCAAAAGTTTTGCATGACATCACATTGAGCAGGAAATGTTTTTTACTGTTTCCTGGTGGGCAAAAATGTAAAAAAGGCATAGCAAAAACTAGATAGGTTCTATAAGAAAAAAGGGGGTGACTAAAATGAATAGAGGCATAGACAAATTTCCATGGGAGGACAGATTGAAATGGCTTACTTTATAAGGGAGACAAATAAGAGGAAATATAACAATCTTATAACGTATGTTTTCCTAGCATGTATATTAACTTTGCCACCTCTTAGTAGTGGGCCCTGCTGGTAAGTTTGGGATGCAGTAATAGCAATAAAGAAGTCTAACAGTGCTGTGAATATATTACATTGAAATCATATTGAGGAAAGAAATCATAGATTTATAGATGCTAGGGTCGGAAGGGACCTCAACAGATCATCAAGTCTGACGCCCTGCCCTGGGCAGGAAAGAGTGCTGGGGTCAGATGACCCCAGCCAGATGCCTATCCAGGCTTCTCTTAAAGACCTCCAGGGTAGGAGAGAGCACCACCTCCATTGGAAGACCATTCCAAGTTTTGGTCACTCTTACTGTGAGGAAGTTTTTCCTGATATCTAACCTAAATCTGCTCTCTGTCAGTTTGTGGCTGTTATTCCTAGTTACCCCAAGAGACAACCGGGTGAACAGAGCATCTCGATTCCCCTAACGAATTTGTAGGTGGCCACAAGATCACTTCTCAGCCTTCTCTTGCAGAGGCTGAAGAGGTCCAGGTCCCTCAGTCTCTCCTCATAGAGCTTGTGTTGTAAGCCCTAACCATATGAGTGGCCCTCCTCTGGACCCTCTCGAGTCTATCAACATCCTTCTTGAAGTACGGCACCCGAAACTGTACTCCAACTGCAGTCTGACCAATGCCGCATAGAAGGGAAGTATCATCTCCTTGGTTATATTTGTCATGCATCTGCTGATGCATGATAAAGTGCTGTAAGCTTTGCTGACGATTTCGTCACACTGACAACTCATGTTCATCTTGGAGTCCACTATGACTCTGAGATCCCTTTCCACTTCTGTGCTGCTGAGAGGGTCACTTCCCAGCCAGTAGGAAGGAGTATAAGAATGCTAATATAGGAGGGGGCTTTCAGCTAGTTAGCATCTAAAGGTAGCTGTGTATTCTTTCTCCAAAAAAATGTTATTTCTTTTCTTTATATAGTTATTGTTCTTCACCAAGAAAAAAATGAAAACTGAAATCATTACATCCCTTTCCTGTAAAAAAATCCTTCTCCAGTACAAAATATTCATATCCTAAATAACATACCTATTTAAACAAAAACAGTTTTCTGTTCCCATAGCTACTTTCTTTAGCTATATATATCATACTGGTTTTATTGGGAAATGCAAAGCTTACTTTTCTTCAATCTTCCTTGGGGTTTAATTCTCCCCTCTTCAGTTTATTTCCCTTCCACAATTGCTTCACAAATCACCCGTCAGATCTGATCCAGTACTCAGTAAGTCAAGAGCCTCCTACTGATTTCTGTGAGTATTGCATCAAGTTCCTTGCATGGAGCATAAGTAACAATGATGATAATGATTGAAAAATATGAAACATGGGACAGGGGTGTGTGTGTGTGTAAAATGATCCATTACCCATTCACCTTGAGCTCAACTGCATCCTTCCTATTTGTTTTCATTTGTATATGATCTATCTAAGCTACATATTCCCAAGGACAGAAATAGCATGTGAAATTCTGGCCCCAGTTAAGTCAATAGCAAAGCTTCCCTTCATTTCAGTATGCCAGAGAATCATCTGATATATTCACTGTGGATGCTGGATAAGTAATAAAAGACCCTAATAGTTAACAATATTTACATTTTCATTAATCTTCTTTCAATGCAAAACCAATATTGGTACAGTGATGGCGCTATATATAGTCACTCTATATTTCCCCTCATTCTTACTGTAGGTGGTCCTTCATACTAGTGTCTACTATATCAATCAAATGCTAAACAGCATATATGGTCTGGTGATAGGAAATTTTGCAACTACTGAACTTGTTAGAAATTAATGTGAGACAAAGCATACATCATAGTTTGAATCTATACATTAATTTCCACAAAGATTATGTGCATTTAGCTTCAGGATTTTGGTTAGGATCTAAAACAGGAAAAACTTACAAAGTAACAGTGGTAAGATTAATTTTTAGAAATGCCAAAGTTATTTTTATTGTGCACTGTTCAAAATATAATTATTTACATGATATTTTAATTTATTTTTTTAAATATTGAAATGCCATCAAAATGGTTAGCAACATTTTTCTTTACCATTCTTCTTTTCTAAATTTCTCCTATTTTATTTACTGAAAATTTAGTTTTTAGCAGAGGAAGAACATTCTGAACCTATTTCAGTAAAATTGCTAGTGTCGACTGATGCTGTAGCCATGATGGTCCAGAAATTATGTGAGGCAGGGATTCTCTAGGGTGATATCTATTATTGGACCGACTGTATAGTTGTTATAGAGTTAGGCAAACTTTTGAATGCAAGACATTTATCTTCAGGTCTGGTCAGAACGAGGCAAGCATGACAATTTAGATAATGTAGTATATTTGTTGTGAAAATTTTAAATTGTGTAAAGGCCACAGTCAACTGTTAAATTAGCTTAAAACAATTCAAGCAGTCATATTAAAAGACTTTTTGATGGACTATACTAAAGTATTCTAAATATAGAAAACTTACAACTGTTTATTTAAAAAAAGTAAAACCTCATATACTCAAGCCAACAGAAATAATAACAAGGTATGTGTTTCACTAGGATAGTAGGTCTTTACTACTTCAGCTATTCTAGGCTTACTGCTTGCTACAGGCCTTGCAAGTATGTCAGTAGAGCTGGTAAAGACATAAGATTAATGGATTAACGTATTTTATTAATTTAATCTGAAACGTGTACTGCTGTATGTATACAAATGTAGAACACAGGAAGGGCAGTAATCAATTGGTACCATTAATTACTAATATCTACAGCAGCAGATAGTAGATAATAATGGCAGTTTTCCCTATGGGTTTGCTAAAGACCTGGGATTTCACTAGAACTGACAATTGTGACTAGAATATGCTGGAGTGGAAAAGGGTGAGGTGAATGTGAGGTTTTGAAGGAAATCTTGTCCTCCAGGCATCTGAACTAGCCAATCAGGTAACTGAAATGAAGGATAAGTAGCCACTATTTTCTAAAATACTGAGACATGAGGAGGTTTTTTTCCCTATTTATATACAGTTTATATAATTTATAACAACTTTCTATAATTTATTGTTGTTGTGCTTTCACAGATTAACACTATGCTCCCTTTCCTTTAAAAGAGGTCATTGTCATACACTGACTTGGTATTTGCAAGAAAGGAAGTACTGTATAGTAAAAGTGCCTGGAGAAAGTACTTTTCCAGTTTTTAAAAACAACTCTCAGATACCCGAATCAGGCTGCTGTTACCAACAACAACCATTTTTCTGTGTGCATAGGCCTCTAAATTAAATTTCTCTAAAACCAGCACTATTTGTACTGCACCTGAAACCACAGGCATTTGCAGAATTCCTATTATATTTTATTAATATTAAATTAAAAGGTTCTACATGGAGCCCATCAGAGATTTGATAGCAGAGATTTAAAAGGTGAAACCATGGCTCTACCAAATTTAGATTTTAATGCCAAAGGCTATAGGCTAAGTACAGACAGTCAAAAAGCCCGAGGCTGAATTGATTCAGTCTTTGCAGGTTAGTCTAGGATGCAGAGATGAAACTGAGAAACAAGTGGACACGCATCAACTTTTGATCCAGGAAATGCAGCTACATACCTGCAGTGGCTCAGGTCAGAAGCCAAAGGCACGTAGCCAGCACAGGCGGTGTGTTTGCTTCCTCTTCCTGCTGCCCCCCAAGATCTCTGAGATTTGCACTCCACAATCACAACAGCAGGACTCTGAAGGGTTGCTCATCATTTGCTCTTCCTGCTTCCAGGTGCTTTTGGGATTTGTAGTCCACAGTCACAGCCAGCAGAAAATTTTGGGCAGGGCAGGGCAGGGCAGGGCAGGGCAAGGCAGCTCTGTACTCTTGGTAAGGGAAGTTTAAACCCCTCCCTGGCTCTAAGCCCAGTTTAAACCCCTCCCTGGCTTCTCCAACCCTTCTCTGCTGGAGCAAAGAGCACAGCCCAGCTCAGGACAGGAAAACATGCTGGGATGCTGGAGGACTGTTATTTAACTTGAACCAGGAAGGGGTCTGGGACAGAAGTTTCATAAACTGGTTTGACCCAAATTCAGTTAAGTCTGATACTACATTCAACTAGGTTTATTTTAAGCAAGTTTCAGCCATTTTGATCTGGTTTATGTGCACTTAACGTCTGTTCTGTTACAGGTTTAAACTAGTTTCTGATTACTTAAACGTGTTTATATATAATGTCTGTCCCTAACTATACTGACTCTGTACATGTTTATAGTCACAGAATATTTTGTCATCACTTGCCCGTAAACTCTTCGGAACTAAGGCAGACAGTAGATATCAGTGTAAGCGAGCAACAATTAGAGAGTAAACCACAGATACATTTTCTTCTGAGTTGGAAGGAAATTGAGTCAATGTTAAGTCTTGCTAGGTTTTAAGGAAATTAGTAGAAGTATTACTATTACCATCATCATCATCACTGACATCATCACCACTCCCCTGTACTTATATGGATGGGTGTATTTTTAAAAAATATATTTTTCCAGCACCTATTATTTTATGAAGAACAATGAATGATGGAAATGAACATGAACAAAGGAAAACTGTCTAGAGCACCAGGCAAGAAATAATTTATGTATATGCTTGCCTTAACATACTGTAAGGGCTAGCCTTTGTGCTAGAGAGAGATCTTTTGCCAGCCCTGTGTAAATCTGCCCCAAACTAGTCAGTTTTCAGAAAAGCTGCAGTTTGCACATGCTCAGTAAATATATGCTAGAGTTTCATGGATACATTCCCATAACAATTAAATCTTAAGGTAGAAACAGATTTGCCAGATGTTGCATTTGTGCCACCATAAAAATGTTTATGGTGGCACAAACAATGAGCAAACAGATGTCCCTACCCTTTGTTGTGCCATATCAATAACATGCAAATGGTAGCATTCAATGGTCCCACTTTATTGAGACAGACATCTATTTGCTCTGTGGCAGGAAAGTGTGGCAGCTTGGATAGGTGGTCTAAGAGCTTGAGGGGCTTGATCCTGTGTACCCCAGGAATTTTCATGCAGGATTAACCCATTCAAACCCTAGGAGCACCTGCTCAGCTTTTCCCACTTACAGAGGTGTGCCCCAGGGAATCTCAGAGTAAGTAGGGAAAGTCAAGAGTTCCCTGCTTATGGAGACCTACCCTGAAATCTCTAGGGGCATGTCTCTGTAATTGGGAAAAGCCTGTGAGAGCCCCATTATGAAGGCGTGCAACATGGAGCACCCCCAGCACCCCATGCCTTCATGTTGGGACTTGCACTGACCTGTGCCTCCATGTGAAGAATAAGTTGGCATATGTCCTAGGGTGAAGGAACAGGGCACTGGGGATCCCCAAGTCCCAGGCCTCTTGCTGGGACCCATGTTGACCTATGCCCTCCTACCACCTTTGTGCTGCCCTATGCCTTTGCATGAGTCAGCAGCTGTTGAGGCTGAGTCCTCTTAGCTGCGGGACTCCTAGCCCTGGCTAAGCCTCATGCACCCCTCAGGCTGGGAGTCCAGTCAGTGACAGGGCTTCTATCTGCAGGGGAGACCCTGCTACATGTGTAAATTTAACCTGGATACCAACCAGCTATAAAGTTAGTACACATTTTTGAGGTCTAACTTTATAGCTGCTTGGACTTTTGTATGGAATGATAAGAACTTTGCACATGTAGCTGGGTTTAGTTAATCACACAGTTAACCAGCTAATTGAACAATACCTGTAACGTGTAGAGGGGGGAGGGTCAAAACTCAAGAAAATCTACACACCAGTAAGTTTGATATTTCCAAGTAGCTACATCTGAGTCATTTGAGGAAAAAGTTCTGATCATAACATATATATATAGGAAGGTGTTCTTTTTTTGTAGGTGCAAAAGTGACTGAACCAATTTTGGTTGACCTCAGGCATGAAAAATGTCCATCCTAAAGGTGGAGGAAAGTATCAAAAAGCATGAGCAAATAAAAAGTGTGCAGAATAGAAATCATACTCATTCCTAAGCAAAGCAAGCACTACCATGCTGTGAGGATTTGTACAATATATCGAAGGTTCATAAAATCATGCCCTACATTATAGAACCAGTCCACATGGTCCTGAGTATGAATCTGTTCTTGCTCCACTACTATTCAATAACTTTATCAGTCACCTAGAGAAAAATACATCATTGGCCTCGGTAGTTTGCAGATGATTCAAAGACTGGGAAAGTGGTAAATAATAAGGACATGTCAGAATTGCTTGACAAATTGATATTTGAAATCTATTCAAATACCAGGGCATATTCTAGGAAAAAAAGAATGTAGGTCATACTTAAAGGTTGGGGGACTTGATTCTGAAAAGAACTAGTTACTTTTTTTTAATACCCAGATGACAATGATCTACTAGGAGGATGTGTGGCTAAGAGTTAATGGGATCTTTGGATTTATAAATAGGGGAATGTCAAGGCAGGAATAAGGAAGTGACATTACATCTGTATAAAGTACAGGTCATTAATGTGTTCAGTTCTACTTTTTGTACATTTAAAATGATGAACAGACTATACTAAAAAGGCACAAGAACAATTCAAAGCCTGAAAAATGTATTGAAAAGTATTGGATTGTACTGTATTTTGTATTATATTGACTGCATAGCATTGCATAGTATTGTATTGTAAAGCTGTCTAAACTTAATCCAAACTAAGCAGGTGGTCCAATAAAAGATATAAACCAGAAAAATTATTGCCTCTTATAATTTTAGGTCATCTGTTCTATAAAAAAAAACTGTTAGAAAACATCAATTCAGTAAGGAACATGGCATAGGAGGGTATGTGCCCATGAGCATGCACATGCATTTCCTCAGTGATAAATACACAAACTTGTCCCTGGGCAATGCCCCTGCATGTGCACTCTGGCACACAGCAAATTTGCCCCAGGTGGGGTAGGAGAGGCTGGGGCCAGCACCTAGGCTGGCCCAATAGCCTTCCCTGGGGTTCTGGGGGCCTCCCTGGGTTCTGGTGGTGGCAATCCAGGTGCACAGAGCCTGGCCAGGAGCATGGCTCTGGTTTTGGGTGGCACATGCTGCAATCTTGCTTTTTCTTCGAGCATTTTTTTTAGATACCAAAATTTCCCGGTATCTAATTCTAGCTCCATGCTGCAAATATGCAGTGCAGAGAACCTTTTGATGTGCACCACATGCATTTTGTGGTGCCTCAAAAGTCTTTGAGATACTGCAAAGCACACATTCCCACTTGTCTGGATGCACCTGGAGAGGTGAGAGTGGCTGGGGAAAATGTCATTCCTCAGAGCAAGTTAGGGAGATACTAGAGGGATGTGATGAGTGCAACTATAGTTAGAAGGCAATGACAGAATTGATCTCTGCTAAGTAAATTAAAAACTGTATTCCATACCTCATCTGTGCCTATGTTCTATGTTTATGAAGGATTACCAATCAATCCAAAATTTTGCTTGAATTTCTTCCTCTATAATTTGACTGGGTGCTCCTGTACATGAGATGGAAACATTTAAATGTTTGGTACCCTCAGTACCAAAGTTAACTTTGGTACTCTGCATTGTGCCTCTCAAGTGCCACCCTCCATTTAAATCCCAGCCACATTTACAAAATGGGGATTATGAGGTGCATGGCACTGATGTAATCCAACTGAATAGAGTAAACTGACCCTCAGTGAATATAGAAAGTGCAAGTACAGCATTCAAGAAAAGCTGGTGTAAATGGGCTGAGTTCCACTGAGCAGCATTAAAATGACCCACATGTCAGAAAGACAAATCATATGCGGAGTAGATATGAAAAATATGTTTTTGTAACGTTGAGTACTGAGAAGGGATCTGGGATCTCATCAAAGCAGCTCTCTATCCAAAGTTATTTTCAAGCTCAGTCATACAGTCTAGGAAGTCAAGCTTGCCCATGCTGAGTCAGATATTGCTTTGCTTTCCTACTTTTTCCTAGGAACAGATTTTAGCCCTGAATCTGAAGAGTCTGAAAGCTAGTTTGTAAAAGCTTTACTTATTTCATTATAACATTAAAGTGTTTGTGCCCTATGTAAAGTGCTGCCCAAGAAACCCCATGGTAAAGCCTTCCTTTACCTTGGAAGCCTGCCTTGGCTCAAAAATGGAAAAAAGAGGCAAAAAATGTGCGCATGCCTACCCTGTGCAAGTAATTATTTCTGTAGCAGAAGTGACAAATGTAGTCATGACACACTTTTGTATTTCCTGCCATTAAAAATAACCCTATTAAGTAACTTCCAGTGGTGTCTCAGTACTATTCTACCCAGAAGATAAGTTTAGGCAGTAACAAAATAAAATCCTCAAAAGCAATCAACACTTCAGGCTATAATCAAGCCCCTTACTTTCTCCCTGTTCTCCTTAGGAAACTATGATATGTGCAAAAATGATATGAGGTCATTCAACATCAATATAGAAAGCTGGGAGGATTGCACGGAATCCCATCCAATCGGAAGAGACCATGTGGCACTGGGTGCAGCTCACCATGAAGCTTTAATCCAGAGGATAAAAGCAAAGCAAGGAAGAAGGAAGCAGTGTGCTGTAAACTTGGACTCAACTCTGACAAGACATGGATCTGTAAAACTTGTAACAAGCTGTGTCACTCTCGAATTGTGCTTGTCGGCCACAAATAGATTCATCAGGCACCTGACTAGACCTTTTATGCATACACCATGAGCCAGAGTTTTGACGGTTGTTCACTTAGGAGACAAAGAAGCTAAATGACATCAGACAAACTTTGTACGTAGTCTGTCAGGATTTTATTTGGCGATTGGTTTTTTGTTTTGTTTTGTTTTACTTTTGTTGCCTTTGCCATGCAAATTCAAATATACTGACTCAACTTTCTGTCTCATAATCCATATTCTGCAACTGATCCATGCAAAAGACACATCTCCATTTTCTGCTGTGCCTAAGGACTTCGCCAAATGAAGGCAGCTGAGCTAAAGCCCACAAGCGGCTATCTACCTGAAGAGAACAGCTGAAGTACTAATATGTAACACCAGTATTCAATATATGCTCTTGCCCATCTTTGAGATTATCTATCCCATAGCAGTGTAATAAGATTTCTGGTGGAGCTATCTATGGTAGCTCTGTGCCATTTAAGACATTTTCCATATCTAGGAATCCCAGGCTACAGTTTTGGTTTTCTGTTCCTTTTGTATCACCAAAATAGTGAAAAGGAAATGGATAAAATAAAATAATCTGGACCTAACTGTGAACATTAGCTAGTGAAACTACTTATGGATCAGTCGCATAAATAAAAGTTGTGAGTTCACATTACATTTTTATTAATATCTATCCATGATAAGCCTGCTCCCATTTCCTTCTAGTCAGTATTACAAGGCTCATTGATTTCAGTGGATGGGGACTGGACTTCAGTGAACTGAATGGAAAACAAAGACACTCAGGGACTTGCAGAATTAAATCCTTACTGATGAAGCTTCAGTGGTGAAATACTCAGATCCAAGAAACAAACATACAAAACAATCAAAATGATGGTAGGCACACTTTCAAACGTTGTAATAGAAAAAAAATAATTTCTTTTGATAATTGATCATTGATAATTTCATTGGGATTTTCTTCCATTATGTTGTTGCCAGTGCAAGAACTGTTATTTAAGAACTGTTAAGATGGAAGGACATAATTAAATCCTATACTACAAACCAGAAATGACTTGCACCTTACTTCCAAATTACAGGATTATTGCTAATTTTTTCTGTTAATTAAGCATTGTATGCTAATTCTCCTTTCTTCTCTTAGAATAATGAGAATATCAAGCAGGCTCTGACTATATTTGCATTTCTCTGAAAAAGATTAAGATTTAAAATTCCACTGGACTAATGATTTATTAAAAATAAACAAACAGGCTTGAAATTACTGTTGCCCCAAGGTTTCAACTAATAAATGCACAGCTAGAATAGAAATGATACAAAAGCTAATTTGGATGAGATGGACAAATGAAATTTAGAATAATTAAATGGGTATTTACTATACTAAATTCAACAACCCTAATGCAATGCTTTGTTTAAAATTTATGCCTTAAAGTTTAGGAGCTATTTTTCCCATTTCAATCCATAAGAAAAAAACAAGGTTAAGTGCTTCTGGGTTGACATTTCATCTATGTCTATAATACAATCAAAATATTGCACTATATATTCTCATCAATATTAATAAAGGTAGATTGTAGATAAATGTTGAATCTTAGAAAGTAGCCAAACTGGAAGCAGTATGAAAACTATTGTTTTCTGCATAATCAGTAATTTCATCATCTAAAGCAAAGAAAAGCATAGATTCAACTGACTGATTTTCTCAGTGCTGAGAAAGAAAATATATTTTCTTCTTACTTAACATTCTTATATTAGATTCTTCCTTAATTAGTTAGGTTAAAATATACATCTCCATTTTCCTAACAGCAGCTCCAGCCAAACTTTATGGGACTCCTTTCAAAGGCCATCACACTACAATTTAATCTGTAGGGGTAACCACTTTTGAGAAATGCAGTGCACTCTCTTACATTGCAGACAGCCTGCTGACTTTATCGTGTGGCCTCCTAACAAACTCAGACCTCTAAGAGCTTACTTTGACTTCAATCTCATATGACCTATCAGGATGCGTCTCCACATGCAGAGGCATACTTTGCAGCAGCAAAAATCGTAGTGGCACAAATTTGTGCCACTACGTTTTGCCACTGTGCACACCCCTGCATGTTTGCTTTGGTGTGGGGGAAAATGCCCTGCTTCCAGCAAACTGCCCTTTCCTCAATTCTCCCAGCTCCCAGCATGCTGGACCAGCTGGGGCGGAACCAGAGGGGAGACCCTCTGGCCATCACAGCCAGAGTGTCTCCCTGAAGGACCAAGCCACCGTGTCTGCCAGCACATGTTCTTGTGGCGTGTGCTGTGTTGCCTTTTTCAAGATGTAACGTGAAATTTACAGCATGAGGCACATTTTAACATGCTGGGTGTATGTTTGTAGTGCCATAAAGAGATCTGTGGCACCACAAATGGCACATGCCTACACATCTGGATCCAGCCTCCGAGCCCCATCTGCTTTTCCAGGTGATAAATACAATCGCTTACATCTGTGGGAGAATTTGGTTTTAAAGGAAAGTTATATTACAGTCTTTGCCTGATACTTTTTGCATGGCTTCCAGAGGGATCCTGGAAACTGCAGACCACTGAGCCTCACTTCTATCTTTGCCAAGTTGGTAGAATAAGGAATAAAGAATGAAATCAGTAGTCACATGGACCAATATGATCTGCTCGGAATTAGTCAGCATGGTTTTTGTAAAGGGAAATCCTGCCTCACTGATCTGATGGAGTTCTCTGAGGGTTAACAAGCACGTGGACAAGGGGGATCCAGTTAATATATCTGGACTTTCAAAAAGCATTCAACAAGCCTTCACCAAAGGCTTTTAAAAACTGAAGTGTCATGGTTTTGGAGGGAAGGTTCTTTTGTGGCTGGACAGTTGATTAAAAGATAGGAAGCAAAGGCTAGGACTCTGGAAGCCAGTGTGGGTCTGGGCAGCCAGACTCTGTTTCTAGCGATGCACACTGCTACTTTTTGGAGGGGTTGCCTTTTAACATCAGTGAACAGCTGCCACATGCAGTTTAAGGTTTTGAAGAGCTGCAAACCACATGTGCATTCTTATCTGGACATGCCACTTGAGTCTTCTCTGTCTTTTAGTGGTTGACTTTGTGTCTTATTGGCATTTGTATAGGGACCCACCATTAATCAGCACTGATTCTTAAATTCTTCCTGTGTTTGTCTCTCTAAACCTTTCCTGTTATTTGCTCCCTGCCTGTGTGAGTAGATGGCTGTAGGTATAGGGACCCTAACCATCAATTCGAGAAATCTGCTGAGTAACTTTTGCTGCAAACAATCTACTGTGCATATTGCACTGCCCTCAAAAGAGATGTCCAAACCACTATCTTCCGGCCCATTTGGTGTGATACCTTACCTGAAGGTATACAAACAACCTGCTGCTACACAGACACAACTACCTAGCCAATCAGCTGTTGCATCTTTGATGGAGTTCATGTGCAGAGAGATACTACATGTGGAATAATAAGTTCTGTAGCTTGCTTTGCCCTGTCACCACCTGCTCTCTGCCATGTTTTATTTTGTATACCCTGAAGCAGATCCTGCTTGAAATGATGCCAGACGTTGGTTTGATAGGTGATGGAAAAGGCCATAGAGAATACATAAAGGAGATTTACGTTTGTCTGCATCATGCTTGTTTCCTGCAGGTACTAGACATCCAACTTAGCTTGTGGTATTGTTCAGTGACCTTCTCTCCTGGATATTTAAAGCGTATAATTGTCTTCACAGTCGATTTCTTGTAAGCAAAAAGATGTAAGTTTTTATTATTTTTTTTAATTAAAATGTTCTATCATTTTATCCTAAGGAAAAAAAAGGTTGTATAGAAATAGAGACAGTAAGAGACAGTAATTATATCCTTACAAATCATAGATAGGCCCAAACTATGGAGTTCAAACAGCTCCAAAGTTCTGGGTGTTGCAAAGTGCACTGTTTGGGAAAGCCACAAACTTTGGTTCCAAATTAAGACTACACCAAGACTTATATCTCCCTATATTGAAAAATAGTAAGGATGGAGGGAACCAAAATGAAATGAAGCTGCTGTAAAAGCTGTCCTATCTTATTAGGAAGGCCATTCTACTCCTGTTTTATATATACCCATGATGTTGACAGGGCTTTGATTCTTTGTCATCTCGAAAGGAAAGGAAATAAAACCCGTTGATTAAATGTGACCAGTCTTTTTAAAAAAGGAATTAATAGCAAATAGTTGCAGAAGGATGGGCACTGTATTTTAAGCACTAGCAAATTCTATTATATAAGTAAAGAGACTTAGGTCACATATTTACAAGTATCTTCATGGTGCCAGGTGATAACTGCCACTTAGCAACAGTGATCAGGAGCAGGCAACATCTGGGTGTGGCTAATGAGCTCAAGATTGTTGCATAAATTGCTGATTTTATCCCCTGGAGGCTA
>NW_017729030.1:33171249-33172202 GCF_001723915.1 Gavialis gangeticus | reverse complement strand
ACAAAGAAACATAGAGAAAAGTATCTATTTTCACTACAAGATTCTCAGCACCCTTGAACATTAATAGTATTGGGCACAGGTCATAGCAGAAGGCCATCTGCCTTTCTTCGTAGTGTCATACAGGGAATTCACCTCTATACTGTGCAAGCCATTCTGGTTTCAGCCTAAGACTTCAGTTAATTAGAATGTCATCTACAGTTCATCTATGTGGAATTCTTTCTGCTTTATTTTTAATTAATAAGTTTTACCTTATTAATTATTTTAATGTATGACCTTAATTCCAGAGTCAGTGGTGTTTGGAAAAGACAAAGGAAAATGCAGGTAATGACAGACACAGAGCTAGGAGTTTATTGGTGTTTCATAAACTTGAGGAATCATAATGACTGTAAGATTAGCACATTTGTATTTGACTCAAGTACTCAGGGCCTGCTTTAAGCTACTGTTACTTGGAATGAAAGGAAAATGTCTTATATTTGCCAGAAGTTTTAAAATAAAAAAGACTTATAAAAAAGTTAAGAAAATACTTAACCAATTCCTTAACAGAGCTTTACACTATATAGGTAAAATATATTGAGAATATCATCATCATTTGTTTTCCCTGGATACAAGGATAGTGTCTACCAGAAGTGGGATTACTGGTGAGGTTTAAGGTGGTTGAGGAGTCCAAACAAGTGATGCTTTTGGGGGAGTAAGAGGGAGGGGCCACATCTGTTGGCCAGACTGTTGTGCACTTGCCTTCCTCCTCTGCGATTTCTCAGCAACCTGCTCAAGGTGATTCTCTTTCAAGTCGGCTGTAGCTTGATGTATGGTGCAGCGTCATTGAGACCTGCTACCAGCCAGCACTTCTCAATTTATAGGGCTGATGCCACTTTTCTTAAGGTATGCTTTCAGGGTGCCGTTGTAGCATTTCCTCTGTCCTCCATAGGTCCTCTTACCATGACTAAGTTAAGAGA
>NW_017729030.1:33165452-33166249 GCF_001723915.1 Gavialis gangeticus | reverse complement strand
ACCAGCCAGCACTTCTCAATTTATAGGGCTGATGCCACTTTTCTTAAGGTATGCTTTCAGGGTGCCGTTGTAGCATTTCCTCTGTCCTCCATAGGTCCTCTTACCATGACTAAGTTAAGAGAAGAGGACTTGCTTTGGGAGACAAGTGTCAGCCATCTGCACACAGTGGCCACGACAGCAGAGTTGATGTTTCATGAACTTTGTCTCAAGGCCGGTTATGTTAGCTGCAGAGAGGATGCTGGCATTGGTGCAGTGCTGTTCCAATCTAATGCAAACTGACATGCTTTGACAGTTTAAAGCAGGTGACCACACTGAGAACATCTTCTGGCCAATAACTCCCCAGATGGGAGGACAGTGGCCACATGGCAGTAGTGCCACACAAAGGCCAACTGGCAGCTGGCCCAGAGGTGCAGATGCCTGTGCTGTGGCCATGCAGTCCTCATCCAGGTCTGGCAGGCATGCAGCCTTGAGACCACATGCTGTCGCAGGTGGCAGCAGGCCATAGCCAGGCAGCAACCCCCATTGCCAGAGTGCTGCAGGGGGTAGAGGGTGCACGGAGCTCTGAGTTATGGCTGCTTCAGCAGTCCAGCTGGTGCAAGGGGTCATGTCCCCAGATACCAATTGACCAGGGCCCAGAAGCTCCTAAGATCAAGTAGGCCTGAGCTGCTTGTCAGGGCAGCTTTTTATACTGTTGGAGTCAGCACAAATCAGGAAAGCCAAGGCTGTGATGGAACTCCAGCTAGCTACAAATATCAAGGAAAATAAAAAGTCCTTTTTTATATATGTGGGGAGCCGGA
>NW_017729030.1:33148167-33165433 GCF_001723915.1 Gavialis gangeticus | reverse complement strand
CAACATTGGACCCCTGGTAAACCAGATGGGGCAACTGACAACCGATGCCCAGGAAAAAGTGAACTTGCTAAATGGGTACTTTGCATCAGTTTTTCATCAGTCCCATGGGATGGCCCTGCCCACTATGGGTCAGGGAGGCCCAGGTGAGGGAGATTCCTTGCCCTCCATCGAAGCTGACCTTGTGAAGGAACACCTTGACAAGTCAGCCAGATACCTTCAAGTCATCCAGCCCTCATGGGTTACACCCAAGGGTACTCAGGGAGCTGGCGAGTATCATGGCTCAGCCCCCGGCATAGATCTTTGAGAGCTCTTGGCGTTCTGGTAAAGTGCCAGATGATTGGAAGAGGGACAATGTGGTGCCTATCTTCAAGAAAGGGAGGAAAGTAGATCCAGCAAACTACAGTCCCATCAGCCTGACCTCTATCCTGGGGAAGGTCTTGGAAAAGATTATCAAAGAGGCCATCCTTAACAGAGTAGCTGAAGACAATATCCTGAGGGATACCCAGCATGGGTTTGTTGTGGGTAGGTCTTGCTTGACTAATCTTATTTCCCTTTATGATCAGGTGACTTATCACCTGCACAAGGGAGAGGAGATCGACATTACATATCTTGACTTTAAAAAAGCCTTCAATTTGGTATGCCACGATTACCTCTTGATGAAACTGGCTAACTGCGGCCTTGACCTCACTACGATCCACTGGCTGGGGAATTGGCTTCGCGGTAGGACCCAGAGGGTGGCGGTCGATGGGAGCCAATTGTCTTGGTGCCCTGTGACCAGTGGGGTCCCTCAAGGCTCTGTCCTAGGGCGTATACTATTTAACATCTTCATCAATGACATGGACATTGGAGTCAGAAGCAGACTGGCCAAGTTTGCCGATGACACCAAACTCTGGGGTAAAGCATCCACACCTGAGGACAAGAGGATTATTCAGGCAGATCTTGACAGGCTCATGAAATGGGCAGATGAGAACCTGATGGTGTTCGACACCGAAAAATGCAAGGTTCTTCACCTTGGGTGGAAAAACCTGTAGCATCCTTATACGCTCGGTAGTGCTATGCTGGTTAGCACTACAGATGAAAGGGACTTGGGGGTCATGGTTGACCACAAGATGAATGTAAGCCTTCAGTGTGATGCTGCAGCTAGTAAAGCGAGCAAAATGCTGGCTTCCATCCATAAATGCTTCTCAAGCAAATCCTGGGACATCATTCTCCGCTTGTACTTGGCCTTGGTGAGGCTGCAGCTGGAGTACTGGGTCCAGTTTTGGTCTCCACAATTCAAAAGGAATATGGAGAAGCTTGAGAGGGTACAGTGGAGAGCCACACACATGATCAGATGTCAGGAAAACAGACCTTATGATGAGAGGCTGAGAGCCATGGGGCTCTTCAGCCTGGAAAAGCGCAGGCTCGGGGTGATCAGGTGGCCACCTATAAGTTTATCAGAGCTGCTCATCAGGATCTGAGGGAACGTCTGTTTGCCAGAGTGCTTCAAGGGATGACAAGATCGAATGGTCACAAACTCCTCCGCGACCAATTCAGGCTGGGCATAAGAAAGAACTTCTGCACTGTCTGAGCACCCAAGGTTTGGAATAGACTGCCGCCGGAGGTGGTTCAAGCACCCACTTTGAACGCCTTCAAGACACATTTGGATGCTTATCTTGCTGGGATCCTATGACCCTTGCTGACTTCCTATGACCCCTGTCCCTTCCAGCCCAAATGTCTATGAAATCTATGAAAGCACAGAGAAGGTTTTTATACTGTTGGGGCCAGTACAGGTACTGGTCCCAGGCTCTATCTTGCCCCTGGATGCAGATCTGGGAGGAGCTGGGCAGAGTTATTTTGCCCCAAGTGGCACAACTTGGCCCACACCAAAATGCACGTCCGGGCACGTGTGCTGAGGCAAAAATCCCTGGCTCAGATTTGTGCCTCTCCTATTTGAGCTGCTGCAAGTGCACGCACTTACGTGTGTGGGCACAATTTAAGTGTCTGTCATGCAAAAAGATCATGTTGGTGGTACTTCGAGATGGTCTAAATTCACACTGGGATTTTGGAAGTACATCTTTGGCAAGGGAGAAGAGGCGATCCAGAAGGATGCAAGTAAGACTCTTCCCATCAATGGAGATGAGGGCAATGCCTCAGTACTTCCCACACATTGACTTGTCCCTTATCTTGAAGATAGTCACAATGTTACCATTCTTTATGTCAGGTGGAACTTCCTCATTAACCTATATTTCGATGGTAAGTTGGTAAAATTGTTGTGCTAATGCTGTTCCACCAGCTTTGAAGACCTCTCTGAGGATGCCATCTGGGCCTGGCACCTTATTGTTCTTGGTCTGAGTGGTGGCATGCCAGACTTCCTTGAAGGGTGGGGGATCAGCAAGAGGTTCTATTACTGGGTGTTGAGAGATGGACTTGATGGTGACAACTGAAACCTCAGATTCATGGTTGAGTTGAGTCTTGAAGTGCTCCTGCCAGTACTGCTTGATGTTTCCAAGTGGTCTTATATTTGTCATACTGTCTGAAGATGGTATTCGTAAAAAGCAAGTTATGCTCTGCACATTTGCTGATGAGGAGAATACCAGTGGAGTTGAATTTCTCCACCCCCGTCTCTCTCAATGGTGCCACTCCAGAGTTCAGTGTTGCCCAACTTTTGCATTAAAGTTGTTGGGCTAAAGTTAATTTGCCTGTATATACTCTTGATATTGCCTATATAATATTCTTTATTGCTTTGTCAATTATTATTCTGTAACCAATATCCATTTTAGTTTGCTTAAATAACTCTGTGACTTAGCTTTAGTTGAGACTCTATTTTAATTTTTACATTTCTTAGCATAAGTGTAACAGTCATTTTTTTGTGATTTTGTAGGTTAAATATAGTGTAAGAGAAATAGTGTGTATACATGGCCTGTGGTATGTCTGGCATGTTGAAAAGAGGCAATGAAACAATAAACAGTAAGTGTGGAAATGCATATGCTGAGACAGTCTATCTTGTACCTCAGACTAGAAGGATAGAAATAGCCTTCTGTGATTTAACAGCCAAAAGTTACAACAATGTCCAAGATCAGCCGTTAAAAATTACAAAATACAAGATCACGTTTTGTTCCAAAGGCTGAAGAAATTGCTGACTACAGATGGAAGAAATTGCAGACCACAAAGCCTGAAGAGTCTGTCAATCATAACATTGTAACTGAAGAGAAGGATCATTTTGTCATCAAGGGGACATGACACAGCAAGACCCATAGACTTGTATGGGGGGACAATCACTATAAAGATGGACATGAACAAAGAGGCTTTGGGTCTGTCCTGCACAGAAGAGGAAAAAGCATTGGAACACGTCTGACAAGACCTGGATTCATTCTTGTGGTTAACTTGGCTGGCAACCAAGCTAACCCAAGCATCTTAAGGACTGGTAATATCTTGATATTTGCAGGATCGTCTGTCTGTCTTCTTTTGTATGTATGTGGATAAATAGGTAGGTATGTGTGAGTGTATGAGTATGTATGTGTGAGTGTATGAAATAGGAAACAACACCTTTTTGTTGCTCTTTCTTTTATTTTGTTTGTCTTATGTTTTCAATAAATGAGGCATTGTGCCTTATCCCCTGGCAAGATTCCCACTTGTTTTTAATTCACACTGTATGCCTTGTACGTACAAAGACGTCACCCATGAGGATGAGCTTGTCTTCCTTTGGAGTGGCAGTCAGTACTGTCAAAAGCACAGTAGAACTGTTCCTTGTTGACTTCTTCATCATCAAGTGTGGGAGCATATGCAATGATGATTGTAGCATACTGGTTGTTACTGAGCTTGAGGCAAAGTGTCATAAAGCATTCGTTAATACCCACAGGAAGTTCTGAAAGCTGGCTGACAATCCTGTTCTTGATGGCAAAGCCATCCCCATGAATGCGCCTCTCTTCAAGTGACTTGCCTTTCCAAAAAAGGGTGTAACCACTTCCTTCTTTCAGCTGGCCTTCATCTGCCCAGTGAGTATTCGCTTAGGGCAGAAATTTCAATGTCATCTCTTGTCAGTTCTCTAGCTACTATGGTGGTTCTTCTTTCAGGATGCTTACTGTTCGGGCAGTTCATGAGAGTGTGGACATTCCATATGGCTAGCTTTAGTACTTTATTTGGTGGTTTCAGCCAAAAGTAGAATGATCCCAGTGGATGCAGCAATCCAGCTGGGGGGTGGGGGGGAAGTAGGGAGGGTGTTGAGACAGCCTATGTTTAGGGCACCTTTTCTAGCCCCTTCCCCATTCAGGGTAAACAGAGGGGATCCTAAAGAGGACTTCTAAGTCATGGCCACAGCTTCTGAATTATACTTCTGTTTCGGTAAGTGCAAAACAACCCTCACACAACTGTCACCTATGTGCAGATTTGTGACTAAAGACTCCCTGAAATCACTGTTCCTGTCCCCACCACCATTCATCTGCTGCTGCAGGACTTGGTTTGTGGGAGATGTTAACATCCCTAGCAGAGGCCTACATGTGACATCTTTTAACATAGGGAAGCTGATGCACAAGTATCAACCACATGAGCTTGACAGGAGGGAGCCCTGAACCCAGTTACAAGGACATCTAACACAACCAGAGACCTCCATCCTGCTGTAGCCTTCATCTGTGTCCACAGCCACAGAGAATCAACAGGTCCTCAAATATGCCTGTTCTGCCATTGGGGTCCTCAGGAGTCGGACCATGCTTAGTCTGGGACCTCACCTCAGATCTGCTTGCCAGGGGAGACCCTACCAGGAGTCCAAGACTCCAGACAACATATCTTCGAGGGTCATTGGAACATACAAGCCTCTCTACCATAACAAGGTTACGGTCCAAGGACAGGATTGAGAATATATCATAATATTAAAAGAAGGAAAACAATATTCAAAGTGCTTTAGAGTGGTGCTGATTTCAGTAATAGAATATACGTACAATAGGTAAAACTAAATTTTTGAAGAGATATTCTGGCTCTGTAATTCAGTGAGAACTTTGCTGGTGGCTTCAACTTAGCAAGAATTCTACCTTCGGGTATCAAAAGGAAAAGCAATGCCACTTATTTGCAAAGGTAATTTTTACATGTTAAAACACTCTCTCATATTCATAATTGCTATTCACCTACTGACATAAAAATGAAAGACCAAGCCAGACACTCTTGATATATTATAGTAACTTGTGCTCTTGCTGGCAAAAGATAATGCATTTCAAAGCCCTTGAAACTCTCATTTAGCCAATTAGTATGCTTGATGAGATAAGAATGCTCAGATACTGAGGAATACTTTGCACTGAAAAAATACATAATATTCAAAATAAAAGACACTCCACAGTCACAGTTGGTAGCACAAAAAAATCTACTGTAGAGTAGAGCTGGGCCACAATTCAGAACAGTGCAGAAATACACTGCAATTTGACCACAGAAGAACTTATTTCAACTGTCACAGAAAACTGCCACAAAGAACTTTGTTCACAAAGTAACAGTGTTTCACTTGTACCCTGGGGCCAGATCTGGACCACAGGGCTCCTTGCAGGCCACATCTAGCTGGGTGCACAAGGCAGCAATGGCAGTAGCTCCAGCTCTGGCCCACCGCATATGGGGCAGCTCCAGTCTCCCCAGCATGCCCTGTGCTGAAGTTGGAGTTGCCCCATTCAGGCCTCACAGTGAGTCCCATGCTGCCCCCAATCAGCTGAGGCAAGGTCCACCCAGCCACATGTTAATTTTAAGGTGCAACTGAAACCAGCTCAAACTTTAATACACTTTGGATGTAATAATGTCGTGTCTGTTCTCACTTTTTGTTGCACCATTAATTGCCTGAATGGATGGCCAGGTTACACTTTAAGACATGATTAACTGGTTAATCACATCTTAAATGTAATGTCTGCCAGGGGTGTTAACTGCAATTCAGGGAAAGTCTGTCAGGCTCTGTGCTCACCCTAGCCAACTAGGCTAAGTACAGACAGTCAAAAAGCCCAGGGCTGAATCAATTAAATCTTTGCAGATCAGTCTAAGCTACAAAGATTAAACTGATAAGCAAGTGAACAGATATTCACTTTTGATTCTGAAAATGTAGCTACATGCCTGCAGTGACACAGGCCAGAAGCTGGAGAGGAAGGGGGAAGCTGTAAAGCACACCTTTCTGCTTGTCTGGAACAGACAGCTTGGGCCAGGCTAGCCTACTCTGCAAGAAGGGGTTTGTGGGGGAGGTGCAAAGCATCCCAGGATGCTGGGGGACTGTGAGTTAACTTGAATCTGGAGGGGATCTGGGACAGAAATTCAATAAACTGATTTAATGTAAATCAGTTAAGTCTGATACTGCATCAATCCAGTTTATCTTAAGCTGGTTTTGGCCATTTTGAAAGTAGTTTATGTGCACTGAACTTCTGTTTTTTCATGGATTTGACCTGGTTTCCAATTATTTATACCTGTGTAAGTGCAATTTCTGTCCCTAACCCCACTGGCTAACAAGCAGCATGCAGCTCGGAAGGTTTACATGTGTAAAGGGCCATGCTGTTCCTCTTTATAGTTGAGTCAAAACCTGGGACAATCACAACTGCCTCAAAACGAGACAACCATTTACAACCACAGGGATCTATTTTAAGAGATGTTTTCCTCCACATATATTGCACTGAATCAACTGAAATGTGGCCTCTAAAATGAGAAACCAGATTAACTTTTGCAGAGCTGGGCTGACCCTATTTATATATTTAGGTTCTGCTCAGCACTTATCACTGAAGTATTTGACTGTCCCTAGAGAGCAAGAACAATAGGAAAGCTGTTTCACTTTTCCTTGCTTTCTGTTAGGAAAGTTTTGTATCTGATGTTATTATTTTATATAAAAGTGTGATAGTGTTGGTTTTTAAAAGCATTGTTATAGAAAAGTTTGGGCTTAAAGGTGGATTTAGCACTTAGCTTTGAAGTTGGCAATACTAGCGGTCTTATTTTACTGGATAGACAGTCCTGTAGTTTTGGCTTAGTTTTTGTTACAGTTCTATGAAAACAGTCAAAGTTTCCCACTACCAGTTAACTGGTTCAGTTGCATACAACTGTTGCAGAAGGCATAGAGACAGGATGTCTTCTAGGTAGCTTGAGGAAATCCTATACAGTGCCTTCAAATGAAATAGACTTAGTCAATCCGATTATTTACCCAATCAAGAAATATACCATATGATATAAATTGGTAAATTCTGTTCACCTGCCCAATTACATCTGCAGGAAGAAAAAACTCCCCACAAAATCTGCTATAAATAATTTACTAAGACAAAATTATTTTTCAGTTATTAAAATTCAGTCAAACAGCTGACTCATCTCTACCCCAGTCTCATTCAAAACCCTAATTTTGGTTTAAAATATTTAAAAGAAAAAAGCATGTGTAATTTATTTTACAATGTATATATATAACATTTTGATTGTGTGCAGATAACATGAACTAAAGGAGTGAGCAGAGACTCTTTCTGCTTTATTCAACCATTGGAAGATGGCTATAGATGAAGTATTTTTGCATGCAGTCATCAAGGCAGAACCTTAAAGCATTTTCTGGTTGAAAGAATAATATTAATTCTTCAAGTTTTTTAGAAGATCAAAAGGAGATTTTAAAATGATTTCTGTAAGAAGAAGTCTTCTGAAGCTATGTCATTTACTTTTAGGCATGATGTGATTTTCTTTGGACATAAATGTGCAGAAGCTCAGCCAAGTTGCAGAGCAGCCAGTAAAAGGGAACTTCAAAAAGGCCCTGAAAGAGGGAGAACTACATGAAAGTTCACAGTAATTTCTGTATAAAGTTCTGGAAAGGAAAGAGCTTTGTAAGGCGAGTTCTCAATTTTCAATTTAAGGTGCGCTGTTCATCTAAGATGCTTTTCTTAAGACTTCTTTTTGCAGATCCAGATGGACAAAAATTAGCCTTCAGATGTTTTCTTTTTAAAATCTGTTTCTTCTTATGCTTCAGGGATTTGAAAGTCTGTGAAAACGAGACTTTCTTTACTTAGCTTTTTGGACAAAAGGAATAGCAATAGCTGTATCACTGTTCCTGCATTTTCAGTATTAAGAGCTAAAAAGTAATTCAGAGTTCACTGGAAAAGAATGGGTAAAACCTTCAAAAATGGATAAAGAAAATTCAGCATTGCATAGATTAATAGGTTTTATGAAGTGCACCCTTAGTTATATAATACAATTTAAAAAGTATAGGCTTTTGCCAAAGTTGTTTGCACAAGTTAGATTTTCTCATGCGATCAGGCTCCTGAAAGCAGTCAACAGCTGTGACATAATATATGTGCATGGCTGTAGAGTGCTTTTAAAATGGCCAATCATGTGAAAAATTAACCTTTACCAAACAAGGCATTAAATGAATAACTGCAGATGACACCAAGCTGAGTGGACTAGTAGATATGCTGGAGGGTAGAACTAGGATTCAAAATGACCTAGACAATTTGGAGGATTGGGCCAAAAGAAATCCCATTCAGTTCAACTAGGACAAGTGCAAAGTCCTGCACTTAGGATGGATTAGTCCTATGCACCAGTACCGGCTGGGGGTTGACTGGCTAGGCAGCAACTCTGAAGAAAAGGACTGGGGGGGTTACAGTGGACAGTAAGATGAATATGAGCCAACAGTGTCCTCTTGATGCAAAGAAGGCTAATGGCATACTGGGCTGAATTTGTAGGTGTGTTGTCAGTAGGTCAAGGGAAGTGTTTATCCCCCTCTATTCAGCACTGGTGAGGCCACACCTAGAGTACTGTGTTCATTCTCTCTCTTCCCAACCCCCAGAAAGGATGTGGATAAATCGGAGGGCAACAAAAATGGTGAGGGGAATGGGGGACATGACTTATGAAGAGAGGCTGAGGGAACTGAGCTTATTTAGACTAGAGAAGACTGAGAGGGGATTTAATAGCAGCGTTCAACTACCTGAAGGGAGGTTTGAAAGAGGATGCAACTAGACTGTTCTGAGTGGTGGCAGATGACAGAACAAGTAGCAACAGTCTCAAGTTGAAGCAAGGGAAGTTTAAGTTAGATATTAGGAAAAATTCTCTCACTAGGAGGGTAGTAAAACACTGGAACAGTTCACCCATAGATGTTATGGAATCTCCATCCTTGGAAGTTTTTAAGACCCAGGTAGACAAAGCTCTAGCTGCAGTGATCTTGTTGCAGATTGTGGTAGAATGCCACCTCTGTCTCTCCCCAAAAGCTCCATTATGTGGCAATTTGGTTAACATGGTCCCTGCAGAGGGCAGACATCCCATCTCTTTAGGTAACCCTGAGTTGTAACCTGAGTTGGATACATTCCTGAAGGAGGGGGGAAACCTGCTCCTTGTGCCTATGTAACTGACATTACATACGTAGTTGGGGGACTTAGGCTTCCTATTGTTCTAAGCAATGCCAGTCTGCCCGGCAACTAGTGATTCGTTTCAGATGGATTGGCTGGCAGCCAACAGGTGCTGGCCTCCATTGGACCAGGTAAATGAAGTCATAAGGTCTATGTAAGTTAAGGACTACCCAGGAGGATGGGCACTAGCCATGATGAAAACTGAGAGAGAAACTGAACCATCCGAAACTTGTTCTCTTTCTTGAAACTCATGATCAAGGAACTGCCTGCCTCCAGAGGGAATTTCCACTTGCCTCTGGATGATACTCGTGAGTAAGCTACTTGAGATCTAACTAGATATATAGCTTGCAGTAACTCAGATGCATGATCAAAGGCCACCCAACCACCCTGTTTGCTCTATGGGATTTCTCTGACATTGCTCTACCTTGTACCCTATTCCAAACCTACTCCTTGTAACCAATAATGTTCTCCTTTGTACCTAGCATGGAAGACTTATTGGGAGAGGGGCTAGATTATGCCTTGGGGTCCCCTTGGTTCAGCTGACTAAGGGAGATCACTATTTGTGCTTCAGACTAAGGGAAGCACCCAAGTTCTTGAAGTGGGTCAAGTACCCTCAAGGTCTGCTAGGCCTGTGTTTCACAGGGGGAACAGAGCCTGGATCAATCCAGACCATGGGTGGTGGCGATGTTACCCCCAGGCAAGTGAGTGTGCTTCAGGAAGGGTGTCGGCCAGACACGAGTCACCCCCACGGAGGCACTCGGAGCCTGGAAGGTGGTTGGGCGCAGTGAGGTGGGTGGCTCAGCACCAGAGCACCCCTGACTGACCTGCCACACGGATGATCCTTCTTTGAGCAGGAGGTTTGACTAAATGACCTTAGGTCCCTTCCAACCCTAATTTTCTATGATTCTATGAAGGAGTTCTAAAGCAGAGCAGCTTAGGAAACTGTGTTTCCTCAAGGGTTAATTTTTCGTGGTTTGCAAGGCTGGGCTGGTGCTGGCACCAGTGAGCATGGGCCCAGCCCTGCTTCTGAGGCTGTCAGCAGGGGAGATATGGGGACAGGAAGGGAGCAGCAGGCAGCTGCCAGCTGGGTTTGGCTTGGCTGAATGGGCAGGGGGGTGGAACAGAGCCCCTCGCCTCACAGTCTCACCCCCTCTTCCCAAGCTATCTTGACTGGGTTACTAGTGGAAGCTAGGCTGGGCCCACAAGGCGAGGGGGCCCATTCCACCCTACCCCCCTGCTCCAGTTCCAGCCAGGCCAAGCTGAGCCAGCAGCTGCTGCTGTCAATGTCAAGAGGCCTAGGTAGGGGATGGGAGAAGGGAGCCCCCTTCACCTCATGGGCCTGACCCAGCTTCCCCCCAATACTGTAGACAGGGTAGCTGAGGGAGAGTCCATGAGGCAAGGGAGGCTCCCTTTTCCCACCCAGACCTCTTGATAGTGGGCTCAGGAATGAGTCGATAGTTTAGTGAGGGCCATGTGCAAATGTAGCATTGTGACTTTGGTAATAGTAAGGAAAAATACAAATTATTGCCTGTGGGTTAGAATTTAAAACAAGGAACTTACTTAAAACTTACAGCTTATATCTCAAGCTAACTCCAAAACAAATTGCTGTGGAACAATTATCATGGAAGAAAGAACTAGTGCAAAACAACATTATAGGAGAAGTAAGAATCAAGAAGCAAAGAAAAATAATACAGGGAGCATCATAGAAAATAATACAAGAAGCATCATAGAAAATTTCTCTTAAAGTAATAACTTTTTGGCAAAATTATGGCAGATCTGGGGATCTAGGGAAGCAACAGATGAGGCTCTTAAGACAGCAATTCATATTTCCACTGAACAATGCAAACAGAGGGCCATAAAAGGAAAGCCACAGTCACATAAGGGGCAACAAGTTGTCAGAGAATCTTCACTTTGAGCCAAAGCTCATGCTTGTAAAAGCAATAACTCAATTCAGAATGCAAGAAACCATTAAGCATCAAGCAACATAATTTATATGCCTACAGCAGAGGAGACACCACATCAGATAACACTGATACAGTGGAGAGGAGAAAAGCAAAGCTGAAATGAGCAATAGGAATAAGCTTCCAGCCTAATAGCACTGTACACCTACAAAATGGTACGAGACCAAATCAATGCTCTAAGAGGTAAGAACAAAAACCGAACTGGAAAGGAACTGAGCCACATTTAGAAGGAATACCTAGCAATAGAGGAAGAATACAGAAGATACTACAAATATAGGAGATTTTCCAACAGCTTTTCAAGTCCTCAAAGGCAATCCGTGACAGCACAATATCTTCAGATACATTCCTTCAGGGAACAGATTTACTCTGTGTTTTGTGGTAAATAGCCCAAAACTTACACTTGCCACAGATTCATTATAGCAAATAACTTCCAAGCAGGAGATTCTTCTCACTGCCACAGCTGCCAGCCCACACAGAACTCAAATTATGATCTTCCTGATCTCTTCTCAAACAGTACAGATGCTACAGAAGGGAGAGAGTGCTTTGGCAGGGAGTTTGAGGAGGCACCAAGAGTAAATTATAGAAAGAAATGTTTCAGTCTTACAGCCCAAAAGCTCTTCCCAGCTCTGTGCCTGTACTGTCCAAATGCATACTTAATTTCCCTAATACATATTTAACCTATCTACCAACCATTCAAAGCATATAGTATGCTTCAGGAATGAACTACAGCTCTTGGAGCATATAATAAATGATGAATAGCTGAGTAGTGGCAAAACCTGCAAAAGGCAAAGCTGCCATTGAAATGCCAACACCTAAAAAATGGTATCAAATGGAGTCAGTTTGATAAAGAGGCAGATCAATTAGATACTTAACCTGTGTGCAAAGGGCAAGCACTCTATGAACCTTGAGAGATGCATCTATAGGTTTTTGTGATAAAACACACAGATATGATTCTGCAGAGTTGCCAATGGCTACCACAAGTTGCATGCTGTTCAGGGTCTTCTTTTTAGGTTTTGGGTTATTTTTAAGCATCTCATTTCTGGGTTGCCTCCTGATTGCTGTTTTCCAAATCAGTCACAGACAAAGGAATGTTCCACAGTGCAGTGAAGACCACAGTCAGCGTGGACACACAGACAAACACTGTACATTTCAAAGAAGTAAAAAGACTAAAGGAAATGGTTCTCTCCTCCTTTGCCAGGATTCACAATCCCAAACAGCACCTATAAGAAGGTTTCTGTAGAATATGAGAGACAGTGGAGCCAGTATTTCTCCTTTTAATTATCCTCACATCCAGGAGCAGGTGGATTTCATTGCCTATACTTTCTGCATATCAGGTCATTAAAAAAAAACACAGTATAAAAATAAACCAGAAATGCTTAGCTGATTAAATACATAACTTTTATCGCATATAATCTGCTTATGTAATGACTCTGTTCCCTAACAGAAAGAAGAGCAAAGACAATTATAGTGTGCCCCTGACACATGTATAACTAGAATTTCCCTATACTCTAAACAATCTGTTTCCATGCACATAATTTTTTCTCCTACAGTGTTGTTTTCTCTTAAGTATTTTAATACTATATTTTGAATTATACAAGGTTGTGGATAAATGTGGTAATTTATTTTAAACATTCCTGTGTGTATATATGTGTGTGTGTGTGTGTGTGTGTGTGTGTGTGTGTATATATATATATATATTTATTCATTCATACATTTATTTATTTATTTATTTATTCATACTGTGAGCATGTAATAAAACTATTACTGTTACTAGCCAATATAAACCAAATGTATGTGTGTTCTGCATAACTTACCTCTAATATACTTTTTCCTGACTCCACCACTACATAACGAAGAAATTATATCCAAGTACTGAATCTACATTGCATAATTTCACATATGTTGTAATTACAATTCGGGGCCACAAGCCCCATCCAGAGAGAGAGTAAGCTTCTTCGGAAAGTGGCTTTATGTACACAATCTTCCATTTCGTCATTGAAACAAAAGTTACTGATGAGTTTTCAATTATTAAGTTTCTGTGGGTTTTGGTGTCAGGAAAAGAGAAAGCTGCATGGCCCTACAGCGTAATGCTCATGAGTTCATGGGGTTATTTTTGCAATGAGTTTGCAAAATTTAATGGCGCATTTACAGATTTTAAGAAGGCCATTTATGGAGTCAAATGATTCCGATTTTTCACCTTGTCTGTATTTGTAAAATCTTTCAAAAAATATAAGATTGTTGTCACGGGGAGAAACAGAGGGGTAGACCCCGAGGAGCCAGGGGGAACCCTGGGACCAGGAACTGGCCGGGGAAGGTAAAAGGAGAAAGAAAGAAACAGAAAACTTCTTACCTGTAGCGGGAGCCGCGGCGAAGCTGAAAATGGCAGCAGGACCTCGGCGGCTTGTTAGCCACGCTTTTATACAGCTGCAGCCAGCTGATAAGGCAGACAGCAGGAACTGGCCAGGGGAAATAAAAAGAGCTGCTGGCATGAAAGTGGGAGAGAGGTTCGCAGGAGCATTGGCCGGGAAGTCTCACCCAGAGCCGCCACAAGGGGGAAAAGCATGGGAAACTGCCTCTCGCAGCACAGGAGGACACAACAAAGCCCGCCATGGGGAAGATGCTGCCAGCAGCAATGCAGGGAGTGAGGGATCAGAGGCACCTCATCCAGACCGGGAACCAAGATCAGGGGACCAGGAAGAGCCGGAAGAGCTTGAAGCCCGGGGTTACCACCAAAGAGCCAGAAGAGTCAGCAGAAACCAAAACGCCAGATCAGGTGGGACTGTAGAAGGCTCGGGAGGGCTCAAGGAGGTGACCCAGGTGAGGGACGAAGGGCATGAGCAGCGTGAAGGGCAGTGGAAGACAGGCCCCAACAGGATAGAGCCACCCTGACAGGAGACATGGGGAAGACTTGCCGAGAAGGACCACTTAGGATCCAGTGAACCCACAGGCTGGGCAAAGAGTGGAGAGGAGGGCTCCATAACCTGCAGTCTAACCCGGACCCAGCCTTAGGGGCCTGGGCCTGTTGTTGTAGTGCAGGCTGTGGGACCATGCAGTAAAGGGGGCATAGGGCCTCCCTTAGTATCTTTGTATTTCTCTGTTGTTGGTATTTTTCCTTTTTTTTTTTCCATTTCTCACTTTTGGAGGGGTTGCTGGGTGAGGTATATGGAGCCCGAGTGTTGTTTAAACCCAAAGGGGGTTTACAGTCACAGGAAAGGCTAGAGGGCCATGAGGCACGGTGGGTGGAGTGTGGGTTTGACCCGGATGCCCTATAACCCATTTCTGCAAGGGGCACGGAGCCTCAACTGTCGGAGACTTGACCGAAGGACATCAGGAACTCGTCAGGGTGGGGTGTAAGGGCGAGGTAGAGGGAAGGTTGGAGCCTTGCAGAAGATCATCGTCCAGTGGTCCCATACGTGAGAGAGCCCCAATAGTCGGACCCCCCACCACTGGGATAAGATACAAAGTCGTGGCAGATGAGATTGGGGGAGAGAATATCCAGGGAAGAGATACCTACTCAGCAGGACCACAGGGACGGATCGGCAGACCACCCCGAGCATCCGGGGCCACGTGGCGTATGACCGGATGTTTGAGACCAGATGGGTTCAATTGTTTATGTGCAATTGATTCAAATTATTACTGTCTTGCAAATGGCTGTGTGTGTGTGTGCGTGCGTGCATGCATGCATGTGTGTGTGTGCATGCTTACAACACACACAGGTCTGTGCATGCACCCGTTTTAAAATGCATATTAAAGTCTTCACATCAAAACTTTCATTCTTGAAGGTACTTACATGTCGTTACATTTTAGAGAAGTTCTGTATGCTGTACCTTATTATAAATACAATTTTAAACTCATTTAGAAACAATAAGAATAAAAGGTAACTTTTTAAATGTTCAAAAAAATAAAACCAAGGCGATCAGGCTGAGAAAGAGACCAAATGGAAAGCTAATAGGTATAAAAGCAACCATAAAATGCCTTTAGAATAACAACAAGTTTAATGAGTTTTTACAAAGTGGTGTACATAGATGTACTGGAGGGGAGTATTTAATTCCACATCCCAAGGCCAAGTCTAACAACCAACTGATTGCTTACTGATTTAAGGTGCTGTGATTCCTAAGCTGTAAGTACTGAGTATAGATATAATCAGAACAAGATTCAAGGTACAGGTCTTAAATTTTTCCCAGTCCTGCAACATTAAGTGCTTTAAATATGAATGGTGCCAGCTGACACTGAAATACTGGCATAATATAATCAATGTTATGTAGCTCAAGTCAGTGTATAAACCTGCTGCTCTGTTCATAACAAGTTATGAGGAATAGAGAAGCCATACAAAAAAATTCTAATAATGTAAATCACAAGGCATGTGTTTTCACTGAAAACGCATTAACCTATTTACATCATTGTGGTGGAAATAGGTTAAAGTTGTGCGACTGCATAAAGCAATATCTAAGCATATTCCCTTGTTCCTTTCTTTGTAAAGGATATAGTCAAAAGTGATGCCAGGATTCTTGTATCATCCATCTCTGACCTCTGACTTCCAGTTTGTTTGCCTTTAGCTTGTGAGGTCTTTTCTTGCATGTCAAAAAAGTACTCAGTACATTGCATGCACTCCTGTAGACAAACAAAATAATGATAATTGTTATTAAAGGATTAATTAGGGGTCTTCTGTATACCTTTTGTACAATTCATCTCTGACTAGAAAGATTTGGATAAATCAAGAATTGACTTTAATAGTTAACTTTTATCTCTTGGCCTCTGTACTTCCTGGTTCCTAAAGATACTGGGACCTGAAATCTTAGGACAAGTCAGCCTGAGCTTTATTTGATGTTGCCTCACTATAAAACAAGGTATGTCAAATATCTCACTAGAAAAAATTATCTTGTCAAATTTCACAGCTGAATTTTCTGGCCACAAAAATTTAAATCCAATATGGGTAAACATCTTTACTTAAGGATGTTCTTTGACTTAAAGAAGCCTAAGTCCAAAAGCTTCAAGAACTGCCTATCAATGGTTATTGCTAAAAAAGTTCTTACCCAGAGCAAAACAATTTTAATGCAAAGATTATAAAATGTATCTTCACTGTGAACCTGAAAAAAATCCTGCAACTGTAATGACATTTATAACATCCTTTTACACATCAGCCATGATTTGTGATGATTGCAGCCTGGGTGATAACAATTGCACTGACACCTGAATAGCTTAATAAGAAAAGGCAATTTTATATTGCCATGGTACTTGGTTTTTAAGATGAATTATAGACTTCGAATTACTATAATTTTTTTGAAAAGTGTAGACATTTTGGGGGAAAATGTTAATAAAGAGAAAAATGTTGGTTTTAGGAGCAGTACAAAAGACAAATGAAAATAGAGCATAACATAAGACCAGCTGCACTGACACAAAACATATAGCAGCAGCTGCAACAAATCAGCACTATGTGATACTATCATCTATATACACTTTTCTGGAACACTGAGACAGAGAAAGAGAGATGTGCTAATTTATTCTTTTTCTTTCTGTTCAGCATATTCATTGCCGTTTGTCAGCATGTGACACATATTTCCCTTCTATTTGAGCTTTAGCATTATGCTGCTGAATACAGTATTGATTCATGACTGCAGTTTACTGCTATCTGGCTTACTATGTTGTTGAAAGAAAATACTTGAGATGTAAAATAATTTCTAATGTGTTCCAAGGCAGCAATATACCCTATTATAATAATTACTCTGGTGTTTAATAGGACAACAGTAGCACTCAACCATTTTTGTATTAATGAAGAAGTATTGTACAATGTACTGAGGACTCTGTTGTTATTCAGCATTTATTAGCATATTACCCAAAACTGTGATTTTAATGTATGTCAGTTTCAACTGGTAATAAACAAACAAGGAATTGTAAAAAAAAAAAAAGGGTGGGGATGGTTATATGGTTTTCTTCATTTCAGTAACCCAAACACATGAGTATAATAAATCAGGTGAGACTGAATGAAAGAGCATGAGAGCTTCTTGTCAAATT
>NW_017729030.1:33104370-33143167 GCF_001723915.1 Gavialis gangeticus | reverse complement strand
AAAAAAAAAAAAAGGGGGGGGATGGTTATATGGTTTTCTTCATTTCAGTAACCCAAACACATGAGTATAATAAATCAGGTGAGACTGAATGAAAGAGCATGAGAGCTTCTTGTCAAATTATTACATGTTTAACTTTACTTCTAAATATAGGACTAAATCCACAGCTGCTATTTTGCCTATTTTTCTTACCTAGTTTGTCCTTCGGCACCTCTCTCCCACCCCTGTGTTCTGCCAGCTCCTTGGTATTAGTCAACAGACGTTTTAAATCTACAAGCACTTCTCCCAAACTCTATCTACACTAACAGTTTTTTTCAAACACTGAGAACGTCCTGGTGTGTGACTGATGTTCTACTAGCATTTTGCATTTGGATGGAGCAACCATGTCTATACCACCTCCCTGCTGAGAAACAAAGGCTACTCAGTCCCTCCCAAATACATGTACTCCCCGCCACCACCAAGTCTGGAAACTGAGAAGTATAGATCAGTGAATAAATTACTGAATTAATGTCCCAGCAATTTTCAGACCTTTTTCTTAGCTACAGGCCTGGGCTTTGTAGGAGATTACATAGACCTGATCTGTATAGTCTACACCTGTACTGGGAAAAGCTGGAAGACTTGAATGGTAAACTGCTGGTACATTTTATTTTTGCACTTCTACTATGGTTCCCAAAAAGAACTGCATCAGTGGTAGGAAATATTGAATGAGCCTGCTACTACAGACAGATTTAGAGTGGCATCCTTTCTCCTCCTGTGCCATTTTCAAATGATTCATTTGAGATGCACTTTGTGAGCTCACTTCCTCCAAGCTGAGTTTTCTGGATTAGCAGTAAACTGAAACTTAGATTTCCAGGCATCCTAACAATGTAATTTATTCTGACAAAGTGTAATAGAAGTTATTTAGATAAAACAGAATAGACAGAATTAAAACTGGACAAGATGGCCTTACTTGTGACAGGCTTCAACATGTTTTGCAGAGAAAAAATAATTGGAAGAAATAGATCTATTTTCCCCTCCAAACTTTAGAGACACCTGATTGATCTTCTGGCACAAAACACGGAAGAAAAGTAAACTGTCAATGATGGTGTCATTCTACACCATCAATTGTAAACATGTTTGCCGTGCATTGTTATGGTACTTTACAAGCAGCCTGTTCAAAATCAGTCACTTCATCCAGGACTTACAGGCCAATTAAGGAATTGTGGATGTATGATGACTGCTTTCCTATAATAAATGCAACACAATTATTTCAGGTGTTCAAAATCAGAGTGTATGTGTGTGTATTTTGGGAGACAAGGAAGAGGTAGTATATTTCCATCTCCAGCACTAAGCAGCTGTTTCTCTTTACCACTTTAGCTAAAATTACATTTGTGCTTGTGAATAAGTTTTTAGCTAGCAGTTTCCTAGCAGTAGCTCACTCGTTCTTTAGAAAGTCACAATTATACCTCTGAAATAAAAATCATGAGCTTGTTCAGCCCTGTGGTGAGCAGGCAGATGAAGAAAGAATACTTTACAATAGCTGCAAAGGCAAATGAAGGCTGCAGCAGGACAGAAATCCGCAGTTGTCTGGATTTTCCTTGACATCAGATTAAAATTTCCTTCCTGTGAAGTATTGTGCAGTTGGTGACGTGCAATGGCATCCCCATATTAAAAGAAAACATGCATGGGCATCTTCCTTCAATATCTTTTCCTTCCTCCCAGAATTATTTGCTACATCTGCAGTCGAACATTCAGATCTCAGATCAGCCTCCTCACTCAACTACAGACTAATGTGACTTCCCTATTTACTGGAAGACTTATCCTCATATCAAGGGACTGCTGCCACTACTGCTGACTCCTTTAACTTCTATGGATGTGAATCAATGCAGAATTTGACTCAAACCATCTCCTGGCCCAAACTTTCAAATGTGATTTGCAAGTTTTAGTGCCCTCGTATTCAATCCAAGGCACACTCTACTTTTCAGAATTGCTGAGCAGTTCAACTCTGAAAATTGTGGCCCCATCTACATGTTATACTTAAGGCATGATTAACCAATTAATAATAACTGCAGTTGTCACCCAGCTATGCATTCAATCAATTAATGGCATGATAAAACAAGCAATAAGCCATTGTTATTCCACAAAAAATGGGTAATAACTTTATGCCTCATTTTTGTCATGCCACTGAGTGTGTGACCAGGTATACCCTGTGGCCGGCAGCCCCATCTGCTAATGAGGCTTCCAGCCAGAGGACTGCACCGCCTGCTGTGAGCCCTGCAGCTGATGAGGCTTACAGCAGGGTCACTGTTCCACAGGCTGCACCACCCCACCTCCCACACGAGTCCCATCAGCTGACTCCTGCATGGCAGGAGGTGTGATTATGGGATCAAGCATCAGATCCTACCATACCTCATACCAGTGCAAGGGGAGTCCAGGGTCTCAATCTCTAGCACCCGCTGCTGCCAGTCCTGCTGACAGCTGATGGAGCTCCCAGCTGGGAAGCATGTGGAATGCTACATCTGCTTCAAGTCTTCCCAGCTGTGGAGCTTGCAGCAGTGGGAGGCTGAGATCCTGAGCTCTCCCTGCACTGGTAAAGAGGCATGATAGGATCTAATGCTTGATCCCACAGTCACACCTCCTACCATGCATGTGTGGCAAGGCAGGAGGTGTGATTGTGTGGATTGCACATCAGATACTATCTCACCTTTACCTGAATGTCTAGAGGGGCCCTTAGTCTCCTTTAAGGTATTTCCTTAGTCTCCTTTAAAGTATCTCCAAAACCTGGACTACAAACATTTAGGAAATGTCTGACCCTATTAGCTTCTCTTCAAGTAAGACACTATTAGTCTGAAGAGGCAGAAGTTGGGGCAAGGTGGAACCTTGGCCTGATTCAAACAAGCGCGAGCTTTTGTAGATAACAACCTACTTCACCAGATGCTTCATCAGATTGTTCCTTTCCTAGCATTTGATGAAGTAGGTTGTTGTCCCAACCTATTGTTCTCTGAACTGGTTCATCTCTAAGGTGCCACCCTGCCTTGCCTTTGCTTTGCCTTCAGATAATAAAAGACATGGTGCACAAAAGTAAAATGCAAGGGGGAGAGGGGGGAGGGGGGACGTTAGGGCTCAACCAACTTTTAAAAACAATGTGCTAATGAGTAGGTATGAACATTTTAAAAGTCCAAGGCAGAATTAATCTAAGATGCACGGTTTTCCTATAAGTGCTGTAGTTTAGATCATAAGTAACAGAAACACACATTTGCCCTTTGTTGGGGGAGGAAGGAAATCTTAGACTGGGTTCCACCATCTTTAAACCAGTCTATATGTACCGAACTTCTGTTCTGGGTATAGACCAGTTAACGATCACTTATACCAGCAAAAATGTAATGTCTGTACCTGGCCAGTAAGATTACCACCAGAAACTGATTTAACCTATAGGCCGTGTCCACATGAGCAGGGACATGCCTTTGCAGCAGCACAGATTTGTGCCACAGTGCATGCCCCTTCTTGTGTGCTTTGCAGTAAGACACATTGTCCCACTGCTCCATGTACTGCAGGGGGCAGCTGGCTGTGGCACGTGAAGATAGCCTGCTCCCCCATCTCTGCAGGCTGCAGAGCCCCAGCACTGAGGCACCCTGAATCCCAGCCCTCCATTCCCTATCCGCCTGGAGTGCAGCATGAATCAAGATGGGGGAGCAAACAGCCTTGGGCTTGCTGCTCCCCTGTCTCTGAGTGCCTCAGCACAGGAGTTTCACTGCAGAGCCCCCTTGTTTAAGCACATGGACCCCTACATTGAGGCATAGTGTGCCCTGGGCAGCCGCAAAGCAGTGTGCCTTGCGACTGGGAAGCAGACAGCCACGGGCCGGATGGTCCCCTGTCTCAAGGCACACTGTGCCTCAGTGTGTCACTGCTCTGCAGCTGGCTGGGGCACAGTGTACCTTAGCACTGGGGATCCATGTGCCTCAATGTGGGGGCTCTGCAATGGAGCCCCCACACTGAGGCAGGGGGAAAAAGGAGAGTAGCCAGCCCAAGGCTGCTTGCTCCCCAATCTTAAGGCACACTGGGAAGCAGTGTGCCTCAACAGGGAGCTCCACAGTGGAGCTCCAAGGCTGCCTCCTCCCCCAGGGCTGCCCATTCCCTAATCTCTGTGTTTTTCCTGGCACCCGTGACTTTGGTGGGGTTTGCTCCACTTTTTTCCCAGTTTTTTTTTTGTTACTGGGAAATCCCAGTAGCAAATTTTGCCCTGGCACTGCTAATTAGTGCTGCACACTGATTAAGGTGCAGATCATACAGTGAGTTGCATGTGTCTGCACATCTGGATCCAGCTGTAGTGTCCTTTTTTGAACCCAGACTCAGAAGATATGCATGAACTTATATTCTATACCCAGATAAATAATAATCTTTGCACTAATAAAAGAGCCAGAGAATATGGGTCTGTCATTTTTAATGTACATTATTTCTTGAACCACCATATATTTATGCTTCAGTTCATTTAAAAAAGCCCTTCTATTTAAAAAGAAACAATGGGCATCTTTACACATGCTCCAGGGGTGGGGGAGGGAAGGCGCATTAATTAGAGCAGCTCCAACAGTCACTCCAATTAAAGCACCCACAGCATCTCATGTATTTAGCATCCTGTGCTTCAAAATGGTGGCAGGGACACTACTTAAAGCTTATGTAGTTACAGTACATCAGGGCAGCATCCCTACACATCTACAGGTGCCCAATGTGCTTCTTACCTAGAAGACTGTTCTCACTTTCTAGAGAAGTGGTTAAAATAATATTGGGTATTCAAAAATCAAATTGTATATATTAACTCTGTAAAACAGCAGAAAATAAAATAAGGTAACAAGAAGTATGTGTATATGAGAGTTTTTGCATTAGAATTAAGTGATTACCAAGTTATTCAAGTTGGCTGATACAAAATCATAGAACCACGATTCTGGAGGTTGGAAAGGACCTCAGAAGGTCCTTTCCAACCTCCAAAGCAGGAACATCCCTGTCTAAACCAGCATTTGTCTAACCTACTCTTAAAAACTTCCAGTGAAGGAGATTCTTCAGATTCTCTAGACAGAGGCATTGTGCTTTTCAGAAGTAAGATGTTTGCACCTGTTACTCCGGACACTACAAATATTTCAGGACATACATATATATGTTTTACCCTGTCTACCCAACAAGTGTTTATGATTTATGTCAAGTTCAACCTAAATCAAACTACAAATATTTATGTCCCAGAACTAACATGAGCATATGGCCTAGGTCACCATGCCAACAAGGTTAAGATAAAAACTTAGGCCTGGTATAGATCCATTGCTAGATACAGATGGTAAACTTTTAAATGCTATTCAGAAAAAAGCAAAAAATATGTTCATTAAATAGATATTTCTATTCAGTACAGAACTGAGATATATGGCTCCATATGATGGTGTGGATGAAATAGTATGTTCGCCATCTGGAACAAAGGTGGATATGAGGCATCAGCTGCTAAAATTAAACATTTTCAGATTTGAATAGCATACACCCAAAGATGTTAAAGGAACTGGCTGAGGAGCTCATTGAAACATTAATGTAAACTTTTAACCAGTCCCAGCAAAAGAGATTCCTAAGGTTAATACCAGTTCAGGTAAAATAAGAGACTGGCTAATTTGGGGCTCTGGCAAAAAAAATGGTAGTTAAAAATATAATTAATGCCATTCATAGATTCATAGATTCATAGATTAAGGGTCGGAAGGGACCTAGTAGATCTTCTAGCCCGACCCCCCACCAGGGCGGGAGAACAACAAAAAACCCCAAAAAGAGAAATGGGACTCAAACGAGTCCAGCCAGGTAGGCATCCAGCCTCTTCTTAAAGACCCCCAGGGTAGGGGCCAGCACCACTTCCCTTGGAAGTTGGTTCCAGCTCCTAGCCGCCCTAACCGTGAAGTAGTTTTTGCGGATGTCCAATCTATACCTCCTCTCCATCAGCTTGTGCCCATTACTCCTTGTTATGCCAGCGGGCGCTAGGGGAAACAGCGTCTCCCCCAAACCCTTCTGGTCCCCCCTAGTGAGTCTATAGACAGTCACCAGGTCCCCCCTTAGCCTTCTCTTGTGGAGGCTGAATAGGTTCAGGTCCCGCAGTCTCTCACTGTAGGGTCTGCCCTGTTGTCCCCGGATCATGCGGGTGGCCCTCCTCTGGACCCTCTCCATATTGTCCACATCCCTCTTGAAATGGGGCGCACAGAACTGGACACAATACTCCAGCTGTGGCCTGACCAGCGTCGCGTAGAGGGGGAGGATCACCTCCTTGGCTCTACTCGAGATGCACCTGTGGATGCACGACAAGGTCCGGTTAGCCCTGCCAACCATGACCTCGCATTGTCGGCCCATGTTCATCTTGGAGTCAATAATGACTCCAAGATCTCTTTCTGCCTCCGTGCTCTCGAGTAGGGAGTTCCCCATTGTGTAAGTGTGCTGCTGGTTCCTACTGCCCAAGTGCAGCACCCTGCACTTGTCCGTATTAAAACGCATCCTGTTCCTGTTAGCCCACCCCTGTAACCTATCCAGATCCCTCTGCAATCTCTCCCTCCCTGCTAGCGTGCTCACCTCCCCCCAGATTTTGGTGTCATCAGCGAATTTAAACAGGTTACTTTCCACCCCATCATCCAGATCGCTGATGAAGAAATTGAACAGCGCAGGCCCCAGGACCGAGCCCATTCTTCATGAAAAGTAGATCTTGTTAAGCAAACTTGTAGTTTTTTTTCCCCCTCCCTGACAGGGTTGTAGATCTGGTTGATAAAGCATATGTGTTGATATAATATACTTGGAGGTGTTCTTGCCTTTGTATACAGCATTGGTAAAACTTCAGCCCAATACAAAGAGGATGTGGAAATACCAGGGAGAACTAAAATTTGATTCTAGGGCTGGAAAACAAGTCTTAAAATGGATGGTTTGGGAGCTTAAATTAGTCAGCTTACTGAAGAAGAGATTGGCAGTGCTTGATTACTATGTATAAGTATGCACACACGGAAGAGATATCTAATAGCAGAATATTGTTCAATCTTTCTAACAAAAGTATATCAAGACTAGAAGTGGAAGTTAGATAAATTTAAATTTTAAACAAGGGAAATCTTTTAATTGAAAGGATACACAAACATTGAAATAATTTACTAGAAGAGATCCTGGATTCATCATTACTTTCAGTCTTTAAAATGAGCTTATACACCCTTAAAAAGAAATGCAACCTTTGTGAGCAGGTAGTCACACTGGATCCTTATGGACAATCCCGTTTGATATTTGAGTCTGTGAAACTCTATATTCATTCCCTTGCCTCTTGGAACTTAGGAAAAACAGTTGCCTTCATTGCCTTCAACAAGCCCATGCCATTTACAGTTCTATGGTAAGACAATTATACTAATCAAGGTTCATGCTTCAGAGTGTCAACCTGTCGTCTTTAGGGACCAGGAAACAATTCAGTGGGGAATGTAAGAATGGGGAAAGACAAACAGGAATAGCATTCACCCCCTGGACTCCAGAGCTGTGCAAAAGTGGGGGCTCTGATCAGATCCCAACCTGATCAGCTAGTGAGCAGAGGGCTCACTGCTCATGCAGAGCTCCAGCAGGAACATATACTGACCAGGAAGTGAATTTAGAGCTCACTGTGCAGATACAGCATAGCCAAAGTTGTATGGGCTTTGCCCCACTTCTGAATCCACTACTGAATTGGCCACAGCTAAGGAGTAGCTACTGGAAGGGGATGACTAATATTCAGACTGGTACAGAGAACACTTTCCCCTTAGATGCCTTAAGGCTTCATCTTGCTGATTATGGGGATAACAAGGGTTGGGGTCAGGAAAGAACTGTTCCCCAAAGCAGATTGGCAGGAACCTCTGGTGTCTTACATCTTCCTCTGCAAGATGGTTGGGGTTACCTGATGAGAAGATCTGGGCATCTCTCACCTAGTACTTCAGGGGTCTTAAGTCTTTGTGGCCTCCTGACCCCTGCTGGTGACACACATTCTAGTTTCTTAAAATGCTTTAATCTAACATCTTCAGACTACTGTGACAGGTTCAGGAGCTCTACCTGGCACCTGACACCTTCCTAGTGGTCAAACCTGCTTGCCCAAACTCCCTGGCTTCCCCATATCTCCTATTTCTCATCTGCCATTACTTGATCTTAAGTTATTTTAACTGAGGAGGCTGCCTGCAGAGGCTGGGGTAGCCTCGTCCTGGGCGTCTTTCTTCTGTGCACGGTCCTTGGGGCTGATCTGCCCCAAACCTCAGGACTCCTCTGCCCCATTCTCTACAGAGCCGGGTTTCTCTTTTTAAGCAGCCACAGTTGTGCCTTACGGGCAATAAATGTGACCTCCAGCTGCCTCCATAGTCATACCTATGCCTCAGATATCTCTCCTGATTTTCTTGCACCGGTTTGCATGGGTTTTAGCTCTCCTGGACTTGGTTTGCCAGTTACTCTGGCTGTTGACTCCTAAGCCTGGGCCAACTTGCCCTGGCCTACTGCTTTAGTCTCAGCGTCATCCTGCACTTGCAGGCACTTGGGCTCCAGGCTGTCTTGTGCACTCTGGGCTAGCTCTAGAGTCTTTGACCTTAGGCCAGACTGCTGTCATCGTCTCTACCCTCCATTCCTCTGGTCCCTGAATCAGGCTGCTTGCTGCCTCAGCCCTCTGGTCCATGACCCAGGCTTGGCTGCCTGATGCTCAGTGCCCTACCAGGCACCCCTCTATGGCCTCCACACCTCCCCTGTAATCACAACTCAATCCCAGTTTCGAGCTGCTCCCAAAAGCAAAGGTCTCCCTCACTCAGGGTTAATACCCCACCACAAACTATACTTCTATCTTAGCTGTCTTGACCTCACTTTTGCTCAAGGGTAGCTTTGGTGTCCATGGGCCTGTTTCCTGCAACCGTCTTCTCTGAGGAGCTCCTTTCCTTATAGCAGGGATGGACAATTATTCAGGCCAGAGAGCCACTTGGGGTGGATCAACGAGAGCCCCTTCCACATAGTGATCCCTGGTAATGTCCCTGATGGCCAAGAGCTCCTAAATAAACAAACATGGCAAAGTGCACAAAGATAAAGATATGGATATTGTTTTTGTCATGTGAAAGATGACACTTAGGCAGTTTTGAAGACTTGTCACAGGCTGGGTTAGCACCTCCCCCACAACAGCTCACCAAAGCTCCCTAAGTGGCTGTGCTCTGCGCTGGGCTGGGTGGATTTGAAAGAATCACAGGTGAGTGGGAAGCAGAATCCGGGAGATGGGTGGATGGGGCCAGGCCTGGGATCACAGGACCATGACAGCATGGGGTCAGGACCCAGGGCAAAGCCACAATCCACTCCCTGCATGCCTCTGCAATGGGCTCTGGTTCCACAGCCAGGGGCATGAGAGGGAGTGGATCATGGCTTTGCCCCATGCTGTCACCACCCCGTGATCCTATGGGATCCATGGAAACTGGCCACGACCTGCACAGGCAGGGTGCACAGCCAAGTAGACAGTAAGGGGCTTGTGGGCAGGCAAGGGCACAGTGTCTGGGAGTAGGATGAGCAGGCAGGGCTGGGGTTGGGATCCTGAGGTGGTGACCGCTCAGGGGAGGGGCCCAGGACATAGCTGTGATATGCTCCTCTCATGTTCCTGCCTGCAGACCTGGTGCCTGATGCAGGAACATGTGAACAGCAGATTTGTGGCTCTACCCCAGGCCCCAGCCCTACGCTGACACTGCCCCACAATCCTGCCCTGTGATCTTGGTGCCATCCCTCTCATCCTGCTCCCAGACACCACTCCTCACCCACCTGGCCACGGCCCTATCCCATCCTCCTCGCCACGCACCATACTTGCATGGGTCCCACTTATACTTCCTGACAGCAGCAGCTTCTTCTGGCTGCCAGTGGATCTGGCCACCATGCCACCCCCACTCTGCTGCTTACTCAGGGGTGTTGGGACTGGCCACACACACCACAGTCAAGGCCCCATCCCTTCCCCCGATCTTCTTCTACAAGACTTCAGAGAAAATTTGGAGAAAGATGTAGGGAGAGGGAAATTGAAGCAACTGAGACTGAATAAAATTAAAACAATAGTCTCTTTCTTCCCTTTATTTCTTTAGGGGTTTGATCTTTGCAGGATGTTTAGGGTTCCCTCTCACTCACTCATATATAATAGCTTTAGGCCATGTGAATGCTTGTTGGTTTGTTTGGAGTTTTGTTTTGAGTTTTTTACTTTTCTTGAAGCTCCTACTATGATAAATTAGAAAGCTAGAAGTAGGTGTTAACTGCCTAATTCAGAAGCACATTCATATATACACACAGACCACATCCACACATGCAGCAGTGTGTATGTGGCACCACAAATAGTAGAGGTAAAAATGTATGCCAGTAACTTGTGCCCCAGAGCACATGCCTGAATATGGGCTTTGTCCCATGACATATTGTGCTGCTTTTGGCAAACTGTCCATGCCCAGTTCTTCCCAGCTCTTCAGCCAGGGGGAGCTGGAGGCTGGGGCCAGCATCTATGCTGTCCCCAGCAGTACAAACTGGAGGTTGCTCTGTGCTGCATGCCCTCAGGAACTTCTAGCCCCCTATGCCAGCTGGACTGCTGCAGCAGCCCTGACCTAGAGTGGCCCCTGCACCCACTACAGCAGCCAATGAGGACTACCTCCTTGCTGAGACCTACTGCCACCCACTATAGCATCTGCCCCTCTGGGCCTGCAGCCCTGTGGCTGCACACCTACTGGACCTGGACGGGGATCACACTGCCACCTGGGCTGTGGTATGGACACTCCAGCAGACCCACCTGAACCTCTGGGCCAGCTGCTAGCAGGCCATCACTGCACAGCAGCACCACTACATACAGGGAGCCCAGTCTGGGGCCAGAGCCAGTCACCTGGCTCATGTCTGTGAGTACCAGCTGCCCTTGCCCATGTGAATGGAGCCCACCCTGCCAGCCCCTGCTGCTGCCCTCTGCACCACTGCTGCCAGCCCTGACCTGACCAAGTGAGAGGATGATGATGAAGATTATGACATCACACCCCACATCTGCTACAATGAGGTCCTCGCCTGCTGCCAATGCACTGCCAAGCAGGCATTTAGCAAGCTAAAGGGGTGCTGATGGAGCCTTGTCACCTGCTTGGAGGCACTGCTGCAGCCCCAATCCTGCAGTGATGATACCTCGCTTAATGCAGCTTTCCTCCATAATGTAGGCAAGTCCTAGGGAGAAGTCTTTGAGCCCCAGTGGATGGAGGAGGGGGCTCACTGTGTATCATGGCACATCCAGTGACAGTAACAGCAGAACTGAACAGCGAGGAACATTGTTACAGCTGAGGACCACTCCCTCTGATGACAGTATGTGGGAGACAGAGTGTGTGAGGCCATCAGCACCTATCTACAGGCCCACCTCCCTGAGTAGAGCACCAGATTTCTCACTACCTGTGCTAGGCTGCCTGCCCGTGCCCTCCATCCCAGGCCACTGACAGGACTGCAACAACATAGACAGTGTAGCTGTTGTGAAAACAAAATCAACTTTATTCCCCAACCCATGCCCCAAAACTTCCCCAGCACCAACAACTGAATATTGCAACAATACTGCACATGAGACTCTCCACAACCCTACCATCATTCACCCAGCCCCCATGCACAAACCCTTTCAAAACCAGAAATACACTGCAACTATTTACACAAGAACTAGTCGAAAGAGAGGGGGTCCTTAGGGGTAGGGGAAACACCAGGGGAGAAGGCATAAGGAGGAGGGAATCAGGGTTTGGTAGCCCCTCAGGCCTGAGCCTGGCCTCGACCCTGCGTGTCACCACCCCATGTGCAGGGTCCATGCTGATGTGGCTGCGGCCCTGTCTGCTCTGGGAAGGAAAGCAGGCACTCCCCCTCAGAGGCAGAAGCTGCAGCTAGGCCCAGGGGAGAGGCAGGAGCGGCACCCCTCAATGGTCATGGTGGACCCGTGAGGCCTGCTGGTGTACTAGCTGAGCTGCAAGCCAAGCAAAATGTTCCTATCCAGGCCCTACCCCAGTGGTGGGGGTGCAGCACCCATTCTAGGGCTGGCACAGGCTAGGGCTCAGCAGCAGAAGCCGCCAGGGCAGGAATGGCAGCCAGGAGCTGCTGCAACACCCTGCAGTCCTCCTGGATGGCAGTCTCAGTGGAAGCCCACAGCTGCCTAAGCTCCTCATAGCTGTCCTGGATCAGTTGCCACTCCTACCTTATCTCTGTCACCGTCTCAGCCTACTCCTCATCTAGGACAAGGGCCTGGTCACAGTGAGAGTTGTGAAACTTGGCCAGGACCTGCTGGCAGTATTCCCAGGCCTCCCAGAGGCATGCCCACTCTGGCCATAGCAACTCTTTCTGGATGCTGCCCTGCAATGAGCATTGCTTCCGGCACAGGCAAAGTATCTGGATGGCCCCTGGAGTGCCTGAGATTGGGTGGGTGGCTCCCAGGCCCTGGACAGAAGCCTCACCCCTGACAGATTGGATGTCTGTAAACAAAGAAAACAGAGGGCTATTTTCAGTTACGTCAACATGGCGGGGGTAAGAACAAGCTTCAGTGAGGGTCCCCAGGGAGTAGGCCCACTCTTGAGCACAGGGCCAGGTAGATGGCCCCCAAGCCAGAGCAATATGGGGCCAGCACCCTGACAAGGACTGTGGCTATCCTAGGGTCTACCTGCCCCCTTCCACTGTGTGTGCAGGTGACCTGCAGCCTAAGCTCCCCCTCCTTATTACTATGGAATGGATCTGGAGAGCTAGAACTCCACCCTCTGCTGTTCCAGAGTTACTTTCATTTTCCCAGTTAGGTGTTGTTTGTTCCTGAATAAAACAGCCAGTTTTTTTAGGCCTGGAGAAAAGTAAGTCTCAGTATCCCTTGGTAAGAAAGGAACTTAACAGTGGCAACAAGAAAATCTTACTATGTCTTCCTATGGGGAAATTGAGAAATTTAATCCAGACACTGAGGATTGGCAGCAATATATTGAGAGATTTGGGCTATTATTTTCAAGCTAATGAAATCACTGACGGGGACAAACAGAAGGTAATATTTCTCAGTGTTTGTGCCAGCAAAACATATTCCCTTTAAGAGGTTTTTTGTAACCTCAAAAGCCAGGAGGTAAAAGTTTGGCAGAGTTGCAAAAGATCTTATCTGAACATGATGCTCCAAAGCCAAACACTATTGTAGAACATTTCAAATTCCATAACAGAATGAGGAAGGAAGGTGAATCTATCTTAACAGTATATTGCTGAGCTCAAAAAGCTAACTGAACACTGCTGTTTTGGAAATGTCCTAGAGCTGGGGTGAGCAAAATGCGGCCTGTGGCCTGGATGCAGCCCACCAGGCCATTCTATCCGACCCACGGGGCTCCTAAAAAATTTATAAAATTATTATTTATCTGCCCCTGGCTGCCTGTCATGAGGTACTCAATGGCTTGCCAAACTCAGTAAGAGGCCCTCCACCCAAAATAATTGCCCCACCCTGTCTTAGAGTATATGTTCAGAGACAGATTTGTTTGTGGAGTTGGTGATGTAAAAATCCAAAAACAATTACTTGCAGACCTGACCTGGGACAGAGCTGTACAGGTGGCAACTGCCATGGAAGCAGCAGTGAAAAATGTACAGGATTTACATCTACACAATAAAGAAACTTAACATGTGCCCATAAACCAAGTACAAAGCTCTCAACAAAAGTTTAGAGACTTGGAGAGATGTTTTCGATGTGAAGGCATGCATTCAGTCTCAGTTTGCAGACACAAAATGTCACAGTGCCATAAATGCAGAAAGATGGGACACTTAGCAAAAAATGCAAGGGGGGCTATCTGGCTGCACAACAAGGTTAGGTGAAAGAAAAGGGAAGAAAGCAAAAAGCTTATCACATACAGGGAGATGAGGAAGAGGAGGCAGATGAAAAGGTATACGCTGTATACTGTGTAATGGAAGATAAAGTGGAACCTTACAGGGTAACTGTACAGTTAAATAATCAACCTGTATGCATGGAAATAGATACAGGGGCTTCTGTCACAGTGGTTAATGAAGAGATTTGTCAACAGTGTAAAGCAGGCCTGAGTCCATTGGAAAAGACAAGAGTGAAACTAAAGACTTACACTGGGGAAAATATCCCAGTAATACGATCAGTAAGTGTCCCTGTTACATGTAAAGGACAACAGAAAACCTTAAAAGCCTTAGTACTAAAAGGAGAAAGGCCAAACTTGTTTGGTAGAACATGGCTGAAAAAACTCAGACTAAACTGGGAAGAAATATATAAATTAGACTTACAGGAAATGCCTGCCCTAAAAGAAATCCTGGGGGTCTACTCAGCAGGATTCCAAGAGGGCTTAGGTACACTGGAGGAAATAAAGGCTAGGATTTATATCCAGGAAGTCAGCCAGCCAAAGTATTTCAAAGCCAGGCCAGTTCCATATGCCCTGAGAGAGAGAACTGAAACAGAATTAGATTGATTGGAACTAGAAGACATCATCTCCCCTGTGCAGTTTGCTGAATGGGCAACACCTGTTGTACCAGTAGCCAAGCCTGATGAAACCATCCTTGTCTGTGGGGATTATAAAGTCTCAGTCAATCAAGTTTCTAAGTTAGACAGCTACCCCATTCCATGCACCAAGAACTTGCTAGCACTGCTTGGAGGAGGCCAACATTTTAGCAAGTTGTACATGTCCCAGACTTATCGACAGATGAACTCGAGGAGGACTGTAAGAAATTCACCACAATAAATACCCACTAGGAATTGTACCACTATAATAGATTGCCCTATGAAGTTTCATCAGCCCCTGGCATATTCCAAAGGGTCATGGAAAACCTCTTAAAGGAGATTCCAGGCGTAGTGGTAAGGATTGATGATATCCTCATCACGGGGAAAAAGTGGTAAGAAACACCTGGCAACACTCAAGAGAATATTTCAAAAGCTGGAAGAAGCAGGGCTATGTTTCAAACAAAATAAATGCTTTTTCATGAGCCCTGAAGTGCAGTACTTAGGATATAAGATTGATAAGGAGGGAGTTCACCCCATGGCAGATAAAGTCACAGCTATTGAAAAGGCACTGGCCCCACAAAACACATCAGCACTTCCGGCATATTTGGGAATGTTGAATTATTATCATTGTTTCCTTCCAAACCTTTCAGCTCTCTTAGAACCTTTCCATCACCTCTTAAGGAAAGGAACCTCACAGTACTGGGGAGGTGGACAAAAAGAAGCCTTCCGAGAATCATAGTTTCATAGTTTCATAGATTTAGGGTCGGAAGGGACCTAGTAGATCTTCTAGCCTGACCCCCGCCAGGGTGGGAGAACAACAAAACCCCAAAACAAGAAACGGGACTCAAATGAGTCCAGCCAGGTAGGCATCCAGCCTCTTCTTAAAGACCCCCAGGGTAGGGGCCAGCACCACTTCCCTTGGAAGTTGGTTCCAGCTCCTAGCCGCCCTAACTGTGAAGTAGTTTTTGCGGATGTCCAATCTATACCTCCTCTCCATCAACTTGTGCCCATTACTCCTTGTTATGCCAGCGGGCGCTAGGGGAAACAGTGTCTCCCCCAAACCCTTCTGGTCCCCCCTAGTGAGTTTATAGACGGTCACCAGGTCCCCCCTCAGCCTTCTCTTGTAGTCTAAAAGACTACTTAAATCATCAGAGCTTTTGGTTCATTTTGATCCCAGCAAGGATTAATCCTGTCCTGTGATGCTTCATCCTATGGAGTAGGGGCTGTGTTTTCCCATAAACTGAACGATCAGGAAGAACGGCCTATTGGATATGCCTCAAGGACACTAAACAAAGCTGAACAGGGTTATTCTCAGTTGGAAAAGGAAAGTTTAGCAATTAGATTTGGCCTAAAGAAGTTTCACCAGTATCTGTATGGGAAGGCTTTCACCATCATAACAGACCACAAACCTTTGGTAGGATTATTTAAGGAAAATAAAACAGTACCCACTATGGCAGTGGCACAACTACAGCAGCTGGCTTTGACCGTAGCTGCACATGAGTACAAGATTCTTTCTAAGGCCATAAGCATGGGAATGCTGATACACTGAGCAGGCTACCACTACCAGACTCAGCCCCTACAGAAGAGCACCCCAGGGAAGTAGTCTTGCTGTTGGAACATTTGGAACAGACACCAGTAACAGCTTCTCAGATCAAAATGTGGACTAGGAAAGTTCCTATCCAGTCTAGGGCAATGCACTACACCTTACAGGGCTGGCCAAAACAGAATCCAGGAGGAGAGCTTTGGCCCTTTTGGACCAGAAGTACCGAACTGAGCATAAAGGATGGCTGCATTTTGTGGGGCATACGAGTGGTAGTCCTCCCTCAAAGATGACAGAAAGTGCTGCCAGAACTATATGAGGCACATCCTGGAATTTCCCGACTGAAAGCTTTGGCTCACAGCTACATGTGGTGGCCACGCCTAGATGAATTGCTGCAAAAGGTGGTCAAGCACTGCCCTCAATGTCAAGTACATGAACAGTCTCTGGCATGGACACCCTTGCATCCTTGGGAATGGCCAGTTCAGACTTGGTTTCATCTGCACATAGACTGTGCCAGTCCCTATTTAGGAAAAATGTTTTTGGTCATAATAGATGCTCATTCAAAATGGCTGGAAGTGTACCCCATGAACTCAACCTCAGAAGCAACCTGTGACAAGCTTCGACAGACTTTTGCCACACATGGATTGCCTGTGGTATTGGTCACAGATAATGCCCCAAATTTCACTAGTTATGCATTTAAGAAGTTCCTTAGTAAAAATGGAATTAAGCACATTCAAACATCATCATACCACCCAGCTTCAAACGGTCTTGCAGAAAGAGCTGTGAAGACTTTCAAAGACAGGATGACAAAAACGACCAAAGGAAGTTTGGAGACAAAATTGGCTCAATTCCCTTTGAAATGTGGAGTCACACCTCAATCCACCATAGGCCTGAGCCCTGCCCAGCTATTAATGGGAAGGAAGATCAAGACTCATTTGGATTTACTGTATCCCAATATAGAGGAAGAAGTGTGGAAAAAACAGGCCCTTCAAAAACACAACCATGATTATCACACTAAAGAGAGAGTTTGGGGGGGGAAGGGTGATCCTCTCTACACAAAAAAATTCAGTACCCGCCAACCTACTTGGATTCCAGGTAGGATCCAAGAACAAACAGGACCCTTATCTTTTAAAATTGGAGTCAGTAATGGCCAAATGGTGAGATGACATCAGGACTACATCCGCTTACGAACCAACCTACCTGAGGGACTGGAGCCATTGCCTGAGACGGATGGATTTTCATGGGTAGAATGACTGAGAATTCTGAGTCCCTTAATTTGGAACAATCTACAAACTCTCCTGGTCAGGAGGTCAGAGATGCAGGAGACAGATACATACTCCTCCACCAGAGCAGAAGCCTGTTCCTGAGGAGGGGCCAGAGAACAGTTATCCAGCCAAAGAACAGAGAGCTCCTAGTTATTTGAAAAATTATGTCCAGGTTGTAACTTAAGAGGCGAGGAATGTAGTAATTAGGCAATGATAGAGCTAAATCGTTAGTCTTTATTATCATGGGATGGAGCTGAAGAGCTAGAACTCCACCCTCTGTTGTTCCAGAGTTACTTTCATTTTCCCAGTTAGGTGTTGCTTGTTCCTGAATAAAACAGCCTGTTGTTTTGGGCCTGGAAAAAAGTAAGTCTCAGTATTCGTTGGTAAGTAAGGAACTTAACACCAGTGACTCTGGCCAGCTCCCCACGGTGGGTCATGATGGATCGCCCTGCCCCTGAGCATGGGTTGGCATTGTGTCCAGCATGAAATTGCCTGTGCAATGTCTTGGTCTTGTTCCTGCACTGTTAGTGTATTTTGGCATGCCCTGGCTCAGCCATCTGTGCAGCAATCACCTGGTAAATATGCTTGTTTTGGTGCCCCTGGGTGAACTGCTGTAGTGTGGTCTCCTGACCCCAAATGTCCAGGAGGTCAGTAGCCTCCATAGGCTGCTAGTTGGGTCCCCTGTGCTGGCCTGGGTAGATTCCTGTGGTTGGATCCCTCCACCTGCCTCACCACGGTCACTCATGCTCCCCGCAACAGACTCTGGTGCTTCCACCCATTCAGTGGTACCTGCAGCTGTGGCCTGGGTGGCCGTCATGCAGTGCTGCTTGCCAGAGCCCAGGCCTCAGTGGCCAGGCCTCTTAAGCAGTGGAATGGCTGCCCATGTGCCTACATCTAGGGTAGTCCAGCTGGCACTGGATGCCTCTTTGGGGCCAGGCCAGGCCCTAGATGTGCTGCAGACTAAGCTCCAAATTAGCAACACTTCAAACATTTTAACCTTCAACATGTGCGATTTGTGGTGCCACAAACTGCATGTGCTTGTGTGGGGGGAGGCAGCCACAGAGTAGTCCTCATTTTGAGATGCATCCTAGAATTGTGAGGCCTATGCACCCCATATGAATATGTAAATTAATGACATCTCTTACTGCCACTTGATTCACCAACTCTTAAGATATATGTATGAAAATGAATACCATGTTTTGTACAATTCTTATAGGATATATTGCAAGTAGTCAAGCTTGTTTGCTTATATCTCCTGGGATTCCTTTCTTTCTCTTCTAAAATATATTTTCTCTCTCAAACGTTTGTTGCTCATTATCCCATGTTAAGTACATTGTTTTCCAGGGGTTCACAAACAGGCCTAAATACCTCAGAAAGGTTTCTTTATACCTATTAATACTGTACCCATGCTGAACTCTTAATTTAATGCAACACAGTTATGTCTTATAACAAAATGCATGTAAAAGCTGGTGTTGGAAGTAGAATGTCAAACAATTCAGTGTAACTCATGCATTTCTTAATCATTTAACTAGCTGCATACTTTATTCTGGAAAATGGCAGAAAGGTACCATACCTATAAAATAGGTACAACACAATAAAAAAGTGGTATCAATACAACCAGGAGATACCCTTCCCCTAAAAAGTCTAACTTTACTATGATATAATCACACTTAGCATGATGTGATCACATCTAGCATGCATTTTGCTGGTTGAATACTTCATTTTAAGTGTAGTTAACATGTCCTAAGTGTAATGAGTGACAAGGCCCTGACAATAAACAGGTGGTTCACCAATTACTTTGATTATGTAAGGCTAAAAGGTCCCTCTAAAAACCTTCTACAAATATAATTTGGGATTGTCTGTGTGTGCGTGCATGCACATGCTATAAACACCCGTTCCCTTTGAGACCAACATTAAGGCTCTGGAAATCTCTTAATCCAGACTTGTATGACTAGGTTTTCTTGTTTCAAGGCTTTTGCAATTCTCCTAATGCCTTACTCAGCAGGATCCTGGACCCCTCCTGTCATGTGCCCATGTTAAAAATCCTAGCTGCAACAGTCTCACAATCATTTTTACTTTACTTTGCATCTTGGGGGCCCAGGAAAAAATCAACATCTCTCCCTGCGTCTTCAGGAAATAGCTGGCTGACTTGCTGTCTGAATGGGATCCTTGAATGATGTCTGGTAAATAAGCTGTTCTCCAGTCTCCAGGAGGTAAGGGATTTAATTGAGTTGCCCTCTGTGTACTTTCCCACCACAGCTAAACTGGGAAACAGTGTTTTACAGGATGTTCTACTCATTTCAGAGCTCTCTGTATGAGAAAGGGAAAAAAATCAAATTGTGATGGGGAGCAATTAGTTTAGACACAAAACCCCTTCTACAAAGATTCCTCCTTGAAGAAACTAGCTACTTAACATTAACTTAATGCAGTGGGGAAGAACGGAATTATAACCCACTGTCCTCTTTTCATTACAAAAATTTAAAATAAGTGGGGGCTTGCTCATTGGATAAAAGAGTTGTATGAATGTGTTATAGTAGGATGCACAGTTTTTCAGAACTGGGATAAAATCTGTCAGATCCCAGGTAATGGCCAAGGTGCGAAAAGTTCAGCAGGGTCCCAGATCCTGGGCTCTGTGTGTGCCTGGACCTTCAAACATCACTACAGGAAATGGCATCAGGGACCAGGCCTTGATGCTGCGCCTCCTCTGGTAACCTTTCAACTTGCCAATATTCAGGAAGCAAAGTTTCACGAAGTTACTCCCTGAGACTCCCCATGTGCCTAGACCTTTTAAAGGCAGACAAGGTTCGTTCTTTGCGTGAATCTGGTATCTTTAACTAGACCAACTTAAATAGTTGGAAAACAATTATTAAGCAAGCTTTCAGGTTCAAAAACCCTTCACCAGGCTGAGGAAGTTTCAGCAGTTGGTGTGCGCTCTTCCTGGGTGGAATGAAAAGTAAAGCAGCCAGAGGCTGGGCTGGTATGCATACAAGACAGGTAGTCAGTGAAGATGTAGATTGAGGAATCAATGGGTGAGAGACAGGCTTAGGGGAGGAAGGAGGAAGAGAGAAGGGGGATGAATAGTGGAGTCAGATGTCAGGCAGGTTATAATGTGTCATAAATCCAATGTCTATATTTAGTCCATGATTTTTAGTATCCAGGAGGTTGATGAAGTGGAGTTCATAAGCTTGTCTCTGGGAAGTGTTGTGTAAGTTTCCTTTGAGGATCAGGACTGAGAGATTGGGGAGAGAGTGATTTTCTTGTGAGAAATGTGCCCCCACAGGTAATTGGGTATTCCTGTCTTTAATAGATTTCCAGTGTGCGTTCATCCTGGTGTGCAGTTGTTGTTTGGTCTCTCCTACGTATTTTCCAGCAGGGCATTTGATGCATTGGATGAGATGTATTACATTTCTGGAGGTGCAGCTGTAAGATCCTGGAATACTGATGGCTCTGTTGTGGGGTGTGGATTGTGGGGGTGGTGGAGATGTGTTAACAGGTTTTGCATTTCTTGCCATGGCATGGTCTGGATCCATTTAGTGTATTCTGGGTCTGAGGAAGTTTGCTTCTGGTGATGAGGTTAGCGAGGTTCAGTGCTTGTTTGAAGGCTAGGATGGGTGGCTCTGGGAAGATCTCTTTAAGAATAGGGTCTCTTTCTAGTATGGGTTGCAATTGTTTGAGGATTTTCCATATAGATTCGAGGGAGGGATGATATGTCATAACCAGTGGTGTGCAATTTGTGGGGAGTTTTCTTCTGTACTGCAGAAGTTCTTCACATGGTATCCAGGTGGCTCTTTCAAACGTGCGATCTTTCTCTCTGGAAGAGTGTCCTTGTTGGGTGAAAGCCTTTTTAAAAGTGGTGAGGTGGTAATCCCGGGTGTTCTCTTCAGTGCAAATTTGGTGGTATCTGAGACCACCCTCTGGTTTCTTTACTTTTCATTCCATCCAGGAAGAGCGCACACCAACTGCAGAAACTTCCTCAGCCTTACGAAAGGTTTTTGAATCCGAAAGCTTGCTTAATAATTGTTTTCTAACTATTTAAGTTGGTCTAACAAAAGATATCAGATTCACCCAAAGAATTTTGTCTGCCTATGTAGCCTACAGCTACAACCTACACCCCTGGACCTTTTAAAGGCATGCCAGGCAGCCCAACATTGGAGAACTGGTCCTGATGCCAGGCTTCTTGGCATGCCTTTATAAGTGCAGCGGGTAGCTGTCTTCTGGACCCTGGGGCTGCCCCTCTGCCTGATCCCACCAGCTGGCAGAACTGGACAGGAGACAGTCTCTGGGTCTGAGACATAGGCACACTGTACACAAAGTTTAAGCAGTGGACAGCCCTGTCTCAGACAACATGCTGGTGCACTGCAGAGCCTGAGATGGGGAGCGGCTCCCTAATCGTGGAATCCTGGGTGTCTACACCACACATCCAAATTAAACTGTGATACAAACCAGCCACAAAAATTTCACATTAAGTGGCTGCTTTGCTATTTTATGGTGTGATAAATGTCTCACACATGTGGCACATTGTAGTTTGTTAAACGATTAACACATAATTGTGCAATAAATATAATGTTTGCAAAGGACTAAGGGCATCAAAATGTTTTGACCAAGCTACAAGTATTTTACCATTTTTTCATTTAGTATCACTGGCATCTTCCCTACAGAACCTCACGTAAATTAAAACTGTAGCCAGGGTTATTTCTCTTAATTAGGTAACTCTTCAATTCCTGTCCATGTTCAGTGGCTGATATTCCAAAAGAGCACACTGGAGAGGATATGTGATTTGCAGCTCCACTTACCTGTTATTCAGGCAACAAGCTCATCAGTGATAAACAAACACGAACAAGAAGAGTAATTTCTGGAAGAGCACTAAAAATAATGAAAGAAATTCTTTTAATTAGCTACCATACTGAAGAGATTCCTAAGAAAATGAAGGAGCAGCAGATACAATACTGGCCTCTAAAATAAATCCTAATTTGAATCACAGACAGAAATGGGAGAAAGCAAACCAACATATGCTTTCATTTAGTTGCACATAATCTATCTTTTTATACCAAATGTGCAGGATCTTTTTATTTTAAAACTTTGTAATGAATATGTTCTACTAAGATAACCTTTCAAAATATTTTTAAAGTTGATTTAAAATATTAAAGAAAAGAACTCAAGAAAGAATGCATAACTACTTGGTTTGTAAATCACAGAAAAGATTTCAATCATATCATGTGCTTTCTTTCTACATACAACCATTGCATAACTTTGATGAAAAATGCATGGTTTTATCACATAACCTCATTAAAAGTAATTTGAGATTATGTCTAATCTAAGTGAAAAATATCTGCGGAGAAATGACAAATTTGCTTCAGTTCTTTAGTGTTCTAGTAACCACTGAGCCCTTTGTTTCCTAAGTCCAAGCATAAAAGAATGTATTCCAAATGTGAGTAAAGTGAATCCTTGGCAGGGATTTCTAGAGCACTATTCTTCTTGGAGCTGTGAATGTGAATAAACCGAGCATCTCATGGAAAGGAGACAGTATGTCTGTTTCCCCTAAGTGACCAATTTGGCTTTGCTAAAGAACCTCTTATAGTAGCAGACTGGTATCAGTAATATTACAAAACACCATAATGAAAACCATAAACACTTAAAAAGGTTATTGGGCTGTATAACCTTTTAAGAGCTATGAAGCACTTCACAAAGGTAGAGTTTAAATTTAATAAGCAGAATTCTAGATACGATGCTGGGAAACCCCTTTAATTTAACAGCATTATGGAAAGATATACAACACAAAGCAAGCAAAGCATCCATTAAACTGTTTCACTGATATTCATGTAGGTGCATGGTTTACAATAGCATTATTATGCAAATATGCCAGTGAAATAAAATATATTTTGCTAAACCACAACAAGCTATGATTTAACAGCACAGAGTAAAGTTTTCAGGGCAGAGTTATTTCAAGTAAAACTAAGTTCCTTCCAAAGCCACTGAATTGGACCTTACTGCTGGAAGGTACTAGATTTATTTTGAGAGTTTATACCCTTCCTCTTCTCTTACTGTTCTATCTATTAGTAGGTTCCACCAATTAGGAATATGGAAGAAAGGAAGAAAATCTATACCCACTGTTTCTATGTGGACAATGGTAAGAAGAAAAAAGGATGGATGCTGCATGGATTGTGATTAAACCAGATGAGTTATTCAAAATAAACACATTCTTCCATTAAATTAATCCTTTTCCTGTTTGCAAGTATTCCACAAACAAAAATCAGTTCTTAGGCATAGGCTTATATCTGCCTGTGGATTGTTTATGAACCCTGGCCCATGAATATAGCTCAAATATTTGGTATTCAAAACTTGCTTTTTGCACTCTGACTATTCCTTTGAGTCACTTGATATTTATTCTGCTCCTTGATTGGATAACTTCTAACCCAACACAGATCTTTCAAGATGGTTGTACAAATGCTTCCTGCCTGAATCCTCATGCATATATTTGCATAAATATTTGCACATTTTTCTGCTTCTATACAAAAGAAAATTGCTCAGATAAAAATTCACAGAATGTTGGCCCATGGGGAACACAGACAAAGTGAATTACCTTTTTAAAAAATCAGGTAAATGTTTACAAGGACTGCATACCCTGCTCCCCTTTTCATATGGGCCTCAAGTTGAATAGAGGGCCCTGAGGTTGATTTACTAAACAAAAGGCAGCATTGTAAGTCTATGAGCTTATATGTACCCAAGCAAAGGCTCATAAACCCCACCCTCATTCCTAGAGGTTTTATTCTGTATTATAAAGAAAAGTTTCCTGCTACCTTGGTCAGGGCTTTTTTATGGGTTTATGCCATTTCTGCAGTGTTCCTGAGAGCACTATGAATGTAACAGGGATCATGGCGACCCTGTTACCGAAGAGGTAGTTTCCTCCCAGGGAAGGTTACCAACAGGTTATCAAGACAAAGCTGCAAACTAAGCACACATGTGGAGGCTCACAGATGACTCCAAATAAGCAAACACACCTAGGGATAGAAGGCAGAGCTGCCAAAAAATAGGACCCTGGTGGGGGACTGGGGAAGGAGAGACGTGAGATGGAAGCGCAAGGAAAGAGTCTCCAAGCAACAGAACCAGGAGACACAAAAGATCAGGCTTCCAGAGGAAGCCTGCACACGGACATGCCAGAGATAGGCAACTCGTAAGCAGAACTTACCTAAACAGGAGTGGATGACCTCTGCAGCACCTAGACAGACCACCCTGTGGGAAAAAGGGATAAGATTATTAGTCAATAGAGGTGAAATTACCCCTGAGTACATGAGAGAACTTGTGGGATAAGGGGGAAGAAGGCAAGTCTGTAACACATCATTACTTTGTATTCTCCGACCGGCATAAGGGTAAATGCTCCTTTCTTTGTTACTTTGTAAAACTTTCAGTTCCTCAAAAATGTATTTCACCTGTGTCTCTGTCAAGTATTTCAGTCACTTGCAGACCTGTAGGACACCGCTCGCCACCCAACTCGGGTAAGACCGTTTCTAATTGGAGAGCTACGCACCCATGTTTCATCTGCCACAACTTGATGTTAAAGGAGTTGGTTCAGTACCTGTACATGTAGTCCCATTAGTAGTCTCACTATCGTCCAACGAAGGTCTCCGCCACCCCTACACCCTCGCCCATTCCACCGGGTTCTGATCAGCCAGTTGGTCTTTCAATGTGATCTCAGTTCTAATCAAAAAAAAAAAAAAAAAACCAGGAAAACAAAAAAAAAAAACAGGCACTCCTGGCCGGGGTTATTGTTCTGGCTGCTTTTAGCCAAGAGCAAACCAAACTGACTTCCGTGAGGTCAGTCCCTCTTTTCTGCCCCTTTCCCCTCTTTGGTGGCTCTTTCTGAGCCTCTTATTCAGCATTCTCAGGAATGCCACAACTGTAACGTCGTCACATCCCCTGTGATTATGTGACTATCAACTAGGCTTGAAACTGTTTTTCACCTTTCTTATAGCAGTCTGGGGACCCAAGGACTAATTAGTTATATATATTTTTTCACATCTTGACATTTGCCCCATGCATGTACTCATTCATTAAGTTCCCTGATAATCAAAATTGCCAGTGCATGAGAAGTATCTCCTACAGAAGTTACTGAATACAGTTGAGGCTCCTGATATCTGTTACAACAAGAGAATAATCCTGCTCCTTCCCATCCTATTAACCCTCAATGATGGGGGGAGCAATAAGTACTAGAAACAGTGCTGGGACCCAGTTAACTGGGGAGGGGAATGGAGGGAGGGGAAGGGCTGACAAGAAACCTTTCTTCAGGAGGCAGAAAGACCTAAAATGGCTGAGTTCTTTCTAAATAGCTGCCAGCTGTGTTACTTAATCAAATTTCAGTCCAGTGAAACCCCGTTCCTAGTGTCTTGTTGTTTTTATCTTTGGTGGATAGCTCAATGGTTGTGGCAATGCTCCAGGGGTTTCATTTTCCCATAATTCCCACAGAGTTCTTTCTTACCATGAAACTACGACTGATATTGTGAGTTCAAGGGAATGCCATATATATAGGTGCAAAGATCTGTCTGCACTGACCTAACTACATGATCAGTGGGACAAACTGCCTGCTCTTTTTGTTTATATATTTAAGGACAAAATTATAGGACAAGTAGTTAAACACAAGTAAGCATGCAGTGTTTTTTCTCCAATCTTGTAAACTGTTTCACCTGGGAAGACCATGATTTAGAGTCAGTAGGCTTGTGCATGAGTTCTGGGGCCTGGCTGTGTGGAGCGGACTTCAGGATCAGTGCCTAAATCTTTTGTTGTGTGATCACATGTGAATTTTCAACTATTAAGTAACATGCATTTACCAAAGGAAGGAGATAGAGTAATTGGGAAACATTGTTAAAAATACCAGTATTTTAAGGAGAATCATAGAACAGTGAACCTGAAAAGCGCCACCTCAGGAGGTCATGTAGTATAGCTCCCTGCTCCACGCACGATCATCCCTGACTAAAAACCAACCCAGCCAAGTTTGTCTAGCCTATTCTTAAAAACATCTCAAGATAGAGATTCCAGATCTCTCTGGGTGGCCTGTTCCAGTGCTTAACCACCATGATAGTGATAAAGTACTTCCTAATAGCCAACTTATATTTCCTTTTACATAGCACATGTCTTAGTTAAGCACCTTAGTCTCACACTAAAAGTAACAGGTAAATGTAATTAATTAAAACAACATTTTGTGGAGGGGGACAGTGGTTATTTGGGATCAGGAGTCAAAAGCAGGTGTACATGATGTTAACCATATCACTCTCTTGTATACCATTGGCTAGAACAGGCATGCCAGCCACATCAGCTTACTTGCCTTGGGTAGATCTTTGACAGAACCCACCTCTTATATTTCTAATAAACTTTTGTAGCTGTAAGTAAATACAGGGTAAAAATCTATATGTATATTCTTCACTAAATTAACTACTGTTCCTGATGAATTACCTCTTATTCTCTTCAGTCTTTGGTCATGTTTTGCCTTATATTTATGGGTTTTTTCCCCTATCTTTTCCCCCTCTTGTTTCATTTTGCCAAATAAAGCATCCCTAAAAATAGAGTTTATCCTTTTCCTGTTCCAGTGTTCTGACAATTAGAGAGATGACTAAGCAGAGAGTGAAATACAAACTCATTTCTTTCCTGCTTAGGGTAAAAATTATTTAAGCTAATGTGTACAATGGGTGAATAAAGCTCAACATATGTTTTGAAAGATACTACTCAACAGACAGCATAGTACTTATAAGGGCAGAATTATTCATATTTTTTAAACTGGCATAACCACCAGGATGAAACTTGAATCTGATTATTCAAATTTTTCTCTTGATTGCTTTCTTTTCATTTCAAAACAGAACAAGGAAAATCTCAATTAAGGCACGGCATGTGTTGTTTTAACTACAGGATAAAAATAATGCATTTTTACATTTTAAATTCCAGAGAAGCTAAAAAAAGCTTTGAAACAGTGTTCCTGAAAACAGTTTTTCCTTTGACTAATCACTGATAACATTAAGGAGGACTGTTGAGAGACCTGATCCAAAGGCCAGCAAAGACTTCCACATAATTAATATGTGAAGCACATTTGCTGTACTTTGGTATCTGGGGAAAATATTTTTATGGAAATTATGCAAAGTGGTATGAAGATTTCACCCTCAGGCCCTGATTTCTTGGTAAGTTTAAGGACTGAGGTCCACTACTTGCAAGGATAAAGCTAAACATATGCATAAGTGCTCATTCATGTGCCATATGGAATGAAGAATTCTAATAAATAGTAAGTAGTCTCACATGTTGGGTTTTGTGGGGGGGTTGCTTGTTTTTTACAGGTTTCTAAATATTGGATATGCTGAGCCCATACATACACATTAATAAACCCTATTACTTTGACTATTTTAATTCAGGCTGTCATTCTTTTGTTTTCAGACAGTTCACATATGGTATTCTGGATTACTTGCCACCCTGATGGCATGTTGAAACATTTGGTCAAATCCAGCAAAATCCAGGATGATGATAACATGATTTCTTTTGAGATCTGCTTCTAGTCCCCACAAAGCCAATTACAGATTTGCCAGCAACCATTATCAAAGCTTTATAGGCCCTTAGTCATTCTTGCTGTTTTGTTGAACAATGGAAGCATAAGAATAATGGCAAGAGACCAATTTGTCTAAACAAGGATGTTCTAAAATGTCTCAAATGGTTCTTAAATTATTTTCCAGTACATCTAGTTTTAACTCATGCTTTCTTGGAGTAATTCAATTACTAATGTCTGGAAGCATGGTTTTGAGCGAGTCAGTCTCAGCACACTGTAAAAATATTATCTAATTCTCCAAACATCCGTATCATGTAGTCTAGAAACATTTCACACCCTTTTATAGGAAAAGAGACTATGCCATTTAAAGGTTAGATGAATTTCTTGAAAAAACACATGCAGAGATTGGTAGAGACAGGATTAGGACAAAATTGCCAGATTACAGTGCCATTCAATGCCTAATCAAACAGACCATACTGTCTATCATAGATTAAGTTAAATTAGTCCATTCTGGGTCACAGAGTAGGAACCAGTGCGAGACAGATGTCCTTAATTAACTGCACATCTAAAAGCTTCAAAGGAGGCAGAAAACTTCTTTTCTTAACTAAAGAAAAAGCATAGAAGTCAAATATGTTTCAAAAGTATATTTCAAAGAGGTTTAAAAATATAATTCCCAACATTCATGCTGAAGTGTTCCTGAGCAAAAAGCAGTAAGTTGTAGCAACAGTCATCTATAGAATAATAGCTGAAAAGTATATTTATGCAGGTGTGCAGCATCAAGTTTGGCCTTATGTATGTATATAGCCTGATGTGCAAGTATGAAATCTTCCAGATTTACACAGGCTAGGGAGAGAAATTACACAGTTCAGTGCACATAAACCACTTCCAAAATGATTGAAACCAGTTTAAGATAAACCTGGATGGTTGCAGTATCAGACTTAACTGATTTAGGTTTAAATAGGTTTATTTAACTTCTGCCCAAGATTCCCTCCAGATTCAAGTTAACTCAGTACCCCAGCATCCCAGGATAATTTGAACCTCCCCTGCAAACCGCCCTCACAGGGTAGGCAGCTAGCCTTGGCCCAAGCTGTCTTCTCCTGCTGAGCAGAGATGCATGTTCTGCCCCCCACCCCCGCAGCTTCCAGCCTGGGCCACTTCAGGCATGGGATTGCATTTCCAGAATCAAATGCAAATGTCTGTTCACTTGCTTATCAGTTCAATCTACACAGCTTAGACTAACCTGCGAAGGTTGAATTGATTCCGTCTCAGGCTTTTTAACTGTGTGTATTAAGCCTTAGGGTGCATATAAGCATTCACTTCACCTGGTTTAGGTTTAGGCAGCTTCCTTTAAACTACCTAAACCTAGACTGGGAGTGGCACAAAGTGGTGCAGACAGGCCAGGGTAAGTAGGGGTGGGGGGATGAGTTGGCTGCATTAGGGGACTTGTGGGTCCATAGAGGGACTAGTAGGTCTACAGGGGGCAGGTACGCAGTCTGAAGGTTGGGGGTTGCTGGGATAGCTAAAACTAGCTTGGTACAAGTCAGGAGATAGAAGCAACACAGTCCCAGGGCTGGGGTGAGTGGCTAGGCTTCCCCAGCCCTGGGGCTCTGCTATGAATACATGCAAGCATTTTCTAGATCAGGTTAACCCTTTTTTGATTTAAGTTAGTTTGCCTCAACTCTGGTTAGGTCAGACTATATGCAAGACTTTCACATACCCTTATAAACCTGACCCACCAGCTAGAATGCTATTGCTGGTCCCCTCCTCTTCAATGGGAAGGATTTCTCTGTGAGCCCCAATTGATGAGTAGCACAAAACTAAACAGTTCATCGGGGATGTAACAGGGGGCCTTCTCGGGGCTGACTTTTCTGTGGTCCACCCATCTGTTTGTGGGCTAACTACCCACCTTCTCTCCCGCCACGCCTTGTTGTTAATTAGTTAAATGATGTAATTAAGCGGGAGGCTGCCCATTTCCTGGCCTGATGCCAGGGGGTGCTATCTGCAGCTCCATTCCTCCCCTACACCACAGCCCAAGCCTCGTAGATGGCATCCAGATGTTATTATAAACACCGGTCCCCCACATTGGGCCCCAGCATCCTTGTAGTTGAACCCCACCTGGATTCCTCTCCTGAGGCAGTCTCATCTGCCTCCATACTAGGCATCATAGCTCCCTGAACCACTTCCCCTTTGGGTGTGGTCCCCCCGGGACCTTCAGCTCACTAGCCCTGGCCCACCTCCAGGCCAGCCGGAACCCCAGGCGCGCAGCTCTTGGGCATTCCTTGTGGTGGGCCCCTGGCCCTTTGACCCTTCCAGTCCTGGCCCCAGCATTGACCAGTCAGGAGAAGTTCAGACAGGTGTGAGTCTATGGCCTCACTCTTTCTCCATGGGGTCCACCTTCCAGACCCTCCAACACGGGGTAACCCACCCGGTTGTGGGGGCTAGGAGTTAAGGTGCACTGACCCGCCTTTCACTGGAGTGGTAACTGGCCTGGCATTTCCTGGGGGTCCTGCACCACTGAGAGCCCCACCAGGCCACCCACTCCCAGCAGGGTGCAGTTTTAGGTCATACCCAGGACCATGACCCTCCTGACCATCCCCTACAGCTCCTCCCTTACCTCCAGATGATACCAGCAGCCCTCTGGCCAGGCAATGTTATTGCCTGGCCTCCAGTAGCAAAGCTGCCCTGTTTATATGGGCAGCCCCAGATTCAAAATGGCTGCCCTTATCAGGCACCTGGCAGCTGCCAGCTCCAGGCCCTTAAAGTGGCAAGCACAAATAGTGCCCTGCCACAGAGGATTACTAGGGATACTGGGCCTGAGACCTGGAGTCACTGGTGCTGTTCCCTAGAGATGGGGAGTACGAGTTAGATCAGTGCAAAATAATCCCCACAGTACCTTAGCACTACTCTAAAGGTTAGTATAAAGGAAAGATGGGACTATGCAAGTACTATAATATCCTATCCCTGAGAAACTGTGCATGGATACAGAGGATACTTCTCAAACAGCTAAACAAGGGCAGGATGCAACATGGCATTGGGACTCTGACTCCAGCAAATCATAGCAGGGAACAAATTCCTGAACTACAACTATATTTCCCACCTAGAAAAGTGAATCATACTGCCACTTTTAGGTTTTGAGTTGTATGCATGTTGAAATGGTAGGTTATCAACACAGCCTCACAGGCAGATGTTACCTTCAAAGATAGGCATCAGACATGAGTGAGTGGCTTCATGGATATATGGAGATTAATAACTTAGCTATAGAGGGGAAAAAACTAAATTTAGTTCTACACATGTTAATACTTTTAATACCATGTTAATACCTTTAAGCTAACCCTGTAGGTAGAAAGGACAATACTGTTTTATGTAGAAGTATTAACTAACTCAACAAGTGAGTTGTCATTAAAGTTAGTCCAACGAGTGAGTTCAGTACATTATATCAAGGGGGCTTTGAATGATGCAGGTTATCATTCTCACCTCAGTGGATTGGATGTTGTCAAGTTATATTATACTTATAATTTTCCAAGGTATATTTTACCAGGAGACTTACAGTTTTGCCAGTGTAGAAAAAATAGACTTCAGTGTTATAGTTAGTCTTGCTACAATAGTCCTAGTAAGAAAATACATTTTATATGGATATGAGCATAAAACACACACCCAGAGTGACTCATATATATGCATACTAAGATAATCAAATACTTTAAAAATGTCCAAAAAGTATTTTGACAATGTACTGAACCAGTCAAATACTGCAAACAAATTAGAGTAAAAAAACAAAACAAAAAACAAAACAAAACTAGAATAATGCATTAATTGAACAGTATTTGAGTGAATCTATTCTTCATATCTTTTCCTTTGTTTTCTGAATAAACTGCACTAAATCTGAGTCATATGGGTAGTGCAGTCAGAACTGAGTTCCCCATATATATAAAATAAAAGAAAATATCATACAAGCAAATTTGGTTTAATAAATACAGACATGAAAGTTCATTGCTCTGGTGTTTCTGCACCTAAGCAGAACTCTGCTGAGTTTGCATTGATATTCTTGTAATACCTTGGGTGTAAAATATGATTCTTCATGAACAGTAATGCCATTAACCTGTAGCTTTGGGCAGTACATATCATTGGTGATTTTTGAGGCTTCAAAACTGCATTATAAACCTAAGATCCAGTTAGTGGACTAAATTAAGTCTTTGTTTACACCTATGCGATTGGGTATATAAAGCAGAACTTGTTCCAATGTATTTTGTGGAACACACAGGACTAGTCTAAAAAGGACCCATGTCCCTCAACCACCAAAGTATACTGTCTAAATCTAACATCAGCTAAAATCACTACTGTAAATTTAAATGAAACGGTTTATTAAATTTAGTTACAGGTTTTTCTCTTGTTTCTTCTGAATCATTTGCTATTGTGAAGTCCTTATCTTGACCCATAGAATTAAGAATTAAGCTACTATTTTAAGTGTCCAACGCTCTCTCTAAAATGAAGCATGTCATATTAATACAAATAAAGTATAATTTTCATCCTTGATGAAGCTACTATTTGCATTACTCAAAAACCATAAATCATGCACAGTTCTTTCACTGTAGAAACTTACAGCTGCCTGAAGCATTGTTTTTCTTTTACTGTCAAGCGAAGATATTGTTTGTAATCATAACCATTTATATTTCTTTTTTATTTTTCTACTTTGTATTAATATCTTGTTTTATGATCCATAAAGGACATCTGCTAATACCGAATGATTCTTAGGACTTCATCTGAGAAAATCCACATGTCAAAAATGTTACTTACTAGCCAGCTCAGTGCCTAATTCTTTTTACTTCAGTGATAGAGGACATGCAGAACTACACAATATGTCTGACAGAAGTGGTTTCTCTCCAGGAATTAAGTTTATAGACCATGCCATGCGTGACCATGACATTGATAAAAAGTAGCTCTTTGTACTGATGAACCCCGTACTGTACAGTACTGTATTGGAAAAGTGTAATGATCACTTCACCTTATGCAGCTTTCAAACATTATACATGTGATTTTTATTATAGCCAATAAAACTTATTTCCAATCCATTGCAGATGGACTCTATTTAATGGTCAGTTCCTAATGTTATAATCCTTGCAGCTACTGAGTAAAATGTAATGATAATTCTATTGCAGAGAAGAATATGGTATTGCCAAATGAGGATCAGATTATCCAGGTCAATTTAAATATTATTACTGGGTCGATTAAATTGGCCTAAGGCACCATTGCTTTAAAATAAATCTCCATATTGTTTTATTATACCGTGAATGTATATCAATTTTAATAAAGACTAAAATAGAAGCTCCATGTAAACCATATGTGAAGGATTAATTATAGGTTTATGGAACTGACACAGACTTGGTATGGTATGGTAAAAATAGCAAAGGAACACTGTAAATATGAAACAGAAGAGGATTTACATATTATGTAACTCAACTACTGAGTTAGCTTTCCATCACAATGTAAACAGTAAGGCTGGGAAACAGGAAAGTTTTTATTCATTTTTAAAGGAATTGCCACACTTCAAAGAAAATACTCTACATTGTAAAGAAAAAAAATATTTTTCATAGAAAGCTTTTTTTGTTCTACAGTTCATTGTTTCTTTTAATTTCTGCTGCTGATCAGAATTCAAAACATTTTAAGTTATATAAGTAAGAGCTGGGGTTAAAGTTAAAGGAGCAAGGAACATGGATCTCGTAGCCCGCATGGGGCTGCCTGTGCCCACTCCAGACAGCCCCATGCAGGCTGCAAGCACCTGCAGCATGGGGTGCCAGGCATGGGGCAGGGAGGGGCTGCTTTCTCCCCTCCACCATGCTCAGCATCACCTTGTAACCCAGCCTCACTGCCAGGCTGAAGCACAGGGCCCACACCAGTGTCCCAGGGCCAGTGCCGGTGGGACCCAGAGCAGGGTGGCAGGAGTGCAGGGTCCCACCTGGCAGGGGCTCTATGGACCCGGGCCAGTTCCCACCTCCCTGCTGGTGGACCCCAGCCCAGCTCCACAGACCCTTGCCAGCCTATGCCCCGCTCTGGGCCCCACCAGTGCTGGCCCTGGGGCATTGGCCCCAAGACACTGGGATATTAGTCCCAAGATGGTGACCAGGGGACTGGGCACCTGTCACGGGACAAGGCTACCCACGCGGCCCTCGACAGCCTGCCAAAACTGGGTAAGCGGCCCTCAGCCCAAAATAATTGCTCGCCCCTGCTCTAGGCTATAGTATTTGTTAACTAAGTTCCCTCTGCAGTAGAAGGCCACATACAGATATTCAATTTCTTCTATGAGAGTTGCTGTTCTGCCAGTAGAAATCATGTGTACACAGATGTTCAGGATTTTGCTCCCAGAGCAAAAATGGCCCTCTGGGTGAAAAATAATCCAGAAGCAACCAGGGTTGAATCAATCCCAGAAGTTTTTCCTGGGAGTGCAAATATCTTTGCATATTCTTGTCTGAAAGATGCCACAGCAGTCCTCCAGCATCCTGATATTCTCTTATCCACCCCCAGCCAGGAAGAAGCATTCCACTCCTCACTGGTCCAGCAAAGAAGGGGGCAGAATACACCTCCTTCACAATCCCCCACATTGTGCTTCAGGGGAAGACAGGCTGACCTTAAGCAGTGTGAGTCAACCCACCAGGGCTGCCCTGTGTACTGCTGCCATCTTTCTCCAGACAGCCTGAAGGAGCCTCCAGAGCACTCTGAGATGGGTGCACAGGGCCCCCTGGCCGCAGTGTCAGCATTGCAAATTTCCTGCTCTTCAGTGGCTTGGTGTTTGAATGCCTGTTCAGGCATCTCCAAGTAAGTTTCTACCAGGAAAACAAACCCAGGATAATTCTCCCAGATCAACTGAGTGTGTCCGAAGCCTAAATATTCTTCCTCCTTCATCCTTATTTATTATGGGCATCTCCTGTGAACCACAAACCTACCAGCATTTGATGACTCTACCAAATAAAGCTCATAGAGGAAAGTCAAAGCTATTCACATACAAGCTACAAGATTATCCTTCCAGATAGTAAGGGACAGGAACTTTTGTTTATTCATTAAGTGCCTGAACAATATAATAAATAAACTATAAGGCAAATGCTTTTTTGGTTGTAAAGCATTAGGAAACACCACATTTCCAGTCAGCTGTGCAGTGGCACTCTGAAATAAATAAAACGTGGCATTGAAATTAAAAACTATCGTAATACCTGGGCAAAGTAGCATCAAAATAGGCACTTTTGAAAATTTATGCCGGCTATCAATTTCTTTCAGAATTTTTAAACCTTTAAACTAGTATTGTCTTGCTTTTGGGTCTATAACCCTGGCATTTTGCCACTGAATACTAGCAAAATTTAACTGCAGCACTACCGCTGACTGATTTTTTTTCCACTGTTGACTATGCCTGATTATGAAATAGTCATGGGTTTCATCTTTGGATTCATTATTCCATGCATATAATCTTTCTACACCAGTGAGTTAAGTATTATTAAATATTTAACAATAATTAATGGCTCTCTCTAAACTTTCCTTCAATAGAAGGCACATGATAATTAGATTTCTACTCACACTGAAGCAGATGCATAGGGTGTTTTTAAGAAAACTGGAAGATCTTACATAATATTTTGAATTTCAAGTAAAAAAATATTCCCCCAAAGTAAAATATTCCAAATGTATGATCTAAGTCTTAATTTGCTTTCAAGAATATTGGTTTTCTTTGCATAAGCTATAAATAAGTCATAAAGTATACACTGTGTAACTGAGATCATTATTATTTTGTCATGTTGAGAGATTATCAATGCAGACTTCTCAGATGTGTCACTGAAGATTTCCTAATCTGACTGAAAAACAATTTATTTAATATTAAATTTTAAAAGTTTTTCTATCTGGATGTAACTAAGAGAAATGCATCTTCCTCTTAATATTTTTGCCCTCTAGTCAGAGCCTTACTCATTTCTTTAATACCAAACCAAAAAAAAATAAACAAAAAAGGCAGTAAGACCATTATGTGCTCTGTAAAGAGTCAACAAATCACTAGTGGAACTGACTGTTTATAGCTACTCAAAAAATCAATGGCAAATGTTAACTTGAACATTTGGTAGCAGTACACATTGGCTCTAGGATGTTGTTTCACATAAAATAATATTACCCTTTCATTGATCAATCACTTCTAAATAAATTATATAAATCAATAGTTATAGCAGAACAGGGAATCATCTAATACAGCGGTGTTCCAGAGATTGACATACCATCATCTTGATTCATTTTTAGCAAAAAATTAACATCTGAGTATTTATTTTCTGTAGCATTTTATTGAGAAGTCATGTATGCAGTGTTGTTGCAATTCCTTCACAAAGTCCAGTGATGCTTTTGCACCAGAGAACTCACCAATGTGTCATGATGATTTGGAGAAACAATGTATGAGTTACAAGTTCTTCTATCAGCATATATTCACCTTTACTTACAAAACCTCCATCAAATCCACTCAGGAATCAGAGTCAACTGTTAAACCTTAATTGTTTGCTATTAAATTAGAAACAGCTAGAGACAATGGACTAGCTGAAAATAGCCAAAGTAGTTTGCCTAGCTTGTGCTGGCAAGTGGAGTTTTGAGCAGTAAAAAGTTGACTAATGATGAATGAAGAAGCAAGATGTTAAAGGGCAAACAACCCTTTTCTGTCACCCAGGAAGCACTGGAGTTATACAGTCGGGAAGAGTTGTATTGACAGCCCAGTTTCACTCCAGGACAGAAGATGATTGAAGAAGGCAAGATGATCTAGAAAGACTGCATAATCTACAAGTTTTGAATTTACAGAAAGATACTAGACTTCTCCACAGGGTCTAACTTGCAGCACAAAGGATGGATCTACACTTCCAATTAGTGCAATGCAGTAAACTCCAGCACAATTTGTGTCAGAGTTAACAGTTCCTGGGCAGTGTCTATGTGTGCACCCAGGGCAGCAGCAGTTTGAGCCAGAGCAGAGCAGCCCCAGGCTGGCACCAGGCTTGGGTGGAGAAGAAGGGGTCAGCCCCAGGCTCCAGGTTGTAGCAGAGGGGCTAGCTGGGACATGGGAATGCCCAAAGAGTGGAGCTATGTGGCTAGGCAGCAGGCAAGAATCTGGTCCCCTGCTGCCTGAGCTGAACAAGTGCAATTTACTGCCTAGGTCAGTGTTTACATATGCATTTAGGCACAGTTATTTTCACCACCATAAAATAGCACTGTCCCTAGTTTGCTTTGGTCTAATAACCAGTGAATTGGCTACATTTGTACATGATATCCCACATACAAAGCCTGCCAGGAAAATTATGATATGTCACACTGAAAAATCATACACCTGGTTAAAAGTGCCCTTAACTAAAAATTTATTTGAATGCTGGAAATATTTCTAGTAAAGAAGTAAACCAAGACCAAAACTACTGAAACATTTTTAAGTGTCTGAAAGCTCATCTCAAGTGGCATAAACTGAGCTCTAGATATTCCTAACAAACTATCTCAGGAGTTGGCTGCCTATAGCCCAAAGGCTAGACCCAGCCTGTGCAACCTTTGGAGCTGGCTGGAGAATGTGTGGCTTCAACAGCATTTGGTGGCAGGGGACACTTTTTGTGGGTGGTCTCTACATGCCACTGCAGGAATGAATGCTGACTGCAAGCACTGTCCCCAGGATGCCACAGGGAAAAATGCCAGCTGCCAGTGCTGCTGTCCCCATGTAGCTGGGGAGACAAGAGGTGGCAGTGACAGGATCCTAGTGTCTGTTCACCATGATGTCTTATTGACACTGAAAAGAAGAACAGTCCACTCAGCTATGGAAGAAGTATATCAGGCTCTCTCTCTTACCCTCCAAGAAGGAAACACCAACTGACACTGAAGAGGAATTGCTAAGGGATGAAGACTTGTGTGACAGCAGGGGTCACTCAGATTTTCAGGTATTTGACCCAAACTTTCCAAAGCTGACGTTCTTAAATCTGACCATCCTTTATGCTGGAGCTTTATTGAATTTTTGTTCTGCACACTGTATATCATATTAAATATTATAAAGTGGCATAATGTGCAGGAAGCAGGTGGAAACCAAGGTGGTTTATAGCCTATAATAACTATAGCAACAATAAATTAAAGTTATTTATTATGCTCTAGGTATCAAACTTGCTTGCCTGGTTTTCCTTTAAAACTCAGCTAGTTTAAAATCATTTGCATCCTATGCTGAATCTTTCACTGGGAGCAGTCGCATGGAAAAAATAATTAATTAATTAATTAAAGAAGAGGGGAAATTGTCAGTTTGACTGCACCACAACTGCCATCTCAAAATCTCAGCTTTACACTTCCTTGTGTATGTTTAGTCACCAAGTGAAAAATAAAAAGGCCAATACTGAATTCTGCCCTTCAAACCCTTCTTTTTCACCCCTTTCTCTATACCATAAAAGACTGTCATTACCACTATGATTTCACTAGCATAGCAGCATGTCACTCTGCCTGTAACTCAGACAATGATCCGAATTTAATCTTTTCCCTAGCATTCTTTTAAGCAACAAGCCTGGTCTTATCTAAAGCTGATTACTTCCTCTTTTTTCAGAACATCACCAAGATTCAGTTTTGCCTCTCTCTGCAAAAACCTAAACCAACTACTACCTGGTTTTCCTTTCAAGTCCATTCAAATTGCTACTGATAAAATTATTTTTGGACATGTCACTCTATATCAGCCTCCTACAATTAAACCCCAAAAACAGGAGTGGGCAAAATCTGGCCTGTGGCCTGGATCTGGCCAGCAGTGGACTCCATTTCCCAGCAGCCCCTGCCCACATGGCTAGGGCCGGTCTCCATGGAGACCCCAGCCACAGCTGCACTGTGATAACAAGGCTGAGGTTGCCATGGAGACTGGCCCCAGCCATGCTGGCAGGGTGTGCAGTAGGGCAGGGCAGGGGGCTGCTCTGGAGGTACTGGGCGGGCTCTTGTGGTGGGAGCATCTTGGTTCAGGGCCAGGGCAGAGCCATGATCTGCAACCTGCACATTCCAGGCAGGAGTGTGCAGACAGTGGATTGTGGCTCTGCTCTGGCTTGAGACCAAAGTGT
>NW_017729030.1:33091671-33099370 GCF_001723915.1 Gavialis gangeticus | reverse complement strand
CACATGGCTGGGGCCGGTCTCCATGGAGACCCCAGCCACAGCTGCACTGTGATAACAAGGCTGAGGTTGCCATGGAGACTGGCCCCAGCCATGCTGGCAGGGTGTGCAGTAGGGCAGGGCAGGGGGCTGCTCTGGAGGTACTGGGCGGGCTCTTGTGGTGGGAGCATCTTGGTTCAGGGCCAGGGCAGAGCCATGATCTGCAACCTGCACATTCCAGGCAGGAGTGTGCAGACAGTGGATTGTGGCTCTGCTCTGGCTTGAGACCAAAGTGTCACTTCACTGCTGCAAGGAGCTGTGGTAGAGATAAATCAATCCAAATCTACTAACAGATCTTCCACCATTTCAAACACACATTTCTTGTCCTCACCTTCAAGGCCCATAACACCCTAACACCATTTACTTATCTCTCATACTATCTTTTTTCATCCCCAGAATGGAGCTCATTTTACTTCAACAAACTATGCTGGCCTTAGTTACATTCTTCTCTTGTAAGTAATAGGCTGTTCCTTTTGTAATAGTAAAAACTTCCATCAAAATTTTTCAAAGGCACTGCATGATCCTCATTCAAAAACAGTGTTAGAATAGGTCTGCTGCAATATCAAAAGAAACGTACTACCTGATAACAAGCAAGGAGAGGTGATTCCTACTGCCAGATTTACTACAAATTATACATGAAGCTTATCCACAAAATTGCTCCGTTATTCTGCCCAGATGCCAGGTGTGTCCCCTCATCAACACAGACCAAAGAACACGGATTATAACATCTGTGGTTCATTCACATGCTCCTCTACCATCATCATATATAGGCCAATGTACCTTTACAGTGCTTCTCTGTTATCTACATTGGACAGAGAGGGTGATCCCTATGTGAAAGAACAGATAGACACTGATCTGACATCAATCTAGAAAGACAGAAGAAAGCCCATGGCGGAACACTTTAACCTTCCTGGGCATCCATTACTGGCCTTGAAGTAGCTGTTCTTAAGCAAGAAAACTTTAAAAAATTACTTGAATGTGAAATTGAAGAAAAAAGTATGGTCTCAATATACATTATGAGGTCTGTTCCCATTACTTGAACTAGCTTGAACCCTAAATTTTGTCAGCTAGAGTCTTAGATGTAGAGATGGATCTCTACATCTGTTCTTAGGGTGCATCTCTTTAAGAATGAACCCCCCCCCAAAAAAAATCAAACCTACTGATATTTGTGCATGCAATGTCCTACTCTGAATACAAAATACATCAATGACATTGAAGACAAAGGGTATATTTTCATTGACTTCAATGGAGCCAGGGCTTCAACAACAACTTATCCTATACTAATATATGCATCCATATATGTTGCAGGTGAATTTTTGGACCTTTATGCAAAACACTGTTAACACCTTCCTTGGAAGCTGAGCTGAAATCAAAAAGATTAGTAACACAAACTGTCATGTGTCCCGAAGTAGCTTCTTCAGTTGGGTTGGGCTCTTTGGGAAAACTACACAATGACTCATTGTTCATTAAACTAGTATAATGCCATTTATTTCTCTTATTCATGCTCTACATGTTTGTCAGTCAGATTTCCTCAATCATTAACCATTCATTTGCTGTTGTGTAATTTATTATGTTATTCATCTTACAACACAGTGTAGAAGGGTTCTAAGTTGTCTGTTCGTGTCAGGCATAACGCTTTATGCCAACCTTCACAAGGCTTGCTGAACTTGTAGGAAATACTTAGGGCCTTGTTACACATTCCATTTTAAACTGATCAAATGCTTGAGTTGGAAGCCGTCACACCCTAAAGCTAAAAGCCTTCTCTGACTGTCCCCTACCTCTACACTTGTGACTTACCACTAGAGGGCTGGCAAGCATGAGCCTAACTATAAGCTATAGCTACGAGATACCATTACAGGGGTGGTGACCCAGGACAGCCTTCTATCCCTTCTGTAGATGGCATTGTATGAGAGATATGTTGGGGGAAGGGAGGACAAGAACATGAAGCAGGGAGGCCATGTAAATTAATATGCAACAAGGCCATGCACATTTTTATATTTTTCTGATTGTATTTGTTAGATTTATTCCTCTACATTTTTCACACTGTAAATATGAACATTCATGGCTCATGATCCATACAATTTGCACTTTCATTTTCCACAGACCAGTTTATGAGATTGTCAGAAATTAACTAAACCTTACCACTGATTTATGAGTTCTACTGAAATCACACTAAGTCATAAGGCACTAATATAATCTTATAACTAGAAACCATGTGATTTTGTAATAATATTATTTCTTGAAAGAGTAGGACTTACCTAAAGGTCAAAATTTGGTATAATGAAAAAGCATAGGTGGCATTATGGAGAGAGTCATGTTTATCAGGCTTAACTGCTAACAAAAGTTTAATGTAATTTGCAAAGAATTCTTAGATTATACTGATAATGAAAATACTAGTCCTTGCACACTTCTCTTTTCTTCTTCTATCCCTTTCTTCCCCTTCCCCTTTTTTCTTTTTCTTTTTCCCCTTATTACTTATTGTAACAAACATGGACATAGTTCATATATTGTGTATGTGTGTGTATAATGTTTGGATTACATTTTTTTAAAAATCAATAAAAACAAAAAAAATAGATTCTGATATTTGAAGGTACTAAGCATTGTCTTCAGCATCTTTGATATTCAGGCCACTCTTTAGGCAGGAACCTAAATCTGCATTTAAGACCATGATTTTAGCTACCTAAAGTGTATTACGTTGCTCTCATTTTATGTTACTAACACAAATTATTACAATTATACACCATGTTTCTGAATACAGTTTAATCAATCACCTATTTAGTATCAAATGCAGAGTAGAAGATAAATAGAACACCAGATATCAAAATTCAGGTCTGATTAACTAATGAATTAAAGTTGACAATGTAGTAAACAATTGTTCATACTATTACTGCAAATAAACTGACCATTTTTTATTCACTGTTATCAAGTTATTTAGTTACGCGGGTGAGTAAATTCAAATTTACAAGCACCTTACTGAAAAGGAAAAGCATTATACTCACAAGTTTCTGAGAGAACATTCGTATTGATGTTGCTCCTTCAGACATTTAGAAAAACTCAAGTTATTCACACAATAGAATCAAACTATGTATGCACCCTCTGGGTGGGTGCCCTGGACTGGTACCCCAATCGTTTATGCTACTGGTAAAAAGTAAGAGGGAAAACCTGAACACTGTGAAATTTTTTCCTTATTCATTTATTTAATCAAGGTGTAAAGGACATATTTCAGTGGTGGCTAATTTCATAAAGCCTACCTGGAAAAGTGCTCAAATGAGTAGGATTTTTTTGCTGATCCACAGTGAAGACAATGGGAATTTTGCCTGAGTAGGTATTATGGAGTGCATCTACATGAGACATTTACTGCAGAGCTTCCTAATTAGCTCCACAGTAAAGTCTCCACGTCTACACATGTGGCCCTATTAAGTTGCAGTATACTAACAAATGCCGCTATAAGTTAGTATTATAAATATAAATACTATCCTGTGGTGGCATTATTTACTCTGCAGCACACATGAATGCTGACAGGGACGGCTAGGGCACAAGGCTGCTTCAGTGCAAGGGCTGCCTGCTGGCTAGCCCCACACTGTAGCACTCTTGTGCTTCAGCCAGGTCCTCCACAGCACATTGAGCTGGGCTGGAGCAGCCACGAGCTGGCAGGCTGACCTCCTGGGACTCCTGCCAGCCAGGGATGTTCTGACCCAGTTCAACATGCTGAGATCCCAGGCACACATGTAAACATGGTGCCCAGGAACAATCAACTCTGGTGTGATATGAGCTGGAGTTTACTGCATTGCATTTACTGGACATGCAGATGCACTCACTAAATAGGTTCTTCTCACATAATTAAACCAGGAGCATGGCATTTGTCTCTGTTTTATTTTGAACAGAATGTGAAGATAAAATATCACTAAAAAGGGAACTAGCAAGGTTAAAAAGTGTGAGGACTGTATTTCATTTGCGAGGACTGTATTTTTACTTTGAAAGCAGTTTGAAGACATTCCAGCATAGAAACAGCCAAAATCAGTCTCATATTAAAGTAATGGATTAGAATTTTACATTCTGATACTATCTACCTACTCAAGGATTCAGTGAGATTCTTCTACTTCTTTATATTTTAGTAATACATTTCTATTTATCTGGGTGTACAGGAAATGCTATTATTTCCCTACAGGTCATCATGTAATTATTTAGACTATTGTTTACATAAGTTTCTTGTTAGCATGTCTTTAAAACAGTACTATTTCGATTATAACCTCACTCATCAGCACATTAATTTACCTATCATATGTTAACTGAAGAACAAATTTAAAATAACAAGAGGGAAAAGCTCTTTATGGCTGTGCTTGAAGTAACAGCAATTAAAATACATCTGCTTTAGGGAATGCACGTTAATGAAGACTAAAGCAATGTTGGAAGTAATGTTCCGAAAATAAAGTATTTGGGCTAGATTCTGATATTATTTACACCAAAATTGTGATGTTATAACTCCAGCAGTGTTGGACCTGTAGGAAATTTAAACCTGGCCCTCAGCCTTCATTTGAAGGGCAGAAAGAGAAGTTATCTAGTGTTGTATGGTGAAGGCGGCTTTATTTTTCTATAGTAACTCCACATTAATGTCACTCACATGACATGCAATGATGAGACTGAGATCAGAACCACACCTAGGAATTCCTGAGTTATTATCGTGGCTTTGCATTAACTCCATCTATAGATGCACCTCCTTTGGCTTCCCTATCTGAAAAATGGAATTAGAAATTCTTAGCAATTTTCTTTGCATTATAGTTAACAGATTGAATAGAAAATTCTTCTGAAGAGGATAATGAACAACTTCCCCTATGCCATCTTTACCCAGCTAATAAACTGGCTTTGGAGCTAGCAGTGTCTTTCAAAACAATGTTTCTTCTCTTGAAGATAATGGGACTCATGGGTAGTTGCCACTTTAGAAATGCAGACTGCTTATTTGGGTGACAAAATATAGATATAGTAGCTCCACTTTAATTAAACAAGGTTTATTTGTGGCTAAACTAGGACCTAGCTGTTTTTAGAATTAGTACACCAAATACCCAGTAAGCAAACATATGCTTTTTAGCTTTTCTTGTCTGCAGCTGGTTAATGGTTATTTTAAATGTTTTAAATAAAACCAAGACTTTCTAGTCCAAGGGCTAAATGGGCCTTAGGTTGATTAAGAACCTAGTATAGGCTTTGTTTTGCTCATAGAAGAATTTCACCCACAGTACAAGATGCTGGCTTCGGCCCTTGTATAAATCCATAAGCTTCAGCAGGTCAGTCTTTTGCCCACGTCTCATATTATTAATATATTAATAACTATTATTTAAGCCATGATCCCATCTCACCTACTGAACATCTGAATATCTAAACTTATACCACTGATTGCCCAAGGAGCAATCTTATTCTCACGTCAGAAAAGCAATTTTATTCTGTCCACATATATACTTAACTCCTCAATTGTTTTAATGGGCTAAAAGCCAATACTAAAGCATTCACCAAGGAAATAGGAGACCTGGGTTTTATGCCCCACTCATCATGAGAAGGTTTGAACACATCTCCCACTTCCCAGGAAAACGTGCTAGCCAATAGACCCTAACACTAGGGTTGAGAACATCCTATCTACTTTCCATTGAAGTCAGGCCCTTGGAATCAATAGGCATAATGCAGGTTCCTGTACCTTAGAGAAGTGTCGTACTCAATAGGATGCAGAGTCAGGCTACCTTATTATGCCTGCTGTACTTCTCGCCCCATGACTCTTCTGCTCCTTTCCACACAGTAAACTAGGCATAACTGAAAGAGTGAAATAGCTCCCTACCCTGTTTAGCCCATGTCCTGGTGGACAAGGTACTTTCCTAGGAAGATGGAGATGTGGGTTGAAACCTTTTGAGGCTACAGTGGGATTTATAATCCAAGTCTCCCACTTTCTGGGCAAATGCCATAAGCAGCAGATTATTGGCCAAAGATGGGCGATACCTTGATGCCTTTTGTGTAACTTAGGGACTTGAGGTCAAGGTGAAGATATGGTATAAAAGCATAGCAGTCTTTCAGGGACCGAAGCAGGTTGGAATAAGATGGTTTTAGAGGCTTAGATGCCTGAAAGCTGCCCAATACATAGAATAGGATCTGCCCTTTATGTATTATTAGTGTATATACTATTAAATCCATCAAAATTGCATTTTCTTATAGCTAGTAAAGAGCCAGATTGTGAGAAAGCAGCAACAAGCTGAAGTAGAATGGTACAGAGTGGTGATATTAGATTTAAAAAATCAACTTCTTTCTGGAAGTGTTAAAATGATTTGATATGAACATTTTCATTTCAATTATATTTTCACAACAAAATGAACAATAAATACTCCCAAAGTACCCTTTCCATCCCCTTAAGCCACAGGTTGACTTAAAAAACAACCCCCATCCATGCTAAATAGTAGAAGAAAAGTCTCTAATCCACAAACACTGACCAGAACACAACCATTAAATGATTAATACAAAACCTGCTAATACATTCCTTCCAGCACCATAAATCAACAGATGCCCACAACAAAACTGACAGAATCCTACATATGTAAAAAAACCACCTCCTCCAGTATAACAAATGCCTTCCTGGGAACCATGTGAATGAAACCAAACAACCATTGTGCTCCAGAATGAACTCTTACAGAAGAAATAATACATGGAGACAAACACCCAGTCACCGGTAAGAGAAAACTTTTAACAGAACAAGCACTCTGCTACTAATATCACAGGCTTTGTCCTCAAAGGAAACTTAATAATGCCATCAGAAGATGGAGCTGGGAAGAAAAATCCAAAACTTTATTCAACAACAAAAAACATGGGTTCAACACAGAAATAGTTTAAAGGTTCATTATAACTTTCTGGCTCCCTCTGCTAACTCTCTGTACTCCAGATGTGATAATCTCTCTATCTTTTCCTTTATATAATTAGATTCATCTACAGCAACTATACTACTTGGTCTCTAACTACTTTGGATAATGTCTCTCTGCTCCACAGGTTACTGCCTAGTTCCTATTTTAAAAGGTCACTTAACTGATGAGAAAAAAAAATGAAATGTTCTAAACAAGGCTCAGCATAGACTATATTTATTCCCAGGCCTGCAGCAAGGTATTTTGTGTCCAGAAGTCACCTAATCTCTCTCCCAAACATAAAACTGTCCAATAAGATACATAACCATAGAAATCTTGTTTCCTGGATTTTAAATTGAAATTTTCCATAGAAAATCTGAAACTTCTAGTCAGAATGATCATTTCCAGTGAAAGTTTTAAGTTTGAATGAATATGTATTTTTGTCAAAGGGTAACATTTTCTTACGTAAAAATTAAATCAGCTGTACTATAAGGTTATCACTGATAAAATCAATAACAGTTTATCATAGCCCATACTTCTAATGCAACACAAAACTTGATTTTAAAAAAAATATGAAAAGTTGAGGAGACAACTTAATATATTAAGTCAGATCTGATACAGTCAAGACAGTAACTCAGTCTTATTATTTTAATCTTTGTGCTATATTTTCAGTTGTCAGCTAGGAAAAGGGTTGATTTTATTGCATCCATCCGGCAATTTGCTTGTCATTTTAATGGACATTATTCCAGAACTTACTAACCCTGAAGCCATGTTGAAATTTGTCTGCTTCAATGGCA
>NW_017729030.1:33068841-33086671 GCF_001723915.1 Gavialis gangeticus | reverse complement strand
AAGGCGCTGCTGGACCTGGTACTGGCCAAAGGGGATGATCTAATCAATGACCTAAGAATTGAAGGGAAGCTGGGTGACAGTGACCACGAGTTGATCACTTTCACTATCCATCCGGCAATTTGCTTGTCATTTTAATGGACATTATTCCAGAACTTACTAACCCTGAAGCCATGTTGAAATTTGTCTGCTTCAATGGCATACCAAACAAGAGCAATTTAAAACACAGTTTAATGAACTACCTAGTTGGATCTTCAGGGTTAATGTAATATTTACTTAAATCACAATGATTCAAAAACATTTGTTCAGTCTCCCAGTAGTTGTTAATTTTTTGTTTGGGATTAGTTTTGCAATTGTTATCTTGCCAAAATATTTTTTTTCTAGTAACAGACATATAAATTAGGATGTAGGCCTAGAACTAGCCCCTCCCCAAAAAACACAAATTGAGGGTATTCATAGAGTGCATATTCCCACATGGAAGAGCAGTTCAATTTTATCACAGGGGCTATCTAACATCATTCTGTCCTCCTATGAAGATAGAAAATGGCAACTAGTTGGACCAGCATGATGCCCACCATTCCGTGCCCAGACAGTCCATTTCAGTCCAAAAAATAACATAGGGTGCTGACAGACATGCAGGCCACTGCTCTAACTCATGGTGCTTTACATAAGCACCATTAGTTACAGCACCTCCCCCCACTTCACAGACATTTTGGGTGGGAGTGGGGAGAAATCGAGCCTGCTTGGAGAGCCTGAGAAGCCTGCCTGCAGCCTAGGAACCACCCCTCTCCCCCAGCCCAGCCCACTTCCCCCCTCCCAGGTCTGAAAGGGAGAGGGGAGGGGAGAAGGGAAGCAAACTGTTGGCTGCTGTTCGTCTGGTCTGAGCTCAATGGGTAGAAGGGCACAATTTGAGGGGGCTCTGATCCATCTGCCACCCCCCACTCCAGCTCAGGCTGGGCAAACCCCAGCTGGCAGCTCACTCCCCTGCCCCCTACCCCCACCCTTCCTGCTGACAGCCCTGGGGGTGGTGCACGGCTGATGCACGAACACACAAGTTAACTCTAGGGAACACAAGCTCCTTAAGATGTTCTGAAGTGGAGTGCCTTCATATGATACGTTATTTGATGACAGTTAATTAATCAGCCACTTCAAAAGCTCTCTGCAGCTGTGCACATATGTCATGGCACAGCTGTAGAGTGCTTTCAGGGGGCTGATTGCATGAAAAACGTGAACTTCTGTATGTGCCCATAGTTCCAAAGTAGGGAGATACAGGGACTGCCACAGTGAGATGATAGTTTTTTTTTTCCTAAAATTTAAAATATAAAAAGATTTCATTGCAATTTTTTAAAAATAATGCTTACTACATCCAAAGTTAGAATTAGCCTTTATGCAACCTCATTCACCATTACAATTGCAATTCATTAATGTAATTACAATAGATTAAGCAAAAACAGATTCCCAGACGTAAACATAGTGGCAAGGGTTGTTGTGGATGGTATCCTTCATTGGACCATCTGTACGGCTGAGATAGACTTAGCTTGCCTAAGTCAGCAGTTTAGTCAAAATACTGTCTAAATCTATCCTAACCATGCAGCTGGTCCAATGAAAGATACCATCTGCTGAAATCCTTGCCTCTTACATATTTTCTGGGTTATCAAAAACAAAGCATCACTCCAATACTATAAACAGAGAGATATTTTATCTTCACAAAGGCATAGATCATGAGAAAATAGACATTAAAATTCTTGTAACAGCCTTTCCAATGTATGAGGGATACATGTTGTAACTGTGTTGGTCTAAGAAATATAGGCAAACAAAACCCTTGGGTTAGAGGCAATATCATTTATTAAACCAACTAAACAGCAGCAAAAAAAATGCCTTTCTTTGCAAGCTTTTGGGTCCAAACACCCTTCCTCAGGCTGAGAAGAATTCAAAGATTGTAAAAGTTCTCCCAGGTAGAAAATAAACTTCATTTTGCACAGGGGATGTAGGAGGTAGAAGTTTTTCCACTGGGTTTCACCCTCTACTTCCCCTGTGCAAAATTAAGTTTCTTTTCTACCTGGGAGAACTTCTACAATCTTTGAAATCTCCTTAACCTGAAGAACGGTGTTTGGACCCAAACATTTTCAGAGAAAGAATTTTTTTTGCTACTATTTAGTCGGTCTAATAAAAGATATCGCCCTCTCACCCAAGATTTTGTTTTTCCAATCTACGTGCATACACTCACTAAGTTAGAGGAAAGAATACATGGTTTGAAGCAAAAAGCCCTCCTGCAAAACAATATAGCAATAGCAAGAGAAATTGTTGTAATGACCAACTTCAATAAAACTGCAACAAGTACAAAACCTACTCTCTCAAGAATAGCATGTTTTAATAATATACAGGCTTTCCCAGCAGCCAGTTAATCTCTGCAAGCTATGAATATGACTGAATTCATGAATGACAGTCTGAATATGAAAAAATATAAGATAATTTCTTCCTGAAGTAAAACAAACATTTAAACCACATGCAGTTACAGGCTCTACAGATATGTGTGTGCACACATGAGCGCGCGCGCGCGCACACACACACACACAAAATAAATAAATCATTCAAAATTGAGTTTCATAATATTTATATTCGCAGCATTTTATGTGGTATATTCACCTCTTTTGTGTTGATTCCATTTTTAATTTTTAATACAAATACTCATTGAATATTAGGTTATTTAAATAAAATTAATATATTTAGAAAATTGCAGTTTCTCCCTGTAATTACCTTAGATATAAATGGCACACATTTTGTTGCCTTCATTAACTTTGTAGCCATATGTGGCTCTAAGGATTACTAATTAAGGGAATTAATGAGCAGTTTATTGCACTTTTACAATCTGTCTTGAGAATTTTTTTTAATCGTCCCCACCCTGCTCTAGGACAAAGAAGCAATTTTTTATTTCTCTGCAGTGATACTCTCTGCCTCTCTAGACGATATAATCCAACAGTGTTTGGGGTCTCAGAAAAGTCCAACTTTTTCCCCAAAAGGTGTGTTTTTACAAAACTTCACCAGATTTTGTAAGATCTTTCACAAAAGAAAATATTGGTTTCAAGAAACCAATATTTCTAATTTAATAAAACTGAAATCTGTGAAGAAAACTGGAAGAGACATTCTCCTGAAGTCACTGACAATTAAGAATGGAAGAAAGTACTTTCTTCATCCGCAGTTATAACATTAAAGCTCTCCACGTTTGGTAATTATTCAGACTAAAACCTCCTCTCAGAGGTCTTGCAAGCTCATGGCTAGACTATGTCCCTGAGTAAAGGGTATGCATGCTTGTATTGCTCCAGAAAGAGACAAGGGACTAAGTAACATAGCTCTCTTGTATTCTGACCTTTATCCATCAAGGAAAAAAATCTGTACAGGTTTTCTGGCTTTCGGTGTTCACATAATTCTCCAAGCTAACTGAGTACAATGTAGATTGAATGAAAGGCCATACACAACCTGTACAGTGCGTTAGAAAAGTGATAGAAACCCAGTGAGCACTCCTTTTAACACGAGAGCTCATGCTGTAATCCACAGGGTAATTCTCACAGAAGTAAAATGGAATATTTTAACATCTCTGTTCTCCCAGCAGCACCAAACTACTATTTTGCTAGTGGGAAGCAATTCCAAAGTCCATAGCTCAATTCCCTTTAATTTATGCCCCAAGTGGCTAAAGTATTTGACATTCATTCATCTGTGTCTTGGACTAAAATTCTAAAATTGAATATCACTTTAATAATTCACACAATGCAATGAAATTTAACTAAATAAAATAATCTTCCTTTTAACTCTGTTGACTAGGCCAGCTCCTGATATGTCCTAATGAACTCAAGGCTTTTCTAAAAAAACTAAAATCACTTTGCTCAAAAGCATATGGAAGACCTAAATGCCCAAGAATCTGATACCAAGTTATAAACAATGAAAGGCTTGAACCTCAATCTTTTGGTAACTCATCTCCATCTTGTTGGAGAATAAGCACTGGGTTTCATTTGAAACTAAGAATTGTTTCATTTGAAACTTTTAAAAATGCTGTCTACTTTGTGTTTTATTACTTGTGTTTTATCCAGACTGAAGTATAGCCTGCCCCTTTCCAGCAATGGTAAGGGTTTATTCTTCACTAAAAACTCTGACATTGAACCCTTAGATCAGGAAATGTGCTGTTCCAGAACTAAGGGGAGGAACCTTTGTTTGTAAATCACTGGGCTGAATGAAGCTGTTGCCATACACTTGTGGTCTCAGCCATTCCCAGTAGACTAAAACCAGCACCAATAAACAGAAAAACTGTCGTCTTAATGGCAAACTCAGCAAACAAGCTATGGACTGAATGGGCATAGAAACTATATGCTGTCACTCCTAGAGCTCATACCAGACAACTTCATGTCATACCTATATTTTCAATTATAGCAAAGAATAGCATATAGCACCCAATAATGAATACATATTTGCCAAGCAAAATAGATGCAAACAACAGTTTACTAGATTCTGCAGTCTTATACGTGTGATCACAAGATGATTAGTTCCATATGCTACCGTGGGCAGAACTAAGATTTTGAAAAGGTGGGTGCAAATAGTGCAGGACATCATCATATATACCACAACACACACTTTTCTCCAGTTAAAAAGAAACTAGAAACTTTACTAGTAGGCTAGGGGCCTTGGGCTATATTATTCAGTTTAAGAGCGAAGCAAAAACAAATATAACTTTACCAAAATGTACATTCATTTGTTATAGCATATATTATGTATAAAAACACAACAAACTGGACAAAAATAACCAAAAGAAATCTCAAAAGTCCTGTAGTCATTAAAATTAACTATACGCCTCTTTCAGATTCATAAAACAAAATCAAGCCTTCTTGATCATCTTCCCAGTGCATCCAGTACTTCACTGAAAGCTATCCCCATACCTGAGTTAATGATTCTAGTTATATTTAAAAGCAGTCTGCAGGGCTGTGAAATAGGAGCTGCATTAGCAGGAGCAGCTAACAGAGAGCTGAACTGCAGAATAAATGCTAGCTTGCTTAGTGGAACAATTAGAGGCCATTACAAAGGAGAGAAGTTCATTAACACTTGTGGAATGGAGAATTTAGAATCAAGTATGTTATAGTGATGCAGGACCTCAATTAGCTCCCTCACTCCTGCCTGAATCGAAACACTGCAGCCACTGCCAGGCAGTTGGTTTTAAACTTTGGGTGGAACAGGAATCTAAGCGGGGGTGCAGCTCTACTATTGCACCCTCCCTGCCCTTTTGCCACCCGCCGCCCCCGCCGGATCTACCCCTTATGTCACCTTTGCAGTGCTGAGAGAGCAATAAAAGATTCAGATAGCAAGACTTTCACAGAGGTGTGGTCTTCTTGTGGCTGGTTTACACTCAAAGCATTTGTACATGACACGGGGGTTTAATTCTCCCTAAATTGAAGTGGTGGTTTTTTAAAAACAGTGCTTCAATTTAGGGTGAAATAAACCCCCGTGTCATGTACACCTGTGTTGAAGCCTGATCCTTACCTGCCTGTCCAGTGGCGGGGAGGGGAGAGCGAGCTGCTAGTAAGCAGAGCGGTCCCTGAGCTGGGGGGGGACAGGTGCTTCAATTGGTGGCACCAGCCCACAGGCACCCAGCTCAGGCAGTCCCAGGGGGCACAGCAGCCACAGAGGGAAGCACTGGGCCCCCACACATCTCAGACAGGCAGGCAGGCTCCTGCAGGGGGGAAGATCAGGCTTGCCACTTTTTTTTTCCTTCTGTGGAGTCTGCCTTCCTGGGCTGCTGCTGGGCTGCCTGCACAGCCCCTGAGCCGCACGGAGCCCTGTGCTTCCCTCCGCGGCTGTAGGGTAGGAAACTAAAACTCTTCAGGGGTGTTTTACTTTGCAGCACCCCAAAGTCATTTGCTGCATCCCAAAATCATTTAAGGCACTTTACACCACTGAAAGCGCTACAGTGGCTGCAATTAACGTGCAATATGCCACCAAATCTGCAGACAGCAATGCCATTAAAATGGTGCAAAATGCATTTAACCCCTTTAAACCCACTTTAAAGTGTCATCTACAAATGCCCTCAGGTACCAAAATAGCTAAAGCTGTTGCAGCTTTAGGTTTTTAACAGCTTTGGTACATACAAGGTTAATATTGTACTGCTTAGGCCTGGAGCAACGTATGAAAATATACAATCAATCAGTGACTTCAGGAAACCCATCTAAGCCCTGCATGTACATTTTTCACTTCACCAACTACTCTGGTGGTAGCCAGTAGTTCTAATTTCAGCAAGTTTGTGTTCCTGACAGCAGTCACATCAAATTACAGAATCTTCTAGACTAAGTTGGCACCTTCATCTCAGCCTTTCTATCAAATAATATGCCTGTTGCCTTCATCATGCAATCCTTAATTATCTGAAAATCGGCAGACTGCTGCTTGTGCCAGCAAAGGAAATGAGGAAAGAATAGTGTTCCTTCCAATGCACATGGCTGGACACCCTTCAGAGACATCTGATTTGATTGCCAGTAACAATATTCCATTGATGTTCTTTTTTCACATCTATGGCTTACGGCTCTTTTCCTAAAGAATTAGCTTATGCATGCACATATTAAAACCTGCACGAGTTTTTTTCCTTGGTAACAGAGATGCTGTAAATTTTATTTCCGATTTTCAGACAGACACTGCTTGGTGGATAAGTACTGTGTGTCCCTAGGGCCAAGTGCACAGTGCATTGAAAAGATTAGGAGGATGGGTGAAGATTGTTTACCACAGAAGGATCCTATGCATAAATCTCAGGAGAGGTTTGCAGAATATTTTATTCCAATCCAAGACAAAGGTGTTTTAATTTTTCAGAATCAAAAGCAAGCCCCAAGGGGGATCAAGGTCAATGTAACAAACTAGGCAATCCATCAACAACCTAATTACATTCTATTGACCCAGAAGGATTTCTAGGAGCAACACAGCTATCTGTGGATGCTGGAACAGGATCTATCAATCTCTGGCCTCAGGGTCTTGTCATTACTTGACATACCCACAGCTAAAACCACTCCCCAGGAATCTTCAACTTATTTCAGTAACCAGATTATTTAGACTAAATGCCACTGCCTAACGTGAACGGCTCAAAGCCAAATTTAGCTGGCTGCATCATATAAGGGAGTTTATGCCATGTAACACCTCACCTTCAATTAACAATTTAAAATCATTTGGAAAAAAAAAAAAAGATACCTTTTAGAAACAGTTCTGCCCATACATTACACTGACTTTAAGAACTTAAGAAATACCACACTGGGTCAGGTCACAGGTCCATCTAGCCTGTATCACAGAGCAGCAGAGGGATGCTAAAAGTAAGAATATTTATGCAGGACCTGTCAAAACCGATGCGTCTGCTGCCTGCTTTCTCTTACATCTTCATAGGCCAAAACAAGTTCTAGTTTGTAGGTGGAAGCACCTTTAACTATAATTTTTAATGCCTACTGATGGACTTGTTGCACTAAATTTAGTTAAGGGGTGGGGTGAACAGATATGAAATGATCGGTCAGATTATTTTGGTCTGAAATCCTAATTTATTGAACACGCACAATACCAATATGTAAGCAAATGCAGTGCTTAACCTTTAAGCAAGCCCTAACAGTCAATATAGATATTCTTATATAAGCCTTCTGATGGATACAGTGAGTTCAGCTGGCCAGGCATTTCCCACTGCATTGGGATTTGCCTGAGTTGCCATCTTCTTGGCTTCAAGCTTCTCTGAATTTGTGATGCCTAGTTGCATTTTATACTGTTTCTTAGGGTGTTAGGCAGCTTTTGTGGTTGCTTGATGTTCAAGTCCCATGTTCCATACGGTTTCTTTACTTAGAGTTGTGATTGCTGCAGTTATGATTTTGTTTCACCTTTGTCCAATCAGCCTTTTCTGATCACATGCTTTCTTTAAGTTTAGTTGCGTACCCTTTAGCTGTTCAGTTTTCAGCATTTGTATTTAGCAAGCTTTATATATTTTTTCACTGCTTAGTGCTATGTGCCTTTGTCACAAATATCCACCAATTATCTTCCACAAGGGTAATTTGTTTTCCTGGTGTCTCAGACTGTTAAACCACATCCTTTTTAACTTTCTGCCGACATGGGTTACAAACAGGTTACCTCACACTGTGACCCACTGCTCTGCTGCATTCACTTAATTGTATCAAGACACAAAATGGTGTTGGTTATGCTAAGCATTTTGCTAAAGCAGCTTTCAGACCTATGGATTCATTCTGAATGAACTTTTCTAATCTTCTGAATCTGGTTAAAGTACCAGCCTCCACAACACCTTGAGGCAATGGTTTCCACAAGTTAATTAAAGCTTCCCGAGTAATAACTTGTTTTTGTTTTTTTAACATACTTCCTAATAACGTTATCATCTGCCCCATAGTTCTAGCATTTTAAGAGACGGTAACTAATAAAGTACCTACCTGTTTTCTCCATCCTGTTCATTATTTTATAAACTGCCATTTTATCTTTTTCTCTGAGCTGAGAAGTCCTAGCCTACTTAGTCTTTCCTAATATGGAAGTCTCTCCATCCTCCTGATCATCCTTTTTGCCCTTCTCTGTACCTCTTCTGCCTCTACCATATCATTTTGGAGGAGGAGGGAAAAACCACAACCACACATAGTATTCAAAATGTGGGAGTACCACACATGTATACAGAGAGATGATGACATTCTGTTTTCAATTCCCTTCCTAATAATTTGCCTTTTTAACTGTTGCTGAACACTAGGCTAATGTTTTTCACATCACTGCCCATAATAATTCCAACCTCTATCATTGCCTATGTGCATCTCAGGCTGTTTTTTCCATACCATCACTTTGCACTTATGAACAATGAATTTCATCTGTCCTCTGTCACGCATTCACTAAATGTTTTGAGGTCCTGTTGCAGCTCTTCATATCTAGCTTTGTTTTTTACTACCTTGAATATTTTGGGGCCATCCACAAACTTGGCAACTTCACTATCCACCTCCCTTTGCAAGTCATTTATGAATATGCTGAATAGCATAAACTCTTAAGGGACCTCACCAGCTTTCCTCCCACCCATTGCAAGAAGCGACCATTTATAGCTACTTCAATTAAGCACGCTTTCAGGAAATCTGTGTTGAGTTGACAGTTACAATCTGGCCTTGTAAAAATATGTAGAAACTAAGCCAGGGTATAAACATACAGTGGAAAAGTAAAATGAAAAAATACAAAATAAAATAAAACTCAGCAGGTACCATTTTTTATATATCCTTGTTATCCTCCTTTTTTTAAAGGGGTGTTGCCCAGTCAGTTTGACATAAGCAGTCTTCTTTGAGGACTTGGCCTCTTACTGGCCTACTAAGGATCTAGCACACTTCTGGATGCTATAACAATGAGTAATCAATTCTTGTTTTTACTTGAACTTGTGAAGAATATGCTTTGTGGAAAAGCACACTGTGTCCCTATTTGCTAGTCTGCATATCTGTATGGCTGGGATAGTAGGGCAAGGTATAAAGGAAAGGTATTGGTGTGGGAAGAAGAATTCCAGTATCAGAACTCTCAGGCTCACTTCTGATGGCTTTTTTGGATGAAGGAAGCAGTCAGTGCTATTGGCAAGAAATGAATGTTCAAACATAAATAGCATGTTAGGTCCAGTTGCAGATCTATGATGCGCTACCACGGTGAACTTTAAAAAGCATTCAATTGTTGCAACTGTATTGAACTGAACACTAAGCATTTCTTTTTGGTTATTGACTCATGCCACACATATTCCCCAACTCCAAATCTCAGCCACATGGAGGAAAACATATTTGTGCTGCAATCTAAATGGACTAATAAAAACAATATTCAACCATTTGGAACTGAACTATTCATGAGATACTCAGAGAACAATGAAACTGGATTACTTCAACTATCCTAGAGGAACAAAAAGTCAGGAAAGTACTACTGAAACTATTCTACTGTGTGTTAAACTTTTGTTCTTTATTTTTTTCTTTCTTTCACTCCCATTACTTTAAATTGAATACCTTCATTCTCCTTTAGCGGGTCATGAATCTGGCTAGTCCAGTAAGTCGCCTCTACCAACTTAAATTAAGAGCCAATGATATTTAACTTGTGTGTACAGCGGTAGTTAGCTGTGTTAGTCTGAAGTCAAGCAGAAGGCAAGGTAGATTTGCATCTTATACATTAATTAAATCAGAGATGCACAGACTTTTGTAAGCACAGCTTGCTTCATCAGAAGCGGAGTACCCTGCCTTCTGATTTAACTGGTGTGACAGTGTAACAGGAAAATTTTCCATGTGTTTAAGTGAACTTCCTTTCACTATGGCCCAATCAAATATTCATATGTAAATGCAGTGGGTACGTTTGTACCACTTCTAAAACACTCAGGAGGATCACTCTTAAGCACGTGCCTGCTCCTACTCTGCATATGTCAAACCCAGAAATGAGTGAGCAGTGAAACTGCTCTGGGGATCACCTCTGCTGCACCTCCTGAAGTTCACCTCTGGCATGTGTCTATGCTGCATATGCTCCATGAGGCCAAACAACTCAGATAAGCTGGAGATTTCCTAAAATGTTACCCTTGGTACCCCTGGCAAAAATGAATACCTTTTGATTCACTGAGACCACAGAATGTGGACTTCTGCAGCCCTTACATAGACTTCCTGTCTCCAATGCTTATCCATTTAAAGGTAGAATGACCAGTACCATATCTTTCTTTCCCAGTAAAACTAAGTTTAAACCATACTGATGTAACATTGACATTCCAAAAATTATAATTTACCTATTAATTAAACTTATTCATAATGTTTGATTAACTGCTGTGGTATCCTGTCCTGTCACTTGGCTGTGCAAATTTCTTTTGAAATATCAGCACTACTCTTCTCAGGATTAAGTACATTCATTCAGACCAGGTTCTTTGGGTGAATCTGATATCTTTTATTAGACCAACTTAAATAGTTGGAAAAAAATTTAGGCAAGCTTTTGGGTTCAAAAACCCTTCATCAGGCTGAGGAAGTTTCCGCAGTTGGTATGTGCTCTTCCTGGATGGAATGAAAAGTAGAGAAGCCAGAGGCTGGGCTGGTATGCTCCACTTCATCAACCTCCCGGATACAAAAAATCATGGACTAAATATAGACATTGGATTTATGACACATTATAACCTGCCTGACATCTGACTCCCCAGGTACCTCTCCGCTATTCATCTCCCTTCTCTCCCCCCCACCCAGCCTGTCTCTCACCCATTGACTCCTCAATCTACATCTTCACTGACTACCTGTCTTGTATGCATACCAGCCCAGCCTCTGGCTGCTTTACTTTTCATTCCATCCAGGAACAGCACACAACAACTGCTGAAACTTCCTCAGCCTGGTGAAGGGTTTTTGAATCCAAAAGCTTGCCTAAATTTTTTTCCAACTATTTAAGTTGGTCTAATAAAAGATATCAGGTTCACCCAAAGAACCTTGTCTGCTTTGTCCTTAGACCAACACGGCTACACCCCTGGTACATTCACTCAGTGATTTGTCCTGGAGATCAGTTGTGTCAAATTAGTACCTTGTCTAGTGAAATACAAAATTCCATCCTTGAAGGTGTCTTGCCTGTATATGCCAACATACAGGGACTATATAGATGGTTAGTAAATCCTGTTTACAAAGGAAGTGTTTCTTCTTGAGCTTTATCTGTCTTATTATTCATTTATGGCCAAGTAAAGACATCCAAAAAGCCCAATGATGGAAGCACTCTAAGTACTATGCTTTACTCAAGTGCCCTAGATCAGTGCAGGAGCAAAAAAAACCTGATGTTCACCCTTGGGGGGGCATGGAAGCAACCTGCATTGGCCTGGGTCAGCAGGCTCGGGGTGCTCCCACACACATTCCAGGAGGCAGCCAGAGTGGCCCCTCTCCCAACAGGAGCTGCAGGGGAAAGAGGGAGGGAATGGAGCCCCCCACTGCATGGGCTCCCCCTGGCTTGCTGGCTTGGCTCTTAGCAGGGACTGGACCCAAACAGCAAGGGGGGAGTCCATTCCCCACACCATAGCATCCTGACAACTGCAACTTGGAACCGCATGTGGCTTTTTGCTTCACTGGAAACTGAGGGTCTGGGTTTTGGGGAATGGAGCCCCACTGCCATGTGAACTCAGCCTGCCACCCCAAGACCTAAGCTACCAATCTTGGGGGTGGGCATATGGCAGAGGGGCTCTGTTCCCTACCTCCTACCCCTAGTTCCCAGTGCAGTGAAAAGCCAGGCCAGGCAGCCCCAAGTTGTAGCTCCTGGCTGCAGTAGTCAGGAGGCTCAGGGAGGGAGGTGGGGAATGGAGGCCTCCCAACACATAGACCTGACCCACCCTCCAAAAAAGCTAAGCCAGCAAGTTGAGGGAAGGTCCACATTCCCTCAGGATGGGTACATCCCTCATCTGTCAATGCAGTGAGACAGAGCCTTTTTTTGTCCTCTCTGTGACAGCCCTGGGGCAGGGCTTGGTGGGTGCTAACCTAGAGCAGATGAGCACCAGCTGAGGCTAGCACAGCACCCGGCAAGAGGCCTCTGGAACGTTGGGGGACTGCCACCTAACTTGAGTCACAATGGGATCTGGAATAGACATTTGATAAAGCCCTTTAACCTAAAGCACTTTAGTCTGATACCACATCCATCCAAGTTTAACTTAGAGTGGGATCCACCATTTTCAAAGCACTGTATGTGCCATGAACATCTGTTTGGCTACAGCTGTAGAATGCTTTCTACACCCCGGTTGCATGGTAAGTGTAATGTTTGTACATAATCTATTTCATTTAGTGTTTCAGAGATTTAGTTCACTTGTGTAACTACAAGAATGTGCAGGTGTTCCTGTTTCACTGCAACGGCTACTGTACACTACCAAGCAGCAGTTCCCCTTTTAAAATGACTGAAAGGAACATTTGTCCATAGTCAAATCTGATGCAAATTACTGTGCCAGGCATACTATTTCTAATAAGAATAGATTTTTGAAATTTATGATCACCTATTTAGCTGTAAAATCTTCCATGAAACTATCTTACAGAAGTAAAAATAATACACTAGAATAAAGGGTTCTGTGCTTTGGGTTTTGTTTAGAATTTTATTTTTTTTCCGTCATTGTAAATAAATCTAGGTCTACCCTGCTACTGAAAACTATATTTGCTATATGAGCAACACGGACCCTTTTGCTGGTTTAACCTATGTATTTTACATATTCTGTCTATTTCAACAGCTTTCACAATGTCATTGCTCATTTCAGACCAATGTAAAATTTCTTCTGTAATTCTCTTAGATTTTTCTTCAGTTCCCAAATGATCTATATACATAACCATTTTTTCTGTATCATTTCCAGTGGACAGCACAGAAAATGTAAACTTAACAGATTGAAAACTGAAGGAATGAAGGAAGTCCTAATCCAAATGTACTATGAAAGTGTGTGAAACACTAAGATGGCTACAGGTACCTCCATGCAGTGTTGCAATACAGAAATATGGTCAAAACTGGGAGCCAACAGTTTAAACAGTATGATCATTAACAAAACAGAGTATGAATATAATAAATTAGAAGAGGCAGTGATGGTACTTATCTATAGCTACAATAAATCCATATCTTGATTTATGGATGGCCACTTTTAGTTGAAAGTGATAATCATGTGTTGCTATTGTCAAGAGATATTTTTCCGCAGTTTCAGAAGTCTGATTTACAAATTGAATAAAGATCAGAAAGATATGGTGATTGCAGATCATTTGCGCTATAGAACATTTGAAAGAAGCACAATGGAACACAGTCTGGAAGTAGATATTATACATCTTATTTAAAAAACTCTATCCAAACTCAGGTTAAATTGTGACTGCCATAGCAATAGCTCAGGATGAGAATCTATGCTAATCTATGACTAAAGCAAATACCTTAGGATGGCTAGTATAGCCTTGTGTCTGGACATCATTGACACCAATGACGACAGCAAGTGTGTCATGATGGTAAATGTCACCATCCCCTTTAAGAACTGGCAGCAAGTTTTCATTAAGGCTCACAAATGGAAGCAATAGAAGCACCAGCCACTGGCAGACATCCGAAGAAGTCAGGTATATGACATGACTGTCAAGGCGCTGATTATCAGGGTGCTCAGAGCATGGGACCCTAGCAACGAGAACATTCTGCATGCCTGCTGCATATCCTGCCACTATTCCATCCTGCTGCGTGGCACCTCTTAGTGTCTGGCATCATCCATTGGTCCAGAGACATCTATGTGGAGCACATCATGGGACAGCACCAGTACATGGATCCCACCAGACGGCCAACCAAGACCAATGCAAAGGGGACTACCTGATCACCCCCCACAGATGCTGCACCTAAAAGACTCTAAGGACTTTTTCAATCCTGGGCTCTTCCTTACTCCCACACAATTGTATCCTGCATGTCAATATTTGTAACTGTGTGTGTGCCTACAATTCTCCCTATTCAAATGCAGTATTGTTGTGTGGGGTCTCCTGTATATTCTTTGCTGTATAAGTGTCACACCCCCTCCCCCTATTTCCCCCTTCTCATCTCCCACCGGCTTAATTGGCTGCATGTTTCATATGCAACTTAGTTAAGTTCACACTCCCAGCCCCACCCTGTACTATGTAGCACTTCGTTCGGCTCTTCTGTATTTCCTTGTGCCTCAAACTCTGTCATCTTGAACTTTAACATTTTCTAATAAATGAAATCAGTTCAGGGTGAACTCTCAAGTCTAGATGGGATTTTATTCAAAGATAGCAGGATAGCAATTCTCAAGGTGTTACAATGGCCAAGTTAAAATAATAGCAGGTTGATAATTAACCCATTTTTTTTTCTGTTGCAAGGGTGTCCAATATTCCTTATAAAACCTGCCATAAACTAAGTATTCTCCTGTCTTGTGTTGGTTATCACAGCATGTGTTGTTTTCACTTGACTTTAAGTTCCATATTTCTTTCTGCTTCAGGTCTCTTTCCCCATGATATCTAGCCTTCTTCTTCATGTTTATACAACTTACCCTCAGTGAACCTGATTCTGAACTGTCTGACTTCTATTACTTAATCAATTCTAATTGTTGACTAATTTTGATCTCTGAAGGATTTTCATTCTGAATTTCTATCACAGTGCTTAAGGGGATTGTAAGCCATTAAAAAAAAAAATGGAGGGGGAGAGAGAGAGAGAGATTCCATCACCTCCACTTTCGCTCCATCCCCAGCAGGTATATGATCCTTGTCCTTTCTTTCTGCACCATTCCCAAATGTTTAATTTTGAGTTAAATGGAACTTTGTTGTAATTTGCATTTCTCATTGGACAAAATCTTAATGAATTCTTTTGAATAAAAATCTGAATCTGTTTCAGCTGAGTTTGTGCTCTTCTGTGTTCTTTTATAAATACAAGTATTTATAGAAGAAATCTTATTGTAAAATTATATGAATTATGAGGTGGGTTTAAAATATCAGATAATTAGAATGAACTGAACTGTACACAAACAATCAACAGACCAAGAGTTCTTAGTGGAAATGTAGTCAATATAAATGGAAAATTAATTAAAGAAAATATTAAAATGAAAAAGAATGCTTTAAAGAATTTTGGTAAAGAGAATTGAAGTCAATACTTTCTGATTCCTCAGTATACACTTTTTTCCCAAGTTTTCTTGATCTGATAATTCTTTAGAACTTTTCTATTTTTTATTTGCTTTTTTAATTTGTCATTTTGATTCAAGAACAGTTGAAAGGAACAGTTCAATTTCAGATAGTACCTTAAAGAAGTCAAGGCTTTTGGACAACATAGGCCAAATTCATTTTTGTGTCACTCTAATAAGGCAACAAGCAGATGAACATTGCCTGTTGTTTCTCTCTGTTCAATTATTGCTATTCTCAGAAGCCAGAGGGTAAAGTTAAAATCATTCTTCTTCTGCTGAGGTCCTGGAGGCTTAAAATTCTACAAATACTGCTGGTGATTTCTTGTCTTTGAAGGTGATTTCTATTCAATACCATTGATTTTTTTTGCAAATAGAGAGTCCTTTCCTGCAGCAGAGCTGGAATCTTAAGATGCCAAGGCCAAAAGGTAGAATACGGACATTCATTCTATATCTCTTAGCTTTAAACTGATTCTGATTACAGCATGATTCATGTTTGGCTCTCTGGCATCTGAATTTGTCTAACAGCTGATACCATATAAATCAAGATAGCTGGATGCCAAATTTCTTAAAATGCTTCACTCAATGCATGCCAAACATAATACACCTGATTCTAAATCGAGATTGGTTCTTCTCTACATGGAAAATTACCAATATTAAGTTAAAAAAATGTAAAAAATTGCCAGTCTGCTTCTTGCCTAGGTTGCCAACTAATATTATTAAAAAGATAGCTCCTAGACATAAAATATCAAACAAGCAAGCAAACAAGTTTAGGTGGTGGTTATTTGTATTATCGTTGTGCTAGTCATGGAATAAGAGTCGATTTTACTATGTCCTGTACAAAAACACATAGTAAAGTAGTCCCACTAATTCATTAGCAGTCTAACAAGTATCACTTAGTATATGCTGCTATCACTGCATGTTATTAAAGATGGTTTCTTAAACCAGTTTTGTACTACATGCAGTATAGTACTTGACATACTTTGCATTGTGCCATATTTTTTCCCTGAAATGTGACATGGTTGCCCAGTTATGTTTTGTGTAATGTCTGTAAGCCACCCTTGGGCAAGATCCAATTATAAACAAGCTGCAAAATTAAACTTAGCTATCATTGTGAACAAAACATACCAGTGTTCTCACAATGGAAGAGAACTGTCAAATGGTTACAGAGCTCAGATTACTTCAGATGACTCTTAAATGCACGTTGAATTCTTAATTTAAACATTTAAAGAAGTTTACTAATAATTTAATTCCATGCTGAACCTTCTCCCCTCTCTTCAAAAGGTTAGGATAGTTGTCAAATGCTACTAGTCAAATGTATTATGTAAAAATATCGCTTTGATAAAAGGAAAGCAGTAGTTTTAGAAAGACCCTACATTCTCAACAGGGGCTTCTCCAGTAGTAGGAATCTAAATGCAGATTTACAATTGTTGCTGCTAGCTCACCAAACCAACTAGCTACTTATTGCCAAGCTAGAGGTATCAAAAAGAAAGAGACACAATTAAGGGTTTGGACACACGATTTTTGCAGACATTAGGAAAAAAAAGCTCAGGAGAAAGCTGAAAGTTTTTTGTTTATTTTCTTATTTTAGTTGACAATAAAGAGATACATCAGCAAAGAGTAAACAGTGAAAAAGGAAAAGGGAGAGGAAGAAAGTAAAGACTCTGCTCATTCACATGATGCTGAATAGATTACTGAAAGTAAAGAGTTAAAGGTACATTTGGTCTTGAACCAAAGAGAAAAGAGCACACAAGATATTTCCTCCTTTGTTGATTCACTTGTAAAATTGTTAGTTCTTTTATTTGTTCTTTGTCTGAATCAAAATGGGGAGGAATTTAGATAGAGGTACATAGAGACAGCTAGCTGTATCAGTCTCAAGCTAGGCAGAAGCAGGGTAGAGTTACACCTTACAGACTAGCTAAACTGGAGTTAGATATAGCTTTCGTGAGCTCAAGGTCACATCATCAGATGCTGTGAAAGGACACATTATTAAATAGAAAGAGCAACCTGAACACAAAATCTGGGTGGGAAACAGAAGGAAGGTAGGGAGTGGGGGAGGGAAGGGAGAGAATGGAAAGGGGCAGTGCTGGGGAGGAGTATAGATGTATTTTATTTCTACTTCATAGATTTCATAGATTTCATAGACGTTAGGGCGGGAAGGGACCTCGGAAGATCATCGAGTCCAGCCCCCTGCCCAAAGGACAAGAAGTCAGCTGGGGTCATAGGATCCCA
>NW_017729030.1:33067671-33068303 GCF_001723915.1 Gavialis gangeticus | reverse complement strand
TCCTCCATCCTTTATAGGCTTTTCTTTTTAGCCTTAGGAGGTCTGCTAGGTCCCTGGAGAGCCAGGGGGACTGCTATGCCCTCTTGCTGCCTTTCCTTCGAGATGGAATAGACTTAGCTTGTGCACTGAGGATCAATCCCTTGAGGAGCAACCACTCTTCTTGAACTCCCCTCTCCCTGGGGCCTGATTGACAAGCCTCCTGAGCTTGTCAAAGTTGGCTTTTCTGAAGACAAGGACTTCTGTGTTGCTGACTGACTCGCCAGCTTTACGGCGGATGGTGAAGGTGATCACTTGTTTAACTTATCTATTTATATCCATTTAGTATTTCTGCTTATTGGATATACATTTCCCAGTTAAAGACTGGTTAGATGTTAATAAGCTATGTTCCATAAAAAGTACTAGTAGATACCATGAAATTGAATAAAAGTGAAGTAAACAGTTGCATACTAGATCGTCAAAAATAGAAATGCATCAGAAAGAGTGCCCTTCTCTCATGAAAAGTTTCTAGATTTAAAAAAAATGTTTCTGCTGTGGATCAAGGTGAAATACAGGCATACCTCATTTTATTGTGCTTCGCTTTATTGCGCTTTGCAGATATTGCGTTTTTTACAAATTGAAGGTTTGTGGCAAAC
>NW_017729030.1:33052566-33062671 GCF_001723915.1 Gavialis gangeticus | reverse complement strand
AATCTTTGACTAACCTGAACCTGAGCTTGCTTTCCAAGGAACAGCATGAAGAGGTTTCTTTCATAATTTTTTCTGGGTGGGGGGCCAGGGAGGGCAGAAATACGCAAAAGAGTCAGCTAATTTTCCCAGATTGGTCAGTGTAAGATAATGGTCAATAATGATCACATGGGATATTGGAAGAGTTAGTTTCACGTTTTAGTTCTTCCTGATTCAGACCAGGAATTTGAATGTGCTCTCTCCCACATCCCTTGTGACTACGCTCTTCATCAGGGTATTAAGGTATTCTTTACTGAGTCTTCCTCAGTCTCTCTTGTTGCAACAATTACTCTCTATATCAATAATTAAATATTCTTTGGGTCAGATAAAGTTAGACTGACTGTACAGGTAACTGGTTAAGCAGTTTGCCTTGACTATGGGAAACTCAGGTTCAAATGTCTATGTACCTGATAGAGTGCCAGCCTCTTCATCCCCAGTTCTGGCCCAGTAAGTGTGTAATTACTTCTATAGCACAGAACAGCTCTCACAGGAGGGGCATGTGCACCCCCTGAGATTAGCAGTGCACCCCCTGAGATTGGCCGCCTCCGTCGCTGCCAGCAGCGCCTGAGGGTGGTCACTGCTCACCCTCCTCCCCCACTGCTGATGGCGTCTATGGATGGTCACTGATCGCCACTGGCTGCCACTGATGCTGCCACTAACATCTGCGGGTGGTCCCTGATGGCTGGTCGGCTCTTGCCACCCCCACTTGCTGCTGACACCACTGTGCCTGCCCAGCCTCGGGAGGCATGCAATGTTCATGATTCCTCAGATCATCTATATACCTCCTTTTCCTTGTTTAAAAACTTTAAAAGGCTTCAATTTCATTACAGTAGAAAATGGGAAAAATTTTGGCATCACAGAAGGTTTTCAAGATGAGAAAATTGTTTCCAACTCAGTTTTAACGTAAAGTACACAAAATGACTTCACATGTTTTAGAAACAGTGTCTGCCTCCAAGTACTTACATGTATTAAAGCAAAAATCTTTTTTTAAAATAAAAGATAAAGATTATATAAGCAAATTTTTATTCTTTATATTGGTCTGCCATACACACCATCATTTTTCAAATGTTTTCCTTCTTTAGTGCAGTGATGACATTTTCTCATTAGATTCACATCTCAAAAATAAAAGATAATCAAACCCATATTATCACATCTCATTATTTCTAGTAGTGTCTGACACTCTTAAGTTAGAAAAAGAATTTTTATCCCATTCATTTTTGTCATATCTCATATATTTATTTTGAAATTGTATCTGCTTTCTTTTAACCTAAAACTGTAAGTGTCTCCACTCAATCCCTGCCATACTAGTTACTCTGAAGAGCAATAAGGCTATGTTAATACTGTGGTAACAATGTGGACTCTTCTCAGGATTTCGCTACTAGAAGACACTAAGCTTATCATCTTTGGAATGCTAATCAGGTCTTTATTTATCACCTATCTCTTTAGAACGTCACTGCTTTTCTCCCCAAATGTGCTAACAATTCCATGCCACTGAATATAATTAGAGCCCTAGCAATGTTCAGGACATGGTATATCTTGCTCTGGGAGCCTTCCTGATATTATTTAAAAATGCAGAGAATACCATAAACTGACTGGCAGCCAGTTATCCTTCTCTTCAGACATGACAGCTGTTTAGAATTTTAATATCTATTCTTAAAAATCCAAGGAGCAGTATAGAAGGGTAAAAAGGTCTCTATTTTGTTTCTAAGTATAATCTTTTTTTTCTTTACTTAAGCAAAGTTTAGGATGACTGCAAGAAGCCTCCACATTGTACTGATTTGGTTGGCTGCTAAGCAATCGCTACGTAAAAAGGTGAAATTTGCTATCAGTTTTGATAGGACCTTATTTCATTCTCTGGGGTGTACTTCTCAGTTATTTGGTCTTGACATGCTGTCAGTCTGAATGAGGAGATATAACAGACAATCAAGAATGTAATAGTCCCACTTTTATTAATCATTTGAATGAGGCAAGCACTTCTCAGTCCTTCACATAAGAGCTTTTTTGCTTTCAAACATCTCGAGAAAAGGGTATGTGGGTTTATAGTGCATCACAAGTTCAATGTGAGTCAAAAATGCAATACCCTTGTAGAAACAGGATGCACTGGGATGTGTTAACAAGAATGTGACATACCAATCATGTGATGTCATTCTTCTATTCTAATCAGCCCTGGTTAGGCCTCACCTGGAGTTCTGTAACCTGCTTTGGACAAGATGTGAGCAATTTAAGAGCCCAGAGAATGTCTGTCCCTAGCCCTAAAATCATTAGGGCTAGGGACAGACATTACACATAAATCGGTTTAAGTGATCAGAAACTGGTTTAAACCTGTAATGGAACAGATGTTCAGCACACATAAACCAGTCTGAAAATGACTGAAACCAGTTTGAGACAAACCTGGTTGAATGTAGTACCAGACTTAACTGATTTGGCTCAAACCAGTTTATGCAATGTCTGTTCCAGACCCTTTGCTGGTTTAAGATAAACCAGATATCCCCACCTGGCATGCTGTCTGGGCTGGGAGGAGTTCTCTGCTCCACACCAGGGCTGGTCCCTCCCCTCTGCTCCCCGGCTGCAGCTCCAGCAGAGATCACAATTGCAGTCGCACAGCTGGGGCAGCAGTGGTTGATATCCAACCTCCTCCCCAGGTCGGTGCCCAGCCCACAAGTTGCTCTGGTCACCCCGCACTAGTTATGTCACTACCACTTGTCATTGTGATTTAACCGAGTCATCACATCCAGTTTTAGTGCATATGAACCCAGTATACAGCCTTTGCATTCATAAAGAGAAGAGAGGAGAATATGGATGGTGCCAATGGTACTGTCACCTATAACAGTGGTCCAGAACTGAAGTTATTAGGAGTGAATTATACTGTATAACTGAGGTTCATATGTCAAGTCACTTGAGAACTCATGGAATTTTGAGGGGAAAACGTATTATGAACTTGGCTGCTTACCACAGGTAAATTTTTTCCCTATCTCCCACAGATCTAATTACAAAGTTACTATAATGAACAAAGTATCTTACTCAGATAAAAATATTTTCATAAACAGCTTGGCATTGTTTCAAATGTCTACCATATGGCTTTCATTTACATAAAATCCTTCTTAAATACCTAAACCTTATTTTTCTCTTTAAGACAAACAATATTCCCCACAGGATGATTAATACCATTGTAGACATCTGTGATTGATTGCTCAAGGTATGTTCTTACATCAAATGTATTGTGGTTATGAGCTTAACTAAAATGAAACTTCGGTAATTTTGAATCTTTTTTTTAACCTGCTCTATTTTCTCCAATAAAGCTATTAGCCATTTAGTTCATATATCCTTGAATGGACAATCACAGAAATAATCTGAAGAATGCTTTCAGACACTAGAAACTTTAGGAAAATGAAGAAAAAAACAGCAAATACCAGTTTTATATTCAAGTTTTGTTTGTAAGTCAAAAAAAAGATGTGAGCACATACAGAGTACTGTAAAACCCAGAAAGCTGTACTGTATAAATCTCTAAATAAAATGTATTTTGTATAGAATTCTGATAGAGTTGTCTTATTCCATACTATAAGCCAGTAAACATCTCTAGCATGGAAAATCCATAAGGAATCCTATAAAATAGTCCAGTGAATTCAGCAGAATAGATTAAACCAAAAGCCATGAATTAAACTTTTAACTATAATACTGCAATGACCAGGAGTAACTTTTTGCAAACATTATTTTGGGGCAGTATATGTATGAACTGATTTAAATACTGACATGCTATTAGCCCTATAGTAGCAAAAAAATACTAGTGCATTATGAATCAGCATTTTAATCATATATGAAACTTCTTCATTAACTAGACCAGGCCAGAAAGTCAGCCCTGCACCCTTCCCAAGTGCTGCTCCAATCCCCTTCCCTTCCCTGATGTGTTCCCCTGCTATCTGCTTCCTGCTCAGTGTTCCCTGCCCCCATCTGCTGTGCTTCTTTCTGCTCCCTGTCCTAGCTATCACCGTTTCCTGCTTCCCATGTCATGAGTGCCATGGATTGGTCACCCCAGAACTAGACTATGATCGGAGTATTGTAAATGTATTATTATTTTGTTAATTCAGGAATAGAATTACTATCATATTAGATAGGCATACTACCATATTAGATAGGATACATACTGTGCTATGCATTAAATTTCACCACTTGATACTACATTGCCTATACATTTTCTGTAATATAGATTTGTGACTTTCTCTAAAATTAAGCTAGAATTTTCATTCCATTTATAAACGTATCAGCAGATATTTACCATGATTGGGAGACAAATGACTGCTAATAAAGACCCAATTCTTGGAATCTGTCTTTCAAACAGTTTGTATTATGCCTTTTGTCCTTTAACTCTTTGAAAACAGGAACCACTAGTTACCACTGAAATCTGACCATGTCATTAGGCATCACAGAATAGTGAAGAAAGGTGGAAACTTAGCCTGAGAACAAGTAAATAAACTCTCACCTTCAGAAGTACCACGGAACATGGTATGGAACATGTTTAAAAAATATCAAGGTGACATCAACCCATGCTGCAAATTCAAGCACTCAAAATGCATTTTCTCTGAGAGACAACGTTAGTTCATAATGTCATTTAAATGCTGTTCAGTTATCTTGTGTGCACAATTGTAGAGACTATTCGATCCTTCATACCTACACAGAGCAGAAACAGTTCTCAGGCCAGTTTTCAAAGGTGACGAGTTATTTGATGGTATAACCGGAGATAAACTGTTATACTACTGTCTAGTATTAAAAAAGAATTATCACTAAGACTTTCATCAGGTAAATGTGTCATCAGCAACAGCAATACAGGATTGTAGCCCAGACACACAAAATATGGCATTACCCCTTCCTAGAACGCTCATGTCATATACGAAAGAAAATGTATGTTTTTCATTGTTAATTCCACACTATACCTAGACAGAGAAACTTCAGTACACTTACTACCTGTACTTGATTCCAAAGTGAGTATTTTTTCTCTCCCATTGAACATGGGGAAAACAGAGCCTCATTTAAGAATTACCATACTGCTGCAGGTGGGAGCTATAGAAAGTGTCAATGTGTCTGACCTGGAGACAAGGGAAGCCCCCAGGCTGCTCCTGCCTCATGTTTCAGGGAACAGCTGTGCAGAGCCTGACATGGCCAGGGACAGTGGCAACAGTGTGCAGGTTCCTTATTCCAGCTCCTGCTCCCAACCAGTGGATCAGGGAGCTAGGCAGGGAGTAGACACTGAAAGGAACCTATGTGCCACTGTCACTGTCCCTGGCTAAGCCAGGATCCCTTCACAGGCACTCCCTGCAGCCTAGGGCAGGAGCAGGTCAAAGTGACTCTGGGGCTACCCCTGTGCCCAGACCAGCTGGCACACAGAAGCAGAAGGAGGACAGGCAGTGGAGATGGGGGGCATGTGGAAGAAAGGCAGATGGAGAGAAAAAGGTCAAGCTTCCTGCCATCATGCTGCTTACCTATTCACTGCCAGCCTCACCCCACTGCTATGTTCCCCAATATACTGGTAGGGAGGATGAATTTAAGATGATCCTTCAATAATGAGATTCTATACATGGAAATTATAACAAATTCATAAATTTGCCATGTATAGAATCCCATTGAGCTCTTGTTCTAAATTTCCAGTTGTCTTGATTGGGGTAAACACATACATTATAAGCCTTTTGTTACTTAGCAGATTTCACCATACAGTTTGGAAAGTCCCTTTCGGCTTGAGACTATCTTGTTCCATATAAGTTTTGTGTGATATTTTTCCCCAGTTGAAACCATATAGCGGGTATGACTTGGGAGAACAAAGACTTCAGTAACAAATTTCCCTTTGTAATTAAGGGAAAACAATAGATCAACATTGCTATTTGATTGCTAAAGTATTTCTTTTACGCATTTCAAGAAGCCAAATTATCGCTACGTGAAACATGACCTTTCAACTGTTTTATCAAACAAGGCCAAGATGTTTTAGGATGTTTAAACTTGTACCCAGATCCAACAAAATTCAACAAAACACTTACTTGCATGATAAACTTTAAGTATGTGTCTAAATGCTTTGGCACATCATGATCTAAGCACTTGTCTGTGCCCTGCCAGATGTTACATTTATCACATGATCAACATATTAGTCATGTGATAAACTGCAATACACCACATGTTCAGCCAATTCATGGTGCAATAAAATGGCAAACTAGCCACAAAGAGATTCCACATTAAATTCAATTAATGTGGAAATAAATTTAATTAACTTTAATGTGGAATTTCTTTGTGGCTAGTTTGCCATTTTATTGCACCATGAATTTAACGTGGAACTTAATGGGATTTAATGTGGCACATCTTTATGACTGGTTTGTATCATGCTTTAAACTGAAGGTGCAGTATGTGTACTAAACCTGAAGTGCCCACTGCCCAATCCAAATAATCAGCTAATTGTCAGGATCAGACATGGGGCAGCCCTGATGTCCAGGAGACAGTCTACCCCTGCCAAATCTCCAGGATTGGACTACAGGCAGCCAGAGGTCCTATTCTGGGTTTGGCCCAACAATCATACAATGGTATCTGATTAATTTTATGCCCTATCTCAAAAATTACACATCCTACCATACATGTTGTGGGCTATTCTGGGATTTGGTATCAGATATAAAATACCTCACAACCCATTACAACATTATGTTAACACCTATGTCTGATAATATCTGCTGACATATGATTCATTATGAAGTTCAAATATATGGGTTTTTTTTTAATCACAGTATTGGGTCTTTTTACATTTTTATTATTGTAATGAAATTTAATTCAGCTGCTCGGAGTATGAGGCTCACTGAAAGCTTTGGTCAAAGACAGTTCCTTAAACAGAACAGAACATTCTTTGCTGTCACTTCCTGCCTATCCAATTATCGGGCTTCAAACTGCTTTTCAGAGGAATCAGCAACAAGAGAGACAGCTACATGAATGACTGATTAACACAAAAATGATCATTTTGAGAAGATTACATTGTATTTCTAACAAGATCAAAAATGTGCACTAAATTATTGTTATGGTAATTATCCTTTGGCAGAATTTGTCTTAGTGTTTAGCAGTAATTATAAAAAATTTCAAGAGGTACAGTAATTACACTTAACTGTTGTAATTAATAAGTTAATTTTGGGGCAAAAAGTGATTCACATCAGAAGAATTATGTAACTACTATCATTTAAATTCCTTTATTGATAGTTTTATATACATTTTTAAACAAGTTATTGTTAATCCTTTGCTTGACTAAGATTATTGAACAAGTCCAATCATTATGGGGGAGGCTGCTGCTTTTTTCTATTATAAGAGCAGCCTGTTTGCAGCTGAAGGTGAGGATTTATATTCTAGATACAAGAAAGTTTATTAAAGAAAAATAACATCAATGTTTGTGACCTAATAGAAATTCCTTTTATTATTATTACTTTCCAATTTGTGCTATTTTAACCTTTTTCCCACTGGAAACTCAGCATTTGCTAGCAAACTAGTCTTGCTATAAATAAGTCTTGCTTCTAAGTGCAAAGCTACAAAAACAAATTGACATAACATTTCTTCCTCCATTCTGCCTCGAAGGATTTCCCTGAATACGTGACTTGACAACATCACATATACAGTGATTAACCACACTTTTTCTTTAATGTCCTACAAGGTTATTTTTGAATGATTTTCAGCACACCAGAAAATGGAAAGATGATTTTCAATCTTTTTTTAAGTGTTAAACTAAAATTTATTTCTGAGGAGCAATTGGCTAGTGAGACCACTCAGCAGATACTCTCAAAATGAATTCAGTTTAGATCTTAGATCCACAGTTAGATTTATCGGTTATATTTCACGTGAAAGACAGAAGGGTATATTCTGTTCTCAGTTACAGCATTATGAATACAGGGGAAAATGCACTGATTTTAGTAGAATCACTCTAGATTTACCCTGGTTTAATAGGGTAGAATCTGGCTCAGTTTCTTTAATAACACTGGAATCCATAGCTTTGGGGAATTAAATCTGTACCAGTTCAAAAGGAAGAGTGTCATCTGTACAGAGAGCCATGGTAGAGGTTTAGCTATCTCTAATTCTAGGTGGTGTTTAAATTACACAATTGAGCCCTCTGTGTCCTTATTCTCCAGGAAGTCACATAGGTCATCATTTTTCTGAAGGTGATATGCACAAAGAGCTTTTTACTATATCACATTATTACATCTAAAAGATTTATTGCAAATAAAAACCACTCAGGCTGCTCACATCCCTCATGCTTCATGCTTTTTGGGTTCACTGACTTTTAAAATGTCTTCTTCAAAAATTGAATATAGAAACAATTCCCCCACCTTGTTAGCCCTTCAGTTAGAAGTCAAATTTTTCCAGTATACATTGATATTAAAAAGTGGTTTTCTCATTCTTAAGTAAATTACTTCCTCAAGACTCTTATCAATGTCTCTATTGGATGGACCATTTTGATAGACTCTCCAATGAAATCAAGAGCCTCTTAGAGAAGTATGTCATATTGTCTTCAGTATGTACATTATACATTATTTAATTTATATATCCAAAAGCTACTACTTAGGCGTATCTGTAGTTTCATATCAATACGTATGTAGCGTAGAAAGAGTGCTTACATCATGTTACTGTGGATTCTCAAGGCGTGAATTCAAATTTTGTTATGCACTCCTGCTGAAAACCATCCTCCCACCCCTAAAAACCCAGCCATAAATAGGAACCCAGCCATTTGTCCTAGAGAGACAAGGGGACCTGCAAGTGATGCTAGCCCCATTGTCTTGCATGTTACTAGGTACAGAAACTTAACAACAACCAATGGTCCACTAATGTCAGGTTGGCCTTTTGGCATAAATGCATTCCCCACCAGGCATTATTAGCAAATCAGGAACAATGGAGTGAGGCTGCGTGTCTCCTATACTCAGCTTATGAAAACTGTTGAGGTTTACATGACAATTAGGATAAAATTAAAAATTCTATAAGCAGTTTCAATTTCATTTTAATTAATGTGTTTTACCAACCACACATCAGTTTTTAATTCTGTAGTATTACTGCATTCAAAAGGGCAGTTGACATGATAGAACTGTAATTTAGTTAAGTTCAACACAATCATACTCTACCAAAGCAAGTAATACACACATTTTCTATAAATTCCTTTGATAGGTTTCTGCAAAAGGCAAAATAGGTATTCATAGTTTTCATATTCCCTGATACTAGATGTAGACTAAACCTAGGATTTTAAAAATGTTGTTTTGTGCTAATGTGAAGAAAAAACATGAGCAGCTCAGAGAGATGAGGGAACATATCATTACCAGGATAATTCGTATTTAAATAAAAAAATATTATTTGTCGTTACTTGTATTCAAAGAGTATTAGCCATTTTTTCCCATGAGGTAATCAACATTCAAAACTAGGTATTACACCTATTTTGGAATCCATATGTACTTTAGGTGCCTTACTGAGAGGGCAGGAACAAACCATCCTGATGCACAAGAAGTCTAGCAAGTACGGCAGAAGATCAGCTTGGTTTAGCAGGGAACTCTTCAATAAACTAAATGGCAAAAATTAAGATTATTGGAACTGGAAATGTGTACAAATAACTAGGCAAGCATATGAGAACATTGCTTGGGCATGTAAGGATCAAGTCAGGAAGGCCAAAGCACAACTGGAGTTGCATCTAACAGGGGATGTGAAGGGTAATGAGACGGGTTTCTACAAGTACGTTGGTAGGAAGAGGAGGATTAGGGAAAGTGTGGGTCCCTCTACTGAATGGGGGAGGCAACTTTGTGGCAGAGGAGGCAGAAAAGGCTGAGGTGCTCAATGCCTATTTTGCCTCAGTCTTCACAGGCCAGATCAGCTCCCGGACTACTGCACCTGGCAGCACAGATTGGGGAGGAGGTGAGCAGCCCTCAGTGGTGAAAGAAAAGGTTAGGGACTATTTAGAAAAACTGGACATGTACAAGTCCCTGGGGCAGGATGGGATGCACCCGAGGATACTGATGGAGTTGACTGGTGTGATTGCAAAGATATTAGCCATCATCTTTGAAAATTAATGGCAATCAGGACAGGTCTC
>NW_017729030.1:33044008-33047566 GCF_001723915.1 Gavialis gangeticus | reverse complement strand
AACGTGACAGGTTAGCAGAGAGAAAGCATTGCACATGTACAGCGCCAAGATAGAACTAAAGAGGAAACTGACATCTTTAGTAGAAGGGAATAGGCAGGAAGAACATCATAGGAGCAGATGTTCAAGGAATCCATTTCTAAGCATTTGGAGGAGAAGAAGGTTATTAGAAGTAATCAGCGTGGATTCACCAAAGGTAAGTCATGCGTGAACAACCTGATTGCCTTCTACGATGAGATGTCTGACTCTGGATGTGCGGAGACCAATGGATGTGCTGTATCTTGATTTTAGCAAGGCTTTTGATACAGTTTCCCAGACCTTTTTCACAGGCAAGCCAGGGATGTATGGGTTCAATGAATAAGGTAGATAGAAAACTGGCTGGAGTGTTGGGTTCAGAGACAATGGCTCAATGTCTCGCTGGCAGCCAGTATCAAGTGGAGTGTGCCAGAGGTTAGTCCTGGGGCTGATTTTCTTCCTGGAAGATAGCATAGAGTGTATGCTCAGCAAGTTTGCTGATGACACCAAGCTAGGCGGAGTAGTAGATATGCTGGAGGATAGGATTAGGATTCAGAGTGACCTAAACAAATTGAAGGATTGGACCAAAAGGAATGTCATGAGGTTCAACAAGGACAAGTGCAAAGTCCTGCACTTAGGATGGAACAATCCCATGCACCAGGACAGGTTGGGGATGACTGGCTGAGCAGCAGCTCTGCAGAAAAGAGCCTGGGGACTACAGTGGACAATAAGATGAATATGAGCCAACAGTGTGCCCTTGTTGCCAAGAAGGCTAACAGCATACTGGGCTGCATTGGTAGGTGTGTTCCCAGCAGGGCAAGGGAAATGATTATTCCCCTCTATTCATCAGTGGTGAGGTCACATCTGGAGTACTGTGTTCAGTTTTGGGCACCCCACTACAGAAAGGATGCGGACAAATTGGAGAGAGTCCAGCAGAGAACAACAAAAATGGTGAAGGACCTGGGGCACATGACTTCTGAGGAAAGACTGAGGGAACTGGGCTTATTTAGTCTGGAGAAAAGGAGACTGAGGAGATTTGATAGCAGCCTTCAACTACCTGAAGTGAGGCTCAAAAGAGGTTGCAGCTAGACCGTTCTCAGTGGTGGCAGATGACAGAACAAGGAACAATGATCTCAAGTTGCAGCAGGGGAAGCTTAGGTTACATATTAAGAAGAATTTTGTCACTAACAGGGTAGTGAAACACTGGAACAGGTTACCCAGAGAGGTGGTGAAATCTCCATCCTTGGATGTTTTTAAGACCCAGCTAGACAAAGCTTGGGCTGGGATGATCTAGTGTGGGATGGTCCTGCTTTGAGCAGGGGGTTGGATTATATGACCTCCTGAGGTCCCTCCCAACCCTATCTTTCTATGATTCTATATCAGCACATCACACAGGCAAAGGAAGCACAGGGAATGAAATTATCCCTCAGAGATCTACTTCCTGCTCCTTCTTTGCTCCATGTAGATTACCTACTATAACTTATTACACCTCAAGTTGTGTTTGTCAGAATGCTGGAGGGATTGGAAGCTGTCCTGGTCAACACATTAAGGGTGCGAACAAGCATTTGCTACAATTGATCTAGGTTAAAGTGCCTTAAAGTAAGCCACCTACACTTGGACCAGGGGCTGGCACATGCAGCAGTGTGTTGTTCCTGGGAAAAGTGTTTACAGGCATTTGCAGCTCCCAGGAGCTGCACCAGGAAAATTCTGCAAGTAAACTCAGGGTGGGGGAAAAAGTGGATGGGATGAAGGGCTGGCAGGTTGGAGGGGAGGGGGAGTTGGGATCAGGGGAAGAGGCTAGCAAGTCCTCAGGATGGACAGGTTGGTGGGTCCATGGAGGGAAGAAATGCAGGGGGCTAAAAATAACTCAGTCAGGGCCTGGGGGTTTGGTGGAGAGGAGGATTGTGATTAGCTCTGCCCTAGAGCTGGGTTGACTGGCTGGGCTTTCCCAGCCCCAGGGCTGTGCTGCAGACATATGCAGATGTTTGCAAGATTGGGTTAACCCTTTCTTAGTTCAAGTTAGCTCAATCGCAATCTAAATTAGTCCACTACTCAAGTGAATTAACTTAGATTGTGAGCATGATTTTTTACCCTATTTAACCCCTGTAAATGCTTGCATAACTGGGCGTGTAGATCAACCTAATCCTAGTTAGGTCTATCTAAATATAACAACTGTATGTACCCTAGGTATGGAGAGGGAAGGACATAGCAGCTGCTCAGTATCTGCTTCTCCCTACATATTGTGCTCACGGAGACCATGAAGTAGCATGAGGGTATTCTTACTCCTTGCAGTCCTGCACAGCTGTAAGGAATGCACTCCAAACGGGACTTTCAGTCCTATCCAGATTCAAAACCAAACTAGTATAACCCTACATTTACATATTAAGACACAATCACTAATCTCTTGTAGTTGCCTGAATAACTAAGGGAAAATATAACTACATTTTTTAGTGAAATTGTTACACACAGAGAGAAAAAACTGAAAAAGTTTCCAACGTTGAAACTCTAAAAATACACATTTTTGATTATTTCTTCACACCAGCATAACACAGTGGGAGCAAAGAATTCAGGGATCTCAGATATGGCATCTTACATAGGGTGACCATACATCCACCCACATTGCTCCTGCACAGCTACAGCAGTGCCTGCCCACCCGCCTGACACACCATGTCACTCTTTTTCCCTGATGGACTCTGGCCCAGGACTTATGACCAACCAGCCAGTTGTATACGTGGTGAAATGCACATTAGCACTGAAAAATGGCAGTGGTGTGCTTTTAGACTAAAACAGCTTGGAGGCACTTTAGTTCAAAAGTGCACTGAAGCCATTTTCTGTATGCTGACGTGCATTTCACCGCTTACACAACTGCATGCGGTGCAGCACAGTTCGCCTCAGCTCACATGCGGAGCAGACTTGATTAATCAAGTCTGCTCTGAAGCAGCAGATCTCTGGTGCATCGCGGGGGAAAAACTGTGTATAAATGCCCTGTAAGATTAAATTTGATGCTCAAACATACAAGAGAGAATAAAATGCAGTTGGTCCATTAAAAAAAAATAACCTCCCAAAAAAATAACCAACCTACAGAACAACAAAGACGTTCTGTATTCACATTTATTTTATAAAAGTGAGTTGTTTTTAACATATATGAGTTAATTTTTCACTGCAGCTTACAGTGTAGCTCTTTGTAACAGGGAGCCAGGTTTAGCTGGCAGTGTGGGGGCCAGTAGCTAGGAAGCAGACTGTCTGGTAGAGGCAGACTGGCCCATAACAACAGGACTGGGGCTATCCCTGGTGGGCAACTACCCCGGGAGCTAGCTGCAAGCAGTAAGCTGCACAGGGGGTGGACATCTGGCAGCCCAGGAGCAAAGAGCTACCAGCATCTCAGCTAAGCCACTGCAGAGAAGGGCAGGCCAATCATCAGGCCAAAATGTAAATCCCTGTGGGTAGCTGGAGAGGCACATGCCAGGAAAGGTCAGGGATTTAGAGGCACATAAGGCCAATGCATGAGGATAGTCAGGCAGTCAGGCCCTGCAGGCAGCAGGGAGA
>NW_017729030.1:33035596-33039008 GCF_001723915.1 Gavialis gangeticus | reverse complement strand
CTGATTTGGATTCATATGATTTGATTCAGAGATCTGAATTGCTTTTCTGATTCAATTCGGCAGAATCGATTTGGAAAAGATTTGGCAATTTGGAGGTTCAGCCATAGGGTATAATGGGGAATCAATGAAATACCTATAAGTTTGTTATTTTTTGGCTTATTCAGATGAAACTTGCAAGGTTGGTAGCTGCTGCTGAGGGCATGAAACCTGCCAAGCTTCAAGGAGCTCCGGAGCAGGGCAGCTGCAGAGAGGGACTGACAAGCACTCAGGCTGTCCCTGAGAGATGCAAGTATAGATCTAAAGGGGACTTACAGTCTGTGAGGAAGTTAGTGACCCAGCAGGGAGAGTTTTTGCTTGCACAGCCTGTGGGTTTGCATTTATGTTCTGAATAAGAGCCAGAGGACCAGATGGTGGTTGGAGGGAAGAATAGGAGACCGCACAAGGGTAGCCTAGGAGGTGCTCCAGATTTTCAGCCCTTTCAGGGGCAGACTCCAGCCAAGAGGGCCAGGGACTGAGCCCCAACAGGGATATAAGGGCAAGCTCCAACTGAGAGGGCCAGCAACTTAGCCCCAAGAGAAAGGAAGAGTCAGGCTCCATCTGTGAGGGCCAGGGCCTGAGCCCCAACAGAAAGGAAGGGGCAGGCTCTACCCATCAAGGCCAAGGCCAAGGGCCCAAGCACAGTAAGATGGGCCAGGGACCAGACAAGGCTGAGACACAGAAGCCATGCCAGAGGAAGTGGGCCTAGGCTAGCAGTCTACAGCAAAAAGTAACCAGCAAACTAAAGCCAAGGGGGCTAAAGCCCATACAAGCTGGTTCATGAATCTAAAATACCATCTGTGAGGTACGGGTGTAACCGTAGGGGCAGAGATCTTAAGGCAACAACTGCTCTGGGGCATGGGTAAGGCCGGGTGAGCCTCACTTAGTGCTTGGGAGACAGGACTGGTATCAGCTACGTACGGGAGGGACCTGCTGGCTGAAGAACAGACAAGGACTCACTCTGGGACCCTGGGAGAGCCTCCCTTTTTAATAATCAAATAACTCCACCAAGACATGGCAGGAAAGAGAAAAAAGGAAAGGCACCTGAGGAGCCAGAGCAGGGCTGGAACTGTGTTGCCACTAGGGAGATCACGGCTGCCCCTGGTGCCCAGTCCCGTCACACGCTTACAGAGCTCTCAGTGTGGTCAAAGGAACCAGAAGCACAATGCCTTTTTCTTCAGCTTCCAGGTTTATAAAATACATAGTACTAATTTTAGGGTCTTGAAAGCAAGCTGTGCCTTTCCCTAGGCTGCACGTGCTTTTCCAAACCTCTTCTGCCCCCTCTCTTCCCAGCAAGGAATTTGTCCAGGAACTGGATGCCTTACACCTGCCCCTAACTGTACCTTCTGCTTTCTTACAGGAGCTCTACACCCTGTCACAGTGCCTTAAAAATAACTTCCATAAAATAAGCATAAAAGCTAAAATAGGATCAATGACATCGTCATTACACTGATTTAAAGTTCCTTATTATTTTCACAATGGTTTTCCCCTGTCATATTGTTCACCCTAAAACTGACCAGCTGAGTTGCCCAAATGATATAATTGCCCATCCTTTGTTACACTGTACAAGTGCTGAGAGAATCTGGCTCCCCTCATAACAGTTCCAGTGTGCTCCAATTTCTCTTTCCTCATCTGAGACCTAGCACCAAGATGTAGTGGGGTGTGTGTGTGAAGCATAAGTTTTCATGGCTTGAAGCTCACTTCATTGGATATAGTACTTTCCACAAAAGTTTGTGCTATTATTTACTTTGGTTGGTCTATAAAATGAAAATCTACCCTGATTTCTACTTGATTCTGCTGCCATTGAAGTAGATGGTAAAGCTTACAATGACATCAAGGCCACAGAATCATACTTCTGGTTTGGTTCCTACCAGAATAACTAAAAATGATCTGGCATCACTTCTTTTTGGTAAGTCTCATCCTACTGCTGCAAGGAAGATTCCCGTCTACTCTTAACTTTTCCTCTAAAGCAAAATAGGCTCTTAGTCACATGCATAACGGTGTTCTAGCCTGTCATAGATATTCTATTAGATATTTAACTTTGCATGGAACCACATGACACTTGCAATTGGCTTCTGAGAATTATTCTCTTCCACAATGCCTACTAACAAAATTAAGCTCTCCCCCTTAATGCATTCTATTTAAAGGAAAACTGGACTAATAAAGAAATCTTTTCCATAATACACAATGCAATTGAAATTGTACAACGTAACTTTTTATATTACAGTAAAAGCTGCATTATCCAGCACCTTATAAGCCAGCACGCTCTATTAACCAGCATGCCAGCTTGAAGAGTAAAAGCAAAACCGGAAGTGCCCACTGTGGTATGTCCAGTTTCGCCGAGCCTCCACAGCCCTGAGCAAAGCAGCTTGTGTGGGGCCCACCTCTCTGCCCCTTGGGGCTTGTGGGGCCCATGGGAGGGATGATGATGCAGTGGGAGGGGCACCAATGCCCTGGACCAGGTGGGAGAGGCAGCAGCCCAAACAGGCAAAAACATCTGTTCGGGCCTCTCAGTTAACCAGCAGATTTTGTTATCCAGCACACCCCCATTCCCCATTGGTGCCAGATAACAATGCTTTTGCTGTAGTAATAATTGCATCATGTACACAAAAGCAAGCACTTCAACACCTTGCATATGAATGTTAAACAATATTCTTTTCAGTCCATTTTTTTTCTCTGAAAAGTAGCCCCAAGCCAACTTTCTTTTGATGCAGTTAAAAAAAAAGGTCTAAATACCTTTACAAACCTACATGGAAATGTCCACACAATGCAAGCACATGTGCTTGCTGCAGCTCAAGTAGAAGTGGTACAAATTTGAGCCAGGGCTTTTTGCCTCAGCGCACATGCCCAGACATGTACTTTGTTGGGGAGTAAATTGTGCCACTTGGCTCCTCCCGGATCTGCAGCCAGGGGGAGCTAGAGCCTGGGGCAAGCACCTGTGCAGGCCCCAGCAGTATAAAAACCTGTCCTGACCAGCAGCTGAGGGCTACTTGCCCTCAGAAGCTTCTGAGGCCCAGCCACTTGGTATCTGGGTACACTAGCCCCTTGTGTCAGCTAGACTGCTGAAGCACCATCCCAAATACACTTTTTAAAATACCCCAAAATCCACATTCTTCCACAATTAGAACAAAAGAGAGAGAGAGGGAGGGATTGGTGAGATGGGCAATGTTTTATTGCTGTATTTACAATGTTAGAGAAATTTGGAAGCCTATCAGCGTCTCAAGCATCATAATAAAATAAATCCTAAATATCTATATGGTTTTAATGTTTGCTTTTGGTTTCCTTATGACATGATGGGTGTGTGAGGGGAGGATGGTGGGTTTTCAGGAGGGGATGGGAAGGAGAGTGGGGGGATGTGGGCGGGTCGGTGGGTGGG
>NW_017729030.1:33030195-33030596 GCF_001723915.1 Gavialis gangeticus | reverse complement strand
GGGGGGATGTGGGCGGGTCGGTGGGTGGGTGTGGGGGCTGCTTAGGAGGGGTGTGTCCCCTGCATGTCTGCCTCATGACCCCACTGGCTGGCAGGGGGTACCAGTGGCACTGGCACTCACGGGAACATGGTGCTGTTAGTAAGTGGGGAGCAGATGCTGCCAGCCACATCAGCAGCAATTGCTGACTGCCTGCAAATGCCGCCAGTGGCAGGGTGTTGGCAAGTGGTGACTGCCTTTTCTGAGGGGGTGCACCACCACCCTCAGGGGGTGCATGTGCACTCACGTGCACCCCCTAGACATTGCCAATAGTCCCCTGCCCCCCACAGGGCAGAGCCCCCCCCCACAGCACATGGATTACTGTGTTTTGTCAAGTCACTGATGTACTGTTCACTTTATCCCCA
>NW_017729030.1:33021660-33029078 GCF_001723915.1 Gavialis gangeticus | reverse complement strand
TCTTGCAGCGTCTCAAAGGGGTTTGAGATGCTGCAAGAGCCATGTGCACAATCATCTGGACACAGCCCATGAGTCTAACTTGAAAAGTTGAATATTAATCTGTTGGTGAAGTAGAATTATTGGCTGTAAAAGATTTGGCATCCTCTCATCTAAAGTCTTCTCACTACAAGGTACATTCATATATTCTGATTTTGTTGTGAAGTTGATTTCACTAAAAGCAAGGCTTCCAGAGTAAAAAAATGGAATACCACAGAGCTATTGGAACAGATTTTTGCTGATTCATGGAAAGGGATAACGTTAAAAGTATTTTCCCCCTTAAATAGCTATTTAATGTGTGGACACATAAGTAACACATCAGCCTATATTTATTCAGGCCTATGAAACTTAATGTCCTAATTATTATAACGTTAATGCTCTCCTCAATGTGTTATTCATCTGAAACTAAGTAAAGGTTTGCTATTGATTACTGTTATTGGGAAATCAACAGAACTGGGAAGAGACAGATTATGTAATGCATAGTACCTGTTGAAAACCTGTGTAACCCTTTGATAAACCTTGTTTGTCACAGAGGTACAGTTTGAGATGTGGGTTCTGCCTCATTGGGCCTCAGCTGAAAAGCCAAATCTATCAGGGTCCAGTTGTTCCCTCACTCTGGGATCCATCATTTATCTTGTATACTCTATAAACTATTCCTACCATCACTATAGAAAATAATCAGCTACATAACCAGATACTTTCCGAGAGCAAAGTAGAAGCCATCACATATACTAACAAGTTCACATAAGGTACAATTCCTATTGACTTCAACAAGAGTTAGATTTGGGTTATAGATTCAGCCAACCACAAGTCTGATCATCCAGATATGGGAGATCTGGTGGCCCTACTTGACTGTGGTACTGGTAAGTAACAGGCCCAATATAATTACCTTTTCATTTTTAAAAATATTATTTTTCTTATTAAAAAGAACTGAGTTATTCAATGAATTTGGAGGTCAAATAAAACAGCTGCTGCATGAACAATGAAATAGGTTGTTATAATGTGATAAAAGTTAAGAAGTCATAAAGAGTTCTCTACAGGTGCTAATTTTACTACTTGAGTGAAATTAATAAGACTCTCCATAAAACAGCAGGAGATCCTTAGATTACACGAGTAATCAGCAAGAAAATTTATTGTGGATTCACAAAGCATGAAATGTTTGTGTAATGTATGCAAAAGTGGTACTTTATTTTCTGCAGTGAACAATTCTTGAGCTCTTATAATAGAAAAATATTTAATAGTTTGAAAACTCTTGAGGCATAGTTTTAAAAAGTTGTTCAAGTGTGATTAATTTGACTCAATACAAACCAACATTGAAAGAAGGGCCACCTTATTTAAACAAACAGCAGGGCCCATTCATTAAAATAATTATATAAGATTAAACAAAGGGTATAAAGACAATTGGAAATCCAACTTAGTGTCAAGGGAATTAAGATTTAGTACCATAACATTACAAACTGGGTTTGTAGCAGTACATTAATTTGAAAACCAAAACCTTTTTTCATTATCTGATATCCCCAAAGCAGCATCCAGGCAAATGGTAAATTTAACGTTTGAATGTAAAATATATTAAATGATATTTTCCATTTCATGCAAATGCAGCCACTGTAACTCCTTAAGGGCTGTTCCCTTTTTACTTAAAATGTGATTAGAAGGTGCTATTTTTATTGTATATTTAGTTGGGTAGCTATACAAGGATTTTTACCCTACACTGTTTCTTGGCTAGCACTAGGTCATATAATCTTTATAATTATTATACCAAGTCAAGGACCCAGTATATATAAAGTATAGGATACTTTAGAAATTTAAGGCCCACTTAGAGAATGGTCATATCTAACAGTTTAGCTCCTGATGCAACAAACATTAATCCATGCTTAATTGTATATGCGTGGTTTAGCTTTAGTGAAGCCAATGTAGTGGAGCCAAAATGCTACTTTATTCACATGCTTCAGTTTCTAGAAGATCTGGGCAATACCTGAATACTGCAATTGGACATGAAGACTTACGCAGTACTAATTCACTTGTATCCAACAAAAGAAATAAGTGAACATCACAAAGATGAGTATTTAAAATCAAATTCAAAATTACTTGACATGTTCTTGTTGCATTTCATTTTAAACACAAAACAAAACCTGTTTTCATTCTTTAAATATATTTATGTTATCCAGAATTTTGAAGGGAATTTTTTATCAGTTTCCATGTGGGAAGTGAGACAGAATGGTTTGACATTAGCAAGGACCAATGACTACTTTAGCAAAGACTAAATGGCTGCTCAGTATCCGCCAGTACTGCGCAATCCCAGAGGTACATAGATCATTTCTGACCCTACTGCACAGTAGCAGCAGCATCACAGTTAGCGCTGACCAATGCTGCATAGCTGTAGCTCATCACTGTGTTGCGGTAGTGTCTCATGTACAGGCCCCCGCTGAATAGGAGTGAAGGTATGAAAAATGAATGTGTTCCATATATGGAAGAGGCAAGAAAGCCATTTAATAAAGGAAATAAATTCCTACCAGGTTAACTTAGGCCACACAATCCCAAAACTCACCTTGATAAAAATAGTTAAAAGTATCCTTAAATTTCTCTCAGATGTTCCAGCAGCTGATTCTTCTCTCTTTAGTATAACCCTTTTATTCCAGACCTGTGCAAGATATAACACTTTTTCACATACACCAGTTATCCCACTTTCTCATCTGTTTTCTGACTATATTTACATACATCAGCATTTACCTGTAAGTAAATATTTTGGGTGTGTTTATACAGCTTTTCAGACTGAGGATTCAAGATCTTGATTTATGATGAAGAGCTGAAAAATGGAAAACAGCTTGATATACAGTTAGCCCTCTATCCTCACTGGAAGATTTGATAAAGATACAAAGCCTGACCCTAATGGTGTTTTAGTGAATCTTGTTAATGCATACCTACCATTACATTAAAAAGTTATGGGCAAAATTTTCAAAAGCAACTGAAGACATTGGACAGCTTAATTTTGGGTGCTCAATTTAAGTAATCATCAAACAGTATCAACTTCTGAGAAAGTACTGAGTCCATCCATTCAATTAAAAATAGGGTTGTTTTTTAAGGTAATTCATTTTGGACCTCAAAAGCTGAAAGTCCAAAATTCACTAGTCATTTCTGAAAATCTTGGCCTGCAAGAAAAAAATCATATCCCCCTACCACACACACATATACAATAAACTCTTATCATTAACTTCAATAAGTGCAGTCATCTGTGTATTTCAGAACAGAATTTATCACAATTAAATATCCATATATCACGTGTTATACAGTGTGAGTGTACTGATCTCATAGCTCTTGATGAAACCAATTTTATTAATATGCTTTATGGAATCATACGATTATTTCTATTCAATATTTTAAATTTAACTTCTATTGATTTGTGTAATTTATGGTATTTGTTTTATACCTTGGGGCTTAATTAAGTGGACTAAAAATATCAATATACGGCAGCTGTTCAACTGACTCACAAATGGAGCCAAATGACACTTTAACTTGACTGGTTATTAATGTTCTATCAATAAAACAACCAGGGGGATTTCATGGTTCAGGAAACTGGTAATAATAAAATGTGCAGTCTTTCATTTTTAGGTTACTGTTTCAAACAAAGCCTAGTTAATGGATAATTGAAAATCATCACCTGATGGTTGTTCAGTGACCTATTTTAAGTTATGTAAAATGAAGTTAGTACTCACGTTATGGAACCCAGTGGTTAAGCAACAGGCTGTGTACACACATTCATACAAATAATCTGGGAAAATTCTGCCAGGTTTGTTCTTCTGATAGAGAAACTTATGCAGAGGCTACAAACAATCGTATTATGAGGCCTGAAGAGTGGAGATCTTGCAGTGCTGGCACTGTGAAGCCTGGAGGAAAGTAGGGTGGGGGCTATGCACACATTTCAATGCGATCTTGAGGCTCCATTAGTATTCCTGGTGACAGATGGCAGCAGTGCATACGGCAGACTTGGCTGACCCAGGCCACCCATGATCAGCCTGTGTTTCCCTACAGTACAATGGTGTGATTGTTAAGGGGGCATGTTCTTCTACCTACTAGAACAAGAAGATCCAGCAAAAGAGAAATTGCCTCTCCAAGGGGAAGAAGAGGATGCTGGAGGACCTTGGTCTTTTCCAAGAGAAGCCACAGCATGAACAGACATTCACTTTCCCAAGAAAAACTCTTCCAGGAATGATTTAACCCTGGTGGTTCCCAGGGTATTTTTCTTCTGAAGCAGCCATTTTCACTCGAGAAGAAAAAGCCTGAACCTCTGTACGCTCATGGTTTCTCCTGGGTGAGAAGTGACTCTCCAGGAGAAACTGAACGTCTGTAGATGGCTTCAAAAACCACCAAGAGTTGGTACCTCTTTTGTTGGAAGTCTGAGATAAAAGCCCCTTGCCTTAATAAGTAGGAAGACTGAACTCTTTCTGAGCCCTGTAAGTACTGTCCCCATTGCATGGCCAAGATACTGGGTGTACTGCTGTGCACATGCTATTGTTTCCCAGGAAATAAAATCAAGCATTTTCATCTCCAAGAATGTCTGTGGCAGCTGTGTGTGTGTGCCTTTCTGTATGGCACGTGTGTGTGGGGGCGGGGGCAACAGGGTGTGTGTGTGAGGAAGCTTTTGGGACAGCTGTGTGTGTGTGTGTGAGTGAGAGAGAGAGAAAGAGAGAGAAATCTTTCAGGAGTGTTATATTCACACACACACACACACACACACGAGTTTCAAACTGATATGAACTAGTGCAGCTTTGTTAACATTAATGAAAATGCACCAATTTGTAGCAGCAGAGAATCTCTCCCAAAATATATATAACTTAATATAGCTAAGGCTAGTGAGTTTAGTGAGATGCTGATAAATAACAGATGCCATTAATTTTAAAAGTAAGATTAGAACCAAATTGTGAAAGCCTGTTTCTGTTCTGTTTTATATAAACTGTTATACCACACTTACCACTTTAGTGTCTGGGTGCCTATTGTTTCTTGCTACTCCACCAGAGAATAACACAGTCCCAGATTGTGTCATGGAAAGGAAGGCTTTAGGCTAGTGTCATTTGTCACCTACTATTTCATTATCATTTTCTAATACAAATGACAGTTGAAAATCTTTTTCACTGCAACTAAAATATGACCTATGTATGCCTGCAAAGTAAAATCAGTTGCATCATAGAGCATATGTAAAAAAATAATTTAAATTTCAAGTAGAGGAAATGTGTATTATTTGAAATGGATTTTCATTTGATAAATTTGATAAATATGCTTATTTTTCCATAACATGAAGGCATCTTAGATGAAAATACAAACTGCAGACATGATTCTGGACCTCTGTTCTTGGAAATCTACACTCCCAAGTGATTATATCAAATAAAAAATTTCACCAGAATCAATCATTGGAACCCTGCAAATAAACATAAATAAATGTTAGCAAATAATCCTCTAGAACACTATGTTAAATTCAGTATTTTCATGGTAATCATATTATGATTGCTCAGACTCTTCTATCAAAGTGTAGATTTCACATCCTTTCCCCAATTTAGCTTTCTGCAAAAGAAAAAAATCTGTATCTTTTCTCCTAGGATCTTGAGTCAAGACATGTTCATTATTTGTACTGAGAACCACATGATGTCATTAATTTACCCTGTTTGATTAAGTGCCATACAAATTATTTATTTTCTTTTCTGTATCGAGTGATTTAAGTATGGATTAATGATATACCATATTTACTCACTTACCACACGCACACTTACCCCCAAAATCAGCTTTCTAAAGTTGGCGTAAGTCTTAAGTGGGAAGGCTGATTTATTTTCACTGGAATAGAATCAGGAAAGAACATAAGCATGAAGACACTGTAATCTAATAGCTTCCAAAATAGCTCCCGCTTGCTTGTGACCCCAGCAAGTAGAAGGAGCATAATGCTATGTTAATCCTGTCCCAGATTCAGTAACTACTGGCTGAGCACTGTGGCTTGTGCTTGAAGCAGAATCTGCGCTGACTAATGGCAACTGAGTTGTTGCATGCAGTCAATACTCGCTTGATATGGCTTGTGGTATGGAAACAATACTTATTTACAGGAATATATATAAAGAGCTATTTACAAGAAAGAAGAAACAGTCTTCCTAATGCTCTTGCAAGTCTAGGGCTTAGCGTTGTTGCTGTCCTGCCATACCAGAAAGTTCCTGTTGCCTCTCCCAAACTATCTCCTGGGATGTTATACTTTTTGGACACTAGGTTTCCAAGGGAATCTATTCTATGGCACAGAGTTAACCATGACTTTGGAAAAATCCTTTGTTTCCCTATATTCTGCCTTCCAAAAACAGTGTGCAACCTGTTCTCATCTGTTGTTTCAAAACTCTTTAAAAAAATTCTCTGAATCCTACCAGTGTTATCCCAGGAGCTATAAAAAAGATGGTGCTTACCACCAAAACACCTACATGTTTTACAACACCATGTAATAGGTCTGTGTTTTAACTGCCCAAATCCTTGTGACGTCTCACAGCTTTAAGCTATTTTAGCAATGTCTTCCTCTCTGTTCCATAGAATGCCAAGCAAACAGTTCTTAACACTAAGGTCATACAGCCTAGAGGAGTCATCCACTAATTTTCATTAGCCTATAGGCAACAACACAGAGCCTGCAATGTTTATGCTGTCCCTCCGAATAAGAGGGAAACCTGTGGAAAGCAAAACTTCCTGTGGCCACAAGCAGCCTTTCAGTATCGCAGCCAATATGTTACCCATGGGCAGCAGACTGGGGACTACTGGCCTGAAGAATGCTATGCCAAATAAAGCAACTAAACACAAAGCTACGAAAGAGAAATTTTAAGACCAGCACTGCCCTGCTTACAATTTCAGCACAGAAAAAGCAGGATTCTGAGAGTTAGAAGCTAATGGCAGATATATCAATCACAGCAAGTAATCCTGAAAATGGAATCTGTATGCAAAGATTTTCTCTTTCCTCTTTGCAATAAGGACCTGGAGGGAAGAATTTTTGTGGTAAATTTCTCAGTTAAAGTACTCAAGCGAGGGGAGGGGGGAGAGAGAGAGAGCTTGGACAAGACTTTAGAAGTCTGAGAAAGAGTGTAAGAAGCAAGTAGAAAGAGGCAGCCAGCTGGTGAGTAAAGTACCCCCTGGGAAAGAACAAGATTTAAAAGCCAAGCTTCGGGTGCATATACTAGAAGGGGATTCTATCTTTGCAGTTCTTACGAACACAGTACAAAGATACGTCTAAGTGCAAAGTCTTGCACTTAGGATGGAACGATTCTCATGCAGGGGTACAGGCTGGGGACTGACTGGGTAAGCAGCAGCTCTGCAGAAAAAGGACCTGGGAGTAACATGCTGGGTTTCCCTCCCCAGAGAAAGGGTCCCAAGTG
>NW_017729030.1:32994212-33021620 GCF_001723915.1 Gavialis gangeticus | reverse complement strand
CAAAGAAGGCTAACAGAATACTGGGCTACATTAGTAGGAACATTGCCAGCAGATTGAGGGAAGTCATTATTCCCCTGTATTCAGGACTTGTTAGGCCACATCTAAAGTAATGTGTCCAGTTTTGGGGCCCCCACTGTAGAAGGGATGTGTACAAATTGGAGAGAATCCAGCAGAAGTCAACAAAAATGGTTAGGGGGCTAGGGAGTATGACTTATGAGAAGGGGCTGAGGTAACTGGGCTTATTTAGTCTGGACAAGAGAAGACTGAGAGGGGATTTAATAGCAGCCTTCAGCTACCTGAAGGGGGTTCAAAAGAAGAATGGAGCTGGACTGTTCTCAGTGGTGGCAGACGGCAGAACTGGAAGCAATATTCTGAAGTTGCAGCAAGGCAGGTTTAGGTTAGATATTAGGAAAAACTCTCACAAGCAGGGTAATAAAGCACTGGAATACATTACCCAGAGAGGTAGTGGACTCTGCATCCTTGAAGGTTTTTAAGACCCAACTAGACAAAGCCTTGGCTGGGATGATCTAGTTGGGGATGGTCCTGCTTTGAGTAGGGGTTGGACTAGATGACCTTCTGAGGTCCATTCTAACCCTAATTTTCAATGATTCTATATAAGTAAGTTAAAAAATACACATGCCATAAAAAAGTGGGCCTAAAGCTCAGGATTTTCAAAGCAGCCTGAGACACGTCCTTCCAGATGCCCCTGACCACTTGCAAAACCTAAATGGTTGGGTTTTGAATTACTGTGTAATGTTCTATTGAACTGAAAATCCTTGTGTGTTTTAGAATCTCCTAATGTACAGCTCACTTAACAGAACAAAATAAACTGCTGTTATAAAAAAAGCCCTTTGCTTTGTGTTCCTCCTACAGATAATGTTTGGTTTATCAATAGACTATAGCATTATCATCATTCAAATAATATTGCAATGAGGAAAACATGCATTTTACTATTCAGAGGGCATCACACACAAGCTTTTAAGAGCTCCTCCAACAAACTAACATAAAAAAAGCATTATTGGTAGATTTAAAGTGTTTTCATATAGATGTTAAAAAATGTGAGTCAGTTAGAAACACAAAGCATTGTGAAAAGGAAACAGGCGTTCTAGATAAAAGTACTTAAGATTAATTTAACATGCACAGGATTTCCCAATTAAAACTTTCACATTACCACTGCATTTTAAACAGTTAATCTCCTAATGAGACATCCCCAGCAATGAGAAGTGAATTGCAGGACTGAGTATGGCCCTGAGGCCTGCATCTGGAAACGACTGTAGCTTTATAAATGCTGGATTTATGTTGTTTTATACAGGGCTAGAAAGAAAGAGCTACACTGCCACCTACTGATAAACCAGCTTTCTTTTGCCTTGAAGAGATGAACCCAAATATAATAAAATCATCTTTGCTTGTATCCATAATATTCCATACTAGGAATTAAATGAAAGACAAATAAAAGAAACTGTGATACTTACTACCTCACATATACAAAAGTTATTCGATTTTCAACTTGGCTAGCTTTAACAACTTAGTTTCTCTCTCTCTCTCTCCTCCCTTCCTCCCCCCAAACTTTCTTCCCACAAAACACTTTATGAAAAAAAGCTTCATGGAGAACCATTGAGACAATATAAGTGGAACCTCTGTTTTTTCTCTTTCTCCCAGTTCTCCAATGCCATATCTTTGAATCCTGGCTGAGAAAAAGGACCTGCAGTCATCTCAGCTAATAATACTCTGCAACTGAGTCATCCAAAAGAGGTATGTTATGGTTGACTTCTCCCTTTTCTTCCCTCAGGGACCAAAAGCATCACCTCTGTGACGTGACTGATTTCCACAAGTCTAGATGAGAGGGAGTCTCTTGCATAGCAGCCAAAGGCACTGCTGTGGAAACACTACCCTAATTGAAAACAAAGTTCTGCTGCAGTTTCCTCTCGGGGTCCTTTTTGACAGCTGAGTTTGCAAATCAAGATATTGAAAGTAACTACAACTTCTCATAGAGATATTCACCCCTGATTGTTCATGATTTTTTTCATCAATAGTGAGAGAACAAGCAGAATGTAAGTTTTTGGATGAAAAGGAAGAAGTAACTTGCCACATACCTAACTGGTAAAAAAAGGGAGAAAAAGTAGCTTAGGAAGGTGCCAGGAAGTATGTGCCACCAGTATTTATCTAAGAACTCTACCTTGCACCACTGTTGAGAATTTCAGATCCTATAACAGAAAAACAGTTGGATGCTTTCCGTGGATTCGGTAGCTCATTACATATATTATGTATGTAAAAAGCTCTTACGATATAAGGTAAGAAAATTCCCAACCTCACATTTTGGAGTTGTTTGGTAATATTAAAGCACAAACTGATTCAAGCTGCTGTCAGGAAAATCACAAAGTGACATATCATCTGAGAGCACCATGAGAAAAAACATTTTCTTCAATTCAGTGCATGTCAAAAGGTGTCTCAGTAGAATAAAGTTGTGAGCAAGAACGGAAAGAAATATACACCCTCCCCACCTTACCAACACAATAAATCCAAAACAAAAAACAAGTTAGCTTAATTGCGTTTTCTAAAGACAGAGATTTTTTGTCACCTTTATAAAAGAAAGGACCTGCTGCCACCTACAAAAGAGTTCAGGTTAACTTGTTTAGTAAGAGAAAGATTTTTTTTCATAGGACTAAATGAATCCTCCTTACATTCAGGCCTAGAAATAATGCACATTTCAAGGACAGTACAAGATTTCTACTAAAACTATCCATCTCCATTGTTTATAATCTTGTCCTGGCTTCAAGGGCCACATCCAGACAAACATGGACATATGGCATGTGGCGCTGCAGACCTATCTGCAGCACCACACACAGCACAGGCAGGTGTTCCCTGTGCTGCTACATTGAAATGTAGAGTGGGGTTTTGACCCCAGGAGATCCCACCACATCTTAAAGAAGCAGGGCAGCACACGTGGTGGCAGTGTGTCCCACCCAAAACTGGAGCCTGGCCTGCCAGAGCTATGCTCTGGCTGCTGGCCAGGCTCCCAGCTGCAGGAGCACCATGGCTGCAATTCTCCAAGGTCCCCACATAAGGCTGCTGAGGCCAGCACAGTTGCTGGCCCCAGCCTCCCCTACCCCACCCAGGGTCACCTCAGTGCACCAGAGCGAGCATGCCATGGGTGTTCCCCAGGGACAAGTAGCAGTGGCATGTATTGCCCCTGGAGAAACAAAAATATGCACTCATGTGGATACAGCCATGGAGTTTATGTATTTGGAGCCCAGAATGAGGGTGTTTCTTTAAGATGAAAAATAGGTAAGTATTGGCACTTTTAAGAGACACAGAAAAAGGCAGATTGTTTAGAGTAGTGCTTGTGTACAGTACCAGCTATAAAACTGCACAGTTCATGTTACCATTTGGGTCACAGCAGTAAAGCAAATATTTATCTCCCATTCAGATATTATCCAACTCTTCCTCAAGCATTGCATAGATCCCCTTTTTTTTGGACAATGTCTTGGTGTTATTCTTAAATTTCCTGTCCAAAATTACTAAGAGGCTTACAGCAGCTCCTTCCAAGATACTCTGTATAGAGTGGCATCATTGACAGCCCTAATGTAAACTGGTTGTTCTCCCATGAAAAGCTTTTAAATTAATAGGAGTTGATCCAAATTATGCCACATCTGAAACTGATCTAGAATACCTATGGCTACTTGTCACAAAATAAAGGACACTGCTGATGGATCAACAGCACACCTACTTTCCACTTATTCCCTCCCTTGATTACCCAACATTAGTTTGGTAGCTATATATAATCTACCATTTTAAAGGTATGGATTATTACTATGTTTAGCATAATGATATGCTCAATAAAAACGTATAAACTTTTATCAAAATGTGATTTATCATAAAATCCACCATCTATAGGTGAGAATAAACATTTGTGAGACCCATCTTACATTTAGGCAGCCTACTTAAAGCTACCTAAAACTAAACTGGGAGCAATGTGTGCAGACATTTGCCACTGCCAGGAGTAGGTAGGAACAGGGCATCCTCAGGGCTGTGGCAAATGGCTGGGCTTTCCAAGCCCTGGAGCCGTGCTGTGAATGCATGCAGGTGTTTACTAAACTGGGTTAAACCATTTTAGATCAAGGCAACACAGATCAGTCTAAAGTTAGTTCACCTAAGAAAGTGAACTTCTAGGTGAACTACCTTTAAACAGGCATGCCATATTTTGGGGTTGATTTAACCCCTCTGAACACTTACACACCCAGGTGTTTAGAATGACCTTACCTTGGTTACGTCAATCTAAATGTAACATTTTTATATACCTATGCTTTCTGATAGTGAATTTTTTCCTTTACAAAAATTAGCAATTATAAAACTTGATATTTAGCAATATAGAATCTTTTTACTGGTATTAAACTAAAATGTCAAGGAAAACATTCCGTTTTCCAGGCCTGTGGTATACCACCTCTTGAGACCATGGACACAACTCTCCAAATGTTTAACTATAAGATGTTTGTCTCAGCTTCAGCGTACAATTACCCACAAACTTTATCTTCAGAGTTCATTTTCTTTGAAAATTCAATTCTGTCTTTTCAAGTGAAATGGAAACGTCTTGTTTATCTAAATGTGTTTATCCACATTTGCTCCAAGTCCTGGTTTTGTATGAACTTCGTAGTTTTGTCACCGAGTGCAATGAACATGAAAGCGGGTCATAAGAACAATATTTTTCTAAAAGGAGAATACAGCAGTAGAACTGGCAAAAAAATGGGGAGAATATTTCACCGACATTCCCAAAGAAATATCTTCTTTTTTCCCATTGGTTAATTCTGAGACTTTTTTTTCCAGCTGCAGTGATAATTGCCATTTGAAATGCTTCTTAGCATTCAGACAAATGAGAAACTCTGATTTAGACTTTAAAAGTAAAGTACAGCTATTCTTTATGCCCACTAATTTTGTCCCAAATTTAGATCCAGACACATATAGCATTGCTTTTATCAGGAAAATGAGATATTCTGTGCATCTCTGGGAAAAATCTTTCAGAGCATAAAGAGATTTAAAATTTGTCTAAACGGTGACATGTTTTCATCCTGCTCCCAATCCATCTGACATTGCCTTGGAACATAACAAAAGAAGAGGGGAAACATGTTTTGGAATGAGCAGGAGCCAGAAGCTTCCCACATGTTCCCCATTTTAACATCCCCCCTACTTTCTATAGCTGCACTGCTGGTCTTAGTCTCTGGCTAGCTCCTCTCTAACAGGCCAAATTCAACCCTGATATATACCTACATAAGCAATAACTTTGCACAGAAAGTAAGTCAGCCTTCCCCATTCTGCACTGACTTTCTAAAATAAAGGAAAATCCTACACCCCTCTTCATTTACTAATCAAACAAAACAGTGCTGTATTATTATAAAATGCAACCTTTTGGATTATTACCCCTGGAATAAGCTGCTTTTTCTCTCCGAAGTCACTCTTCTTCTCCATTTCCCCCCATGTGTAACCCAAACCCAATAATATTTGAATTGGACTTTCAAATGCATAATAATGAAGGATTCTAAATTAGGTAAAATGTTTCTGCCCACCAGTAGTAGAAGGATGTGGCCAAGTGCTTGGGGCAAAGCAGAACCAGTGACTTACAGTTGCTGCTGCAATTGTGAATGCTGCCGCTTTTTTTCATGTTCCCCCCAAAGTTGGCACTGGGGGTAATTGCCCCTTTTGTCCCCCCTAATCATATCACCACTGCCCATCCCAAAAAGAAAAAATTGACGTAGGAACATCAAATGTACTATTGTGAGAACTACAGAAGGCCTTGGACTGAAAGCTAACTAAAGAAGAAGGATACGGTTGGAAAATCATGACAAAATATTACGAAAAGAGTACATCGTAGGGGATTTTTTCTTTTACACTTGATACCATATATCACGCTACTTTAACATGTTGACGCATTCTTGTTATCATTGAATAAACAAATAACCAGGGTCAGCTCTACTGAAATCAGCAGAATTCCTCTAATTAACCCAATCTGAGGATATTCCTGAAGAAACACTAGGAAATAATTGATTCATTCTGGCTCCTATGAAGTAAAAGGTAAAACTTCTATTACTTGTAGTGAAGTGAGGATTTCATCCAATGAGCAAGTCTCATGAATGGACATTTCATAAAGCATTAAATCTGTTCTTGAGTTAAGGTTTAAATAGGATCAATGCTTGGCTCAAGTAACATGCAATCTTTTAATGCCCCATTTTAACTTTCTCATAAGGATGAAATATAATAGTTCACAGTTTCCCGATAATGAATGACACAACATCTGGATAACAATGTGGCAACACATTTGGAAAGGGAAAAAAGCACTTTACAACAAAAAAGCCAAAAAACAAACAAGCATGGACTAAATCACTACACAGGCCAACTATGATGCCACAAGAAGTTCTGCCCTGATTCTGTAGCTTTTACAAAACACCTCACAATACCAGAGCATTACTAATATCCTAATAATTATTACTATGGTTAATACTTTTGTTCAAAATTATAACAAACTCAGTTTAAAAGGTATGCCCCATCATTTTTTGCCTACTGCACATAAACAGAACTCCTGAAGGAGCAACTGGGAGGATCCCACTGGGCAGTTATATCTCTACTGATGACTGCTGTGCTGGAGATCATAGCCACAAAACTATGTCATCAAGTTCTCTTTAAGTGTAGTTCACTTGGAGACAGATCTTTTTTCTTGCACTCACAAAATCTAGCCAGTCCAGCTACTAATAAAAAGTGCAGGAAAACAGGAATTATCCTCAGCAGGCCAGTAAGGAGCTCTGGAATTGAATGTGCGCCATAGGAGCAGTGGCTGGCAATCTTTTGGAGTTATGGGCACGAAGTGGTCAACAAGAAGGTACTGCTGCTTCTTCCCATCTCCAGCTGCAGTATGGGCACAGCTGTCAGTCAGCTAGTCCTGTCATAGTGCTTGTTGCCTGGCCCCAGTATAGGCAAAACTCTCCGTCACCAGAATGCCACAGAAACCCTTTGGCTCCATGGGCCATATTGAGTGGCTCAGCAGGCCGAATGTTGTCAACCTCTGCCTTAGAATATACAGCCTTTCGACCTACACTGAAAGACACTTAGAAGACAGGTGTTGACCTCTCTGAAAAGCAATTCAGTACCAAACTGCAAGAAAAAATATTCTAGGCTTACGGAGTCATGGTAACAGGAGCTGCAGACCACAGCACTGCTAGAGGATTGTACGTGATGTTATGGGGAATGGTTCTATGGAAAGTGGCTTAGCGAGTCATAGACATACTCAATACACTGCTAGGAAACCTTCAACTGATACTTCCCAAGGCTGAGATGGATAGACTGATTGCTTTCAGATGCCTTGTCTGGGTCTTCCCCCAAACCTGGACACTGATAATGACAGTGGAGTCCTGTAGCCCACTCCTCTCTCACAGACCTATATCCTTGTACTGTACAATGCCATAAATGGGTTCTTCACCACTTGGGATGCACCACCCTGTGAGAAATCTCTTCATCTGCAGAAAGCCAATTAGGATTATTACTACATTAATTCATTAACACTGGGGTTCTAACAATGAGAGAAGAATGGAGCTGGGTTTCCCTACTTGCTGGTATTATCTGTTAAATTTAAATGCTTTCATGATCAGTTTGGGGTACACTAATAAAGATTAGTTTAGGGACACTGGCTTGAATGGATGGCCAAATCTGGTGTAGAAGATCTGATTGAATTTAGCAAAATTTATCACTAATTTTTTCAATAGGATCTTCTGCAACATTTCCACTGTTATGTATCTGACTAAATAACACCAAGTTCCTGTATAAAAAAAATAACAATATCTTCAGATTTAACTACCACTTTAAAATATAGTTCTACATCCTGAATATTTCACAAGTAGACCTTCTTAAATTTAATTTCAACTTCAGCTATTTGATGATTAGAAGGAGCATTAGAGATTTCAGGAACTGAAAAAAACAATCCTGATAGACAATCTCTTTTCAAAAGATGCTCTAAATCAATTCTAATTACAAATACAAAACCTTTGTTAAACTAATGCCAGCAATAAAAGATGGCTAAGCATAAACATTGTTTCAGTAACACTTTTCCCCTTTTGCACAATGGCTCTGGATGTCACTGGAGGCAGAAGTGTTAGTAAACATTTCTTTTAAAAGGTGTTCAATGTATGAAAGGGCACCAGGTCATCCTATTTATAATCCCCACCTCTTCAACTCACAAATTTTTGTGTTTGTTTTGCATAATGGTTGCCATTTGTCTGCTACACAAATACATACACACAAACACACACATACTTTATATACATATACATACACATGCATATTATATTTGACCCACTGATAGGTCACATATCTTGGTATTTATGTCTTTGCTGCTCATTGAAAGGGTAATCTATTTGTCACTTTTCCCTCCAATCACTGAACTAGAACACACAAAAATAATACTTAGTCTTTGTTTGGCATTTCATCTTCCTGTCACCTTTGCATCTTTTTCTAATGGCCTCAGCATATAGCTAACTACTAAAACCTCCATTTTAACCTTTTGATCCTGTTTGTTACTTTTGCAGTATTTATCAATGCAATGGAAAAAAATATTTGGTAGCACGAAATGCCCAGACTTCCTAAAGAATATGATGGAAAGATGTGGTTACAGAAAATGTTAAAGGCATATGTTAACATTTCCTGAATTTTAAGAAAATAAAACTACATGGTAAATCATGAATATTTTGTGGTCTCCAGGCCTCAAGAAAATTGGCACAAAGAATATTATTTGTTAAATGCTCTATTCAGTGTTGCTGAATAAATATAAACAAACAAAGTGCTTCATCTTTTTTTAAGTACTGACAATGCACTTGGAGTTTTAGCCAAAATGATAGCAGTCCCTGCCCCAGAGGCCTGCCACTCTGAAAGAAAACACAGAGTTGGATCAAATATACCAAAAAGCCTAGAGGGTGAAAATGGTAGACAGAATACCAACTCAGAGAAGTAGATCAATGTAAAGGAGCTTGAAAATGAGACAAGGCATAGGCGACATGCAAGGAGGGCCATAGGGGCTCACCACAGCCCCCCGCCAACACCGCTGCCAGCATCTGTGGGCAGTCCCTGCTCACCACCGCTGACACTGATGCCGGCATCTGCAGGCAGTCTCCACTCGCCGCCACTGACACCAGCATCTGCGGCTGCCACCGATGCCGGCATCTGTGGGCAGTCCCTGCTCACCACTCGCTGCCACTGGCACAAGTACCTGCGGGTAATCCCCGCTCACCACTTGCTGCTGCTGACACCGACACCAGTGTCTACAGGCAGTCCCCACTCGCTGCTCACCACTATGGTTCACCCCCCAGTCTTGGGAGGGACCAGTTGTTCATAAGACAAAGTTACAGTGATCAGTTAAACAGGGTACATGTAACCCCTTAATTAATATTTATTTGTAATTTATTTGTAATTTATTTGTTTTATAATACACAGCAGTAGTTCTCATACAAGCAGTATTCTATGGATCTTTACTGTTCTATGGAAATATCCCAAGTGATCTGGACAGCTGATTTTATTACATTTTTGAGCTGAGTAGAAAGACAAGACTTTCCTAGGAGTAGAGTCAGGAACTTGATCTAATTGTCATAGATTCATAGATCGTAGGGCCAAAAGGGACCTTGGAAGATCATCAGGTTGAGCCCCCTGCGCCAAGGAGGAAAGACAACTGGGGTCAGGTGACTCCAGCAAGGTGACCATCCAGTCTCCTCTTGAAGATTTCCAGGGTAGGCGATTACACCACCTGCAATCAAGCTCTGGAGGGAGCTTATTCCACAGTCTGGAAACCATAGCTGTGAAGTTTTTCCTAATGTTGATCCTGAAACAGTCTTCAAGGAGTTTGGGACAGTTACTCCTATTTTTCCCCAAGGGTGTCCTGGTGAACAGTTATTCACTGAGCCCTTGATGTACGCCTCCAATGTAGCAGTATGCTGCTATCTAGTCTCCTTTCAGCCTTCTCTTTTTCAGGCTGAAGAGTCCCAGGTCCCTAACTCTTTCCTCGTATAGCTTGCTGTGCAAGTCTCTGACCATATGGGTAGTCCTTCTCTGGCCTCTCTCAAGTTTTACCATGTTCTTGTTAAAGTGCAGCACCCAGAATTGGATGCAGTACTCCAGCTGTGATCTCACCAATGCCAAGTAGAGTGCTATCATCACTTCTTTGGTTTTGCTGGAGATGCATCGATTGATGCATGCCTGGGTATTATTAGCCCTGCTGGCTATGGTGTTGCACTGCCAGCTCATGTTCATATTGTAGTCTTTTATTACCCCCAGGTCCATTTCATTCATAGTGCTGGTCAAATTGGCATTGCCATGCCTGTAGGTGTGCAGGAGATTGTTTGCCCCCAGGTGGAACATTTTACATTTCTTGATGTTGAACTTCATCTGGTTCCGATCCGCCCAACTTGCCAGCCTGTCTATGTCTGCCTGTATCTACAGCCTATCTTCAAGTGTGACCACGTTTCCCCATAACTTGGTGTTGTCCATGAACTTGGCCAGTGAGCTCTTCACTCCAACATCCAAATCAGCTTCATGAAGATGGGAATTACATTGGCCGTCTTCCAGTCCTCAGGTACTTCTCCAGAGTGCCATGAATTTTGGGTTATGCAATTACTTTGGCCAGCTCTTTCAGCACTCTCAGATGAAGTTCATCTGGTCCTGCTGACATATATATGTATAATTTGTCAATTGAAGAATGCCAGTTTCTAGATGACATTTCTGTCAAGTGGGAAACATGTATTACATTAACATGAACTTGAAGGCTAGGGGCCAAATTTATGCATAAACCTGTATAAGTGACTAGAAAATGGTTCAAATCTGTAACACAACAGAAATTCAGGGCATATGAACTGTTTTCAAAATGATCAGAAATGGTCTAAAGATAAACCTGGATGAATGTAGCATCAGACTTAACTTATTTAGGTTAAATAGGTTTATTGAACTGTCCAAGATCCCCTCTAGATTCAAGTTAACTCACAGTCCCCCAGCATCCCAGGGTGCTTTGTATGTCCCTGCAAACCCTGCCTTTCAGGGTGGGTGAGCTATCCTGGGCCAAAGCTGTCTGCTCTTGCAGAGCAGAAGGGCACGCTCTAGCACCCCCTTGCTTCTATTCTGGGCCACTGAAGCATGGAGCTGCACTTCTGGAATCAAAAGTACAGGTCCATGTTCACTTGCTTATCGGTTCAATCTATGCAACTTAGACTAACCTGCGAAGATTGAATTGATTCAACCTTGGGCTTTTTGACCATCTGTACTTATCCAAAGACATCTCTATTCTCTGGCTAAAAATGCTGTTGTGGAGATCAGACAGGAGGAAGAAAGAAACTATCCAGTCTGAAAGTTATTCCTGCCTCTCCAGTACCTAAATCACAATATAATTTCCTAAGTCCCTAAAACTATGATGTTCTGTGATGGGGAACCTAACCAGAGTACTTGGCAAGGGAATAGAATAAGAAATACCCTTTCCCTTGTATGTAGGTGTTATTTTCCTGATAAAAAGTAGTAATGTAGGATGATCCATCTTATTTCTTTCATCTTTCCTCATCTACTGTAGAAAATGCCTCTACCCTTACAACAATGGTGCCTCCTGTGGCCTGCATTATTTGTTAGAAGACAGGTAGACTGACAAAGGGACTAAGAATGTGAGCAATAAGGAAATTATTAAAATGAGCTGTTCTTTTTTCTATCCTCAACACTGTTTAGTGTTTGTCGTGAGGGAATGGGAAAAGGCAAGGAGTACTGCCTTTCTGCAAGTATTTGTTCTAAACAGATCAACCAATCCTGAAAATAGAATCTGCAACCTCCTTGGCTTATGTTGCTTAGATATTTTCTGTTAGATCATGCCAATTAATAGATATTTAAGGTGTTAACTCTGTATTTTCAGAATACACTAAATATGCTTCCCTCAGAGTCCTAACTGTTGCATTCTTCATTTATTCCACAGTGGAAAAATAAAAAAAAGATAACTCTGGGGAGGTGGGGAGCGGGGGGAGGAGTGATGAGATATCTGCTGTCATTTACAAGGCAAAAAAAACCCCCTTGGTTCATGTACTTGTCATTTTATACTTGACAAAAGAAAACTTAGAGCTAAAGGTGAAGTGAAAAGCCACATATTAAAAAAAAACTACCTTCCCTCCATCCTTTGCAGAAAAATTGTCTTTAGTGCTTTGCTGGGCTAACGACAACTTAAAAATATTATATTATTTCTATTGTATCAGTGAGTTTCCTAACATCAAGTCTTGGCATTGTCAACACTCATCTCCAATTTTCCTGAAGGACCCTTAAAACACAAGGGGTCAGAGCACTCAAATTATGCCACAGGAGTGGAAAAATTGAGCAGAGAGGAGGATACAGTTGGGCAAATCAGCCTAACCTCAGTTACAGCAAGAGGGGCTACAGCACCTAATGCAGCTCATGTCGGTAGGCCAGTTCTCTTGAAGAGCATGCTAGATAAAGCTTTTTTTTTCTCCTATGGAAGCTTTAAAAACTTCCCCTCAGTGACCCCTTGGGGGCTCTTTGGGCATCTGACTGGGGTCATCTGACCCCAGCACTCTTTCCTGCCCAGGGCAGGGGATCACACTCAATGATCTGTTGAGGTCCCTTCTGAACCTAGCATCTATGAATCTATGACATCTCCCACCTTCAAGAAGTCCAGGATGATACTTCTGTCCATCTCCCACTTAGATAAATCACCGTCACAGCACACCTCTTTGCTAGCATTTCTGGCCTTGCTCCAGCTTTTACAAATTTATCCTATGGTTTATATTTCAACATCATAAAAGTAACTGATGTAATTTTTAATGTTCCATATGCTGCTATTATTTATTCAGATAAATAACAGGTTAGTGCTTGTTAATGACACTTTCAAGTTGCCTCATTTCAAAACAACTATGTGCTTCATCTTCAACTGCCAAGAAAAATGCTCTCTTCCTAAATAATCCTCCCTACTGCTCATAGGAACACAATTTCTAAGTATTTTTATAGATAAAATGTTTAGTGCAGCTGCAGAGAGAAATTTTAAATTTATTACGTCTTGTTTAAAGTTGGTCTCCTCAGGCTTAGCCTTTTGTTTTCAAAAAAGTGTTGGAAAAAGCACAGTTAGCAATAAGTCATTATATTATGCCAATTCATTCAATTTTTTAAAGCACCACAATAGTACCAGTTACTACAAAAATGAAAAAAACCAACAAAAACTATGGAGATCGATGAACTATTCATATTCAGCATAGTCCCATTGCTACTCAGGAGCTTTCAACCAAAATTCAGACTAATCCCAAATAAAAACTTAAACTATATCCACACTAGATGCATCTTGGTCAGCACAGTACACTGATATATAATATGCATATTTCAGTAGTCACTAGCATGGGACCAGCCAAAGAGAATATGACTTGATTCTGTCTTGTTCTTGTAACTCAAAAGTGAGTTCCATCTATGTTAGCATATAAGAATGTAAGATAGGATGCAATGTACTTAAGTAGGCATGTAGCCTATTTCATGTTTTAAAATTATTTTATTTTGATGTTTTGGTTCAACTGCTCAATAAAAATACTAATGTCATTGATCATAGGTTCCCAAAGGAAAGAGACATATGTGTCCAAACTTGTTCTGAGCTATTATGACTACATGGTTAGCAACACCTGAACTAGCCATTAAAAAGCTTTAGGGGGACTGTGAGGCTTATCCTAATAATCAGTTATCCAGTTTCCCAATTATTAAATATTCCAATCAATTCATTTTCACACTAGATCAGGAATAAGTTGTTCAGCAAAACACTTTGACAGTATTAACTTCCTGAATTTTCTCCTACTAAAAGCCCTTCTGTTTCCTGAATCTCGGTTTGAGGGTGACAAGACATTTTCTCAGCACACTGTGCTGTAGCACACAGTAATCTGAGAAAACAACACTGAATGCTCTGAGTGTCACATAATGAATTAACCTAGATTTAATATGAAAGTTATTGCCATTTAAGTAAACGATGATCATTTATTAAAAGTATATATCAATGTATGTCCCTTTCCCCAAATTTATTACATAACATCTCTTCTGAACTTGTTAGTCTTAGGAACTGCTCTAGTGTTGAGGGGCAGGGTACGATAAATGCCAATGTACGACCCTGTCCTGTTTAAGCTATTTATGTTGCATCTTGTTTTTACATATTTACCCATGTCTGGATGAAGCACTAAAGGAGTCCTTAATCACTGAGACACTTTCAATTAGTGTAATCTGGGCATGTCTACATGAGACACTGACTGCGCAGTCACTGAATAATACAGTGCAATACAGCATTGCAGCACTGACAGTACTAACATGTTACTACGCAGTAGTGTCACTTAAAATATGTTCACCAGTGCTACTGTGTAGTAACTCTGGTTACTGCACATTTATTAGTACTTATACAAGCACTAAATAAATGTACAGTAACCACTGCACAGTAGCATCTCATGTAGACATACCTTCTAGGTCTCAACAAAATCAAGAATGTGAAGGTTGTCATTGAAGGGCTTCATGGCCAATACTTCAAGTTGCAAAAACCTTTCAAGATTTCCCTTCTATACCTCCCAAATATGCTGAAGGGATTAGTTTTGAGTTCTGAACATTTCCACCCTAACCATTTTCCTCATTAGTAGAGGATGAAAGTATACATAAGAAGCATTCCATGCTACATAGAGCCAGAAATGTAATAGTATAAGCAGAACTAAAGCTGGCTAAAGTACTTGCAAAATTTCATTCAATTATATTTGATTCAGTATCATGTTCATGTCGTTTCAGTCATTTTATGTGACTATTCATAAAGCCATTCTTTTCTTTACAGAAATGTTCACAAATAAATAAAAAAAGGAAGTTCACAAAATCACATACTCATACATATCTATGCGCTGGAAGTGTGTATTTGTTCATTCTGAAAACTCTTTGTGGGTCTATGAGTCATCTGATCAAGGAAGAGAAATAACTATATGGTAACAATTGTATCCATCACTGAAATGCAGACAGCTTTAAAAAAAATAAAGAAGTAGATTATCCATTATCTAATGCAGTATTAGGTAATGGAAAAAAAACCTGTTTTTGAATTTCAATTATAGTAGAAAATGTAATAGGTAGGAACCAAACGTGGAATTTAGCCAGGAGATTACACTTAGGCCCCTGGTGAATGTTATACTTAAGACACAATTTTGCATCTTAAATAGTAACCCAGCCACACATTTAGGCAATTAATGGCGCCACAAAAATATTCCACAAAAACTGTAATATTTTTATGGCTGGTTTCATGGCACATTACATTGAACATTTGGCAGGGTTAGGACTTCACTGGGGTCTCCTATGGGCTTCAGTGAGGTGCCCATTGGCCAACAATCAGCTGTTGTCTGGATCCAAGACCACACCAAGGCTGGCCACAATCAACTGGCTCTGGGACTGCACCAGAGCTCTAACTATTCACAATGCTGTCCTTGCCAGTGATGAATCAGTTGGTCATCGGCTGAATCAGGAACTCTTCAGAGCTCAAACCAACCACACAGTACAGTTCCCAGAGCCTGACAATTACCTGCTCATTGGCCAGCTCCAAGGACATACAATGGCCAGCTGGAGTTCCAGTATGGTCCTGATCTAACCAACAATCAGCTGATGTCAACCAGCTCAAGGCACCCCACCAGGACTGACTGGATCCCCCATGGAGTCCTAGTCCTGGTGATCAGCTGATTGTCAACTGGCTGTGGGAATAGCACTGGGGTGGTCCCAGAACTAGACAAAATTCAACTGATTGTAAGGCACCTGGCTTTCAACTTGCCAGTGCAGGAGAAGCCCAAGATCCTGATCCCAAAATTTACCCCATCACACTTTTAAATGCATGCCTGCCAGGTACCTTAATTCTCATTTTTTCTCCCTCTCCTAATGTATGAATCTACTGCGTTTGAATACTTCTGTCTCTTCACCTTATTGCTCTTTTTGATTTTTTCAACGTCTCACTATTTTCTTATTTAAAAACCTTTAAATCTGACATGCTTCATGTCTTTATATTTCTAATACAATCAGCATGTTCTTTCTAAGCCTCATAAAAGGTCCAAATAAACATATTTCATACCAATTTTAATTTAGGGTTGCATAAACTGTTAGCACTCCCTAAAACATGTATACTCTATTCATGTTTCAGGTTGATAAGTTTAAGATTAATGAGGCATGTATTTCAAATCAAAACTATATAAGAACAATCTTTTGAATTGTTCTGAATAATTAATCCTGTTCAACCTTTCATTAATATAGTGGAAAAATGATACTGTATAGCAGATTCATGGAATTAATTAATTTTTTTAAAAAGCATTTGCTTGTTTGGGGAGAAGAAAGGACCTGAGCACTGAGTAATGAGAAGCTGACAGTAATCCTGTCAATTAAAATGATATAAAATGTACATTTAGTCCCTAATCTAGGACATTTCAGCACACGTTCAACTTAAATTATAAGAGTCTTGTCACTGAAGTTAATATACATATCTCCATGTTTAGAACTGAACATTTTCCTGGATCAAGAACCAACAATTTAATGGGGGAAAAAAAAAATCAACCTTCAAAACTCAGAGGTAAAATTGAATAGAAGACAACAGAGCTTTGATTTACCAAGACTTTGTAAAATAGTAAAAATTAAACTGGAGTCAATTCGTACAAATTATATGCACTGTATTTAGTTCACACAAATATCTTCATATTAACATATTATATGCTTCAGGACCGATTATGCCTTGGAAACAGCAAAACCAAAGGCTCAAACTGGGTGTGAGTTAACTCAATATGACCACTGGTATAAACAGATGCAATAAATCCAACCCAGCTGCATCCATTTCCATGCAAAATTTAGCTCAATATCTTTGAATAAATACAGTAAAAATATTGGTAATGTGTTTTGTAAACCTAATAAAAAGCTCAATGTTATTTCTTTTGAGCCCTGTTTCATTGAGCAACTTTTCCCCATAAATATCTGCTCCCTTTGGAAAAATTGAGTATTATATATAGATCAAGTTCTTAATGTTTGTCAGACTCTTTGTATCCTAGAAATGACCATCTACTTTAAAACATATTTTGGAAAAAAGAAAAATGCCTAGCTTTCAGTTGAAGTGAACTGGCACAGGCAAGTCATGTAAAACTTCCTCCAAATGACGAAGGTTGCATGATGAAGTGAGAGGGCAAGAGACTGATGGTGTGTACAGAAGTTACATTTTTCATATGAGGCCCCCAAAAATGCTCTTTAGCTGTAACTCAACAAACATTCACAGCTGCAGAGAACTTTTAGGCTAGGGACAGAAGTTACATATAAACTGGTTTAAGTGATCAGAAACTGGTTTAAACCTGTAACAGAACAGAAGTTCAGTGCACCTAAACCAGTTTCAAAATGACTGAAACTTTTTAAAGATAAACCTGGTTGAATGTAGTATCAGACTTAACTAATTTGGGTCAAATGGGTTAATGAAACTTCTGTCCCAGAGCCTTTCCTGCTATAAGTTAAATTAGAGTCCCCCAGCCCTGGGCTGGGTAGTCTTGTCTGCTCCAGCAGACAAGGGTTGTGGGGGAGGGGGAGACAAGGACTGCCTCCCCCACCACCTGCCCAGGCAAACCCTGGTTAGGGTCTGGGACCAGGGAGGGGTATTAAACCCCACTTCCCCAGGTTAAAACCCCTTCTTCCGAGTACAGAGCTGCCCTGTCCTGATAAACTTACTGAAACTTAGTGTTGGCTGCAACTGTGGACTACAAATCCCAGAGGCACCTGGAAGCAGGAAGAGAAAGTGATAAACAACCCTGCAGAGTCCTGTTTCTGTGATACTGGACTGTAAATCCCAGAGACCTTGGGGGCAACAGGAAGAGGAAGCAAACACAGGCCATGATGGCTATGTGCCAGAGAGCCATGCTCTAGAACCTGCCGGCTTCTGGCCTGAGCTACTACAAGCATGTGGCTGCATTTCCTGAACCAAAAGTGAATGTGTATCCAGTTGTTTCTCAGTTTAATCTCTACAGTTTTGATTAACCTGCAAAGACTGAATCGATTCAGCCTCAGGCTTTTTGGCTGCCTGTACTTAGCCTTAAAATGGACTATGACATGAAAATTTAACCCTCATCTAATGTAGTATCAGATGGAATGCTCTAGAGCGAAGCACCTTAGGGAATCTGTGGCTGGGGGGGGAGAGCCCTCCCCATTGCACAGCCCCCCAACTACCTCTGCTAGGGTCTTAGGGGGAGCTGGGAATGGCCCACAAGGTCAAGGGAATGAGGGGCTCCATCCCCACCCAGCAACTCCAGCTTCGGGTGTGGCAGCCACAAGGCTGCTATTGTCAAGGCAATTGCATGAGGAGTGGGGAAAAAGAAGCCCCTCCCCCACTGCATGGGTCCAGTCCAACCCAGGTCCCCCCAAGACCCCAGCAGGAGTAGTTGGGGAGCACATAGCAGGGAGGGAAGGGGAGACATCCAGTCTCCCCTTCCCTCCCCAGCCACTGCTGACAATTACCAGCTGGTGAGGGAGTGGGGCTGGGGAGAGGGGCGGTCTGGCAGTTTCCCAGGAAGCTGGTGGAGCACCCCTATCTACTGGCCTGGCCCAGTGCAGGCAGGCACTTAACTCATGGTGCTTTGTGTAAAGCCCCATAGTTAGAAAACCTCCTCAACAGGCTGCTTCAATTTCTGTATGCAGCCTGGGAGACAGGACATCTTAGCTCTATTCCGGATCCTGTCACCGAATTGCTGTATGCCCTTCAGCGAGTCACTTCACTTTTGTTTCCCCTCCCACTTTTTATCTTTTGTCTAATTAGGTATCCTCTTCAAGGCAGGGACTGTTGTTCACTCTGTATTTGTGCAATATGGCCCTAATCTCAGACGGGACTGTAAAATACAAGTAATAATGATTACAATAAATTGGAGCAGGATAATGGAAATGTCAACAAAGCCTTAACTATAGCAACACAGCTGAAATCATTGTACAGTATGTGTTACACTATTCTTCAAGAAGGTCTTTAGTTTGTGACGGTTTGTTCCACTGCTATAATAAATGTATTCATAATGCATCTCTGAGCATTACCCAGCACTAAAAATGAATCACAATAATGTTACACTTCACTTCTCCCCAACAAGGAGATAATACTTTCAGTATGCAATGCCATTCTATATAGGTTTTGACAAACTTGAAATGCTTTAATGAAATAATAAGACCATACCAGAAGTGTAAGTAGCCCAAGATAATTCATCTTGAACTGGTAGTGTATAAAAAGAGTGGGCAAGAAACATAATGCAATGCAATTTGTATTGTTTAGTTGTACTTGTTTGTATCATTATTTCTAACCGTCCTAGATCTCAGAAGTTATCTCCTTTAGTGTTTCACCCCCACAGTAATTCAGGAGGTTCATCAGAGATGCTACAGGATATACAGTAAATTGAGGCAGGAGGCAGGTATAAGCATCACAAAGCTACACAAAGAACACATTTCCCAAGTCAAAGCCTAGGACATAGTGCATAATTTTAGTTCCCTGAAGGACAACACCACTTTTCTAGAATTTTAGAGCCATTTTTGCTGCCCACTGTCACATATCAGCACTCTTCCATAAGCACAGTATTGTGCCTGTATTCAGTAAAGACAATAGTCAAAGAGCATACGACAATATATTGCTACTTTCTGCTCTGTATTGCCCTCTTTTACCGAATACTTGATAACCCAAACCAAATTTCAATCTATTTCAACAGCTCTGTCTTGTATGATGCTTCCTGACTTTGTAAATCCATCCAAGTATCAAATGATTTCCTGAAATCCCAATTAATTATGTCTACTAGCTGTTCCAATCTTGTCTACTAATTCAGTAATGTTTAAATCCAAGCACATTTAGCAGGCTTGATGTCCCTTTTTTATGAATCAATGTCAGCAGCCTTACTAAATTATATGGTTCTTGTCTAAATAGCTTATAATCTTGTCAGTGTTTCCCATATCTTCCCAAATTAGTTTTACTGGTTTTCAATCCCTCATCTCCTCCCTTAAATTAACTACAGTACACAAGCTCAATCCTTCCATCTCCTATGACTGACCCTTTTTGCAAAGGAATATCTTTTCCCCATTGAAACTTACTTCTGAAATCTGTTTTATGATTCTTCGGTGCCTGGCTCTTTGTCAGCTTTTGATAGTTCTAATTGCCTGATTATCATCTGCTCCCATACAATGATAAAGCTTTTTAATGCTTTATGTGCTGGGAAAGAATGTGAGTGAAATTGCTTTTAGCTCCTTAAATGTTACCACCTCCACATTTCATAATCAGTAGGAAAAAAAAAAATTGGCCTTTGTTGTGTCACAAAGTTATATTCCTCCAGTGGCTCTTCTGTGTCTTGACCATTCTGTTCACTTCTGCTGTAAAACATATTGATCATTGCTCCTACTTTTGCTACCTTTTATTATATGTGTCACTTTAATGTCCCAGAGTAATGATTTGTTTTCACTTCTTAAGTTTTTCCTCCAGACTGTATGTCATGTTTGTATACTTTTTGTAAACCTAACTATTTTGGGGTTGTTTCCATCAGTGTAAGAAATGGTGTAATAATAAAACATTCGTCCACTGCATTTCCCCAGTGCCTATGTCTTATAATCTCAACTTTAATGCACCTTTCCTGATTACAAGAACTGGTTCTACAGTAGGCAGATATAAAAACATGAATCAACCTCTGTGGATTTGCTCACTGGTTTGAGTTCTGCCTTGTGAGAAATTAGAAATGATTGGTAATTATACAGGCTCTTCCACCCTCCAGGGTACTCTGCCTTTGTGTGAATGTCAGAACTCCAAAGCACTAAAAAAGAAAGTTCCACTGAGTGCCACAATCCTAATACATCCTAATACAAATTATTCAAATTATGCAGCACTGATTCTTTGGATCAGTTAATTAAAAGGCAAATATTTTAAACCTTTTAAAATGAGATTTTTCCTGCCCATTTGCTCTTTCAAATTTATTTTCATTTTAAATTACTGAGATACTAAATGCCCTGTAGTGACACCAATAATATTACCAATGGATTTAGGTCTTAGACCTACAAGTTGCTGAACAGTCTAGTTCTAATCAAACCAAGCATTAAATACATGATTCATTTTAAGGCTAAAAACAGAGAATGTATTTACACAAGAACAGTCTTTTAAGCTGAGATCCTAAAGACATACATGCCCATTATTGCACTCTAAGTAACTGTGAAGGACCTATGAAGTACTGAGACAGGCATACATGACTATCCCAGGGCTGTCTTGATGCAACTCAAAGCCTGGGACAAGGAACCCCAATAGCTCAGACAGACGTGACAATTTTCACCCAATCTGGCCACAGAAAGCAGTTTATAGTAGGGCTGTGCAAAACAGGATCCTTACCTTTCAGTCTTCTAAGCCCCTGCTGGTCTGAAATGCTACTGCTCCAACTCCAGCTAGAACTAACACTGATCATCATTTGTGTGGCTCACAGCGTAAGGTGCAAAGAGACACAGTACCCAGAGAAGCTGAGTTGACTGGGAATTTGTAAAGCTATTGCACAGAAAAAGTTTTGCTGATCCCCACAACGACCATACTGCAAGGCCATAAAAATGCTACATCACAGACAGATCCTGTTGCCTGTGCCCCTCACCTTCTGTCCACCCAAATCTATCCCTAATCTCTTCCAGGTCACTGAAAAATGGTGTGAATAATAATGAATTATAGATGGCCGGATTTTGTTTTTGGGTTTGTTTGGGTTCTTTTTAAATTCCTGTTCATTGAAACAGAAACTGTTTGCAGAAACGTGCCAGGTTCAACCAAAGTTTCATCATGAAGGTTTTATTTGACCCACAATGGATTGTTTGATCAAAACCAGAGTGCCTTAATCAAAAAAAATATATAGATTCACTTTCTTTCTCTGGTCCAATGAATATTTATTTATGTAGACTATGTAGAACAGCTCCAACTGGAGACTGAAGAAAATCATAGTTGCCTAGACACACATCTAGGATGCAAGAGACCTAGATTTGAATCATCCCTGCTTAGAAGCTGATCTATTATTAATTATATAAATAGAAAGAAAAGAGCCAAGAGCATTATCTCAGGTTTCAGGTGGTCAAAGTTGCTTCCTGCTTGGGAAATTATGAAGATTTCATTTTTAAAAAGTTGCCTAAAATTCTATATCTTCCATGTGTCAGGTCTCCAGGTTGTAGCATTAGTGGTCTAGAGGAAAAAGCATTCTTTGTCTATTGATCCAAAAAGCTATATTAGTCAAAAAGCAATATTGGTCTAGAGGAAAAAAAGCTGAGACACTGCTCCTGCCTTTGTTTAAGGTAATTTACAGAGTCTCATAGGAGAGTTGAGAGACTCCTTTCCAGCTAAGGACTGCCTGCCCAGAGGAGTTTTCCATCTACTGACTCCTCTGTTAAATCCTATGAAATATGAACTTTCATCTCTACCCAGGAGAACTTTTACAATCTCTTCTCCAATGCCTGATGAAGGGTGTTTGTGCTCGAAAGCTTGCAATTAAAGACATTTTTTGCAAAAATCTTTCTGGTCTAATAAAATATATCACCTTTATCACAAGCCCTGATTGCTTAATCAGAACTTGTGTTTTTAATAGGGGAAGACTGTTGCTCTAAACTAGATAAAATAAAATTCAAGGTTGTGCATTCATCTCATTCACAGAGACAGATTCTTAATTTTTACCCAATAGTGATGTTGAAAAATTACCCAAAGCCTAAAAACTCATGGTTATATTTTGAAATTCTTTTGATCTAATTCTCTCTTGTTAGTCTCCTTTTGTTTCATTACCTGACAAAAACAGCTTGTGTCATTTTTAATTTCCCAGTGTCCCATTGGTACAGACTGTGCTTGGAATACATGTGGTGTAAAAGATCCCCTGCCCCCCACCTTTTCTGCAAGCAGTGTACAACCTAGATACCTAACCTGATGGAACTGGAATCTTCTGTCTGCAACCTGTGTCCAAACATTCTCTGTGGTAAAGAAAATTCTGTTGTCAAAGATAACACTCTTGGCCCTTTGTATTAAAAAACGGTCCTATTCACTCTTCATTTTACAGAGCCTTTCAAATGCAAAGCAGTTAGTCTGCCCATTACTAAGAATGGGGCCTCCACAGGTACTGCTAGGAACCTTGCAGAAAAGTCTTGCTACTCACTCCAAATAAAAAGAAAAAACAGTGCTATAGCTTTTTCTTCATCAGTGTGAGAATTTTACTATGTAATGTTGATTACAGTAAAACACTTTCCTTATTTATTTCCAACTTTTCTTCTGAGAAATTTTAAGAGACATCTTTCAAGGACAAAATGAGATACAGGTAGCAAGAGACATAAAAGATAATATGAATGAATTTTAGAAATAGATAAATCTTTGATAAAATAATTTAAGGTTGTTTCCATGAGTGACTGCAGGAATGTAGCTAAAATTATTTTTAAAAGTGAATGTACTTAAACTGCGGCTAAGCCGCATTGACCCCTCCCTCGTGGGAGGGACGCCTATGCCCTCATGTCCCCTGCCACTGGGTGAGTAGGGTCCTGAGCCCGGGAAGGGTCAGAGCCTGGGAGGTTCGTCCAGGCATATATAAGGACACACCCCAGCAGAGGCCCAGTGGGTACATGCCCTCCCAGTCTGTACACAGGGCTCAGGGCACAAAGCCCATCATGCAGCAGCTGCTGCCTCTGCCCCATGCACAGATTGGAAGAGTACGTGGCCCCCAGGCCTTCACCGGGGTGTGTGCAGTATGGGAGCCACCCCACACCCCTGGATGAGCCACCCAGGCTCCGACCCTCACCTGGCCCGGCCGGCACCCCACTCACCTGCACCCCACCCCCATCCCTGCCCCACTCCCTCCCTCACTGTAGGGTGGCAGGGCATGAAGAAGGATCACCCCACTCACCTGGCCTGGCCCTGGTGACAAGGGGGCATGGCTCAGCCCAGCCACTTGCATCCCGCCGCTGTCCCAGCTGCTCTGCATGTGAGTCCCACCACTTTGGATCACGGAGCCTCTGAGAATTGATCTCAGTCTGGAGAGGCTGAGCGTGTGTGCTCAGTCCCTCTCCCACCACTGACTGAGATTGACTGTCAGGGGCTCCCCGATCAACTAGTCGATTGGGCTCCACTGGTTGGTGACCACTGCCTTACAGTATTGACACCAGTCCCACTTAAACTGGGTTTCCTTAACTAAAGCTAATGCCTCCTTCAGAAAATGGAAATTACTAGTGCCTGTGACCCACCCTCTAATCCAGAAACAGTCACTTGACATTATATCTAGCTTCCATTGCTGTCAGTCCCCCAAATGAAGGATAAAATATTTTAGACCAGGGGTGGGCAAAATACATCTCATGGGCTAGATCTGGCCCAACAAATTAATCTGTCCGACCCACGGCTGCTCCTTTGAAGGAGAACTGAATCCAGCCAGCATCTGCCCTGACTTTCAGAGCTTCCCACACTTCTCCCTTCCCCATGTGATAACCAGCTGAACTGGGAACAGCAGCTCTGGTTCCAGTGGCCAGGCAGCCAATCCAGTCCCCAACCCAGCCTGTGCTGCCCTGCCTTTCCTCCCAGCCCCCAGTGTACACTCCAGGACAGGGGATGCTAAGCTCCTGACCAGGCTTCTGCCCAATGAAGCTTCTGCAGGCAGCTCTGATCCTATGGCCATTCCCAGACCAGACAGCCCAGCACCTGGCAAGAGCTGAAGCACAAGTATGGTTCTCCCCACAGAGGAAAGAGGGCCAGGAGTCATGGGCTATCTAGGCCCTTCTGGGTTGAGTCAGGGCCTAGTTGGGGTGCAGGTACTGCTAATGTGGTACTGTGCTGTGTTCTCGCAGGCCACTTTGGGTGGTGCCATGTGGGCACAATTGGAGTGGCTTGCACAATTCCTGCTTAACCCCAGCAAAACTCCTGCCTGACCCCAAGTTCCCAGCATGTGGCCAGGTTGGGTAGGAGCAATGCCAACCACTCCAGCTGCACCCACATGGGTCAAAGCAGTGCACGAGAACACAGCATGGCAACAAACTCAGGGCAAGGGAGGACATACAGGAAGAAGCAGAGAAACAGTGCAGGTCTGGCCCAGCCAGGCCTGGATAACACATGGCTCCTGGCCCTCTTCTCTTCCCCTGATTCCCTGGCATGTATCCAGGCTGGTCTGGTGCCACATTGTGTTCTTGCATGCTGCTTTGGGCCACATGGGCACAGGTGGAGCAGTTGGTATGGCTCCTGCCTGACCCAGCCCCATGCCAGGGACTTGGGGCAGGGGAGGGGACTCAGGGAGAGAGAGGGGTGTGTGTGTGCATGTGAGTATCTCCACATGGGTGTGTCTTTGTGGTCCTCAACAGATCACCACAACTCGTTACGGAGACGTCCAGCCCAAATAATTTCCCTGCCTGTGTTTTAGACCATGGTCAGCCCAGCTACTGAATATAACACAGTTTAACTTCTGACTATGAACAGAAAACAAACATTCATGTTAATATTGTTAGGTCTTTTGACAGCAATGAATACCAGCAATCTTGAAGTTCTATTTGTTCTTCCTTGGGAACTGACAGATTTGAATAGACTGATGTAAAACATGCATGCATATCCTCCAACAAAGGTCCTAAAAGAAGACAATGGTTAACAGCTCTCTTTTCTTAAGGACCATCATTTATTGGGTTTCATCACAGTCTTACAAATATGTAAAAGTTATCTGAAATATTATCACATAATCTGCACTAATTGACATCAGATGCTCAGGACAAACTTTTGTTTAAAAGAGGCAGTATTTATTATTTATGTCTCCAACAAGGGGCTGCCCCCAAACCAGGTTAAGAGCAATTTTACAAACTAAATATTAATACCTTTTTCTAGTAATAAACATCCATGTTCTCACAGGGTGGGAGCACTCGGTGTAGCTTTAACCCAGTCAGGGTTTGGGAGCTAGGATTGGCACAAGCAAATCAGGTTGACACTTTCCTAGACTGGGTTAACCTGATCTCAGTCTAAGTTAGTGTACCTCCTGAGGTGCACTTACTTAGATCAGGGGCACTAATTTTGGCTAAATTAAACCTCCTGAATGCCTTAATGATTGGGCATTTAGATCCACCTAACCCTAGCTAGGTCAACCTAAATGTGAAGTCTGTACATACCCACAGACAATATGATGTATAACTGTGAATACTGGATTCCTCCCCAGCCATTTCCCAACCCAAGGAAAAATTTATGTTGGTAAAGGCCTTCAACTTTATATTGGTAAAGGTGGTGACAACGGAGCATGAAACCTAAAAAACTATCTACAAAGTGATTAAACCTAAAGTAAAGAGATCATTAGTAAATATTATAAATTTGCCTTAAGTATACTCAGTACTACAGAAGTGCTACAAAATGAATACCTTGACTGCAGGACTACTTTTTGCTTTGTCCTTGTAAGAATACAACCTCTTATTCCAATAAAATGGATTTTCAATATCATTATGCCTCAACCTGTTGTATTAACTAACCCTAACAAGCCTTACCTATAAAGAATATCGCTAAGCACATTTGAATGAACAAAGTAACTGTTTTGTCATTCAAGCTACTGCACTAAAACATTGCTGTTCCTTTTCCACGTATACTGCTATTATCATAACATCACTCTGCAAAATTGTGAGGTATAAACATTTGCCAGACACCAAGTTAAATCCAGGGTTTCTACCCACTGAATGATACTTGTCTACTGGGAGTTTTGTGACAGAGACTAAGAAATTTCCTTTCATAACATTAACAAAGTATCATAAAGTCAATTATAATCCAGTCAGGAAAAAAGATGATGATACATCCAGAGCTGTGTAACAAATATCCTCATATTTTAAGAACCATATTTTAAGTAATATTTTGCATAGCACTATAATGTATGAAATGCGTTATAGAAAATAAATACATATTTCCATGGCTGAAATTCTTTCAACTTTATAAATGTTAAGTAGTCTAAAAAGGCTTTTATTCCCCTCCTATTGCTGAGGCATTGAAGGGCCTTATAATAGTGTATTATCAACATAACTAGTATATACCATATTTACTTGAATACAAGATGAGGTATTTTTCCCCTGAAATCAGCATGGGAAAAAAGTCTCTAGTCTTTATATCTGCACACAAGGAAACTTCATTAAATATACTGTCTATCATTAAAGTTCTGCCAAAAGCAGCATGTGTTTAATAATGGAAACCAGCTATGAAGTTGATTAAATGAAGTCACCACTGAGCATAACTAGAAAAGACATGGACCATACTGGTCAAACATACTGATAGGAACTTATCACAATAGGTTAGTGCAGCCTATCTGAATAAGATATATAGTTGTAGCAGAAAGCCCCCTTCATACAGTTCCCTTCTGGACATTGATATAACAGAAGCCCCTTCTTGCCTGCACTCCTCCCTCCCCTGTTTTGTAC
>NW_017729030.1:32960267-32989212 GCF_001723915.1 Gavialis gangeticus | reverse complement strand
TTCTATTTCATCAGTCTCATTTTTACCATGGCATTTTGTGTCTTATGTTTTATACTTTTAAACCCTTAAGTAATGTACTCCCTGTAGAATTAAGTTACACCCTGGACCATTGTTAAAAACTACATTGAAATTGTAGTTGTAAAGTGATAAAATCTGCTATACTGGGCTGATTCCTTGAATGAATGTGAGCATGTATGATGATCAGTAGGTAATTAAATGACAAAGCAAGAACTTCTGGCTATTAGTACCTTCAGGCAGAGACCCACGTGACTGACAGCTGTCACAACTACTCAAGACCCACGTGGGACAGTGACCTCTAGATTTGACAGCCAAGATCATGCTAGGGGATCGCACAAGTCGGCCAGAAAGAGATAAGAAGGCAGTGAAATGTGACCCTCAGTGGCGCCTTCTCATCCAGCACCTGACCTACCAAGACAGAAAGACAAACAGGTGACCCTTCTGGAGAACACATCACCTTGAAGGAAGCTGACCATCGACAGCCAGCTCCAGGGTCTCAGGTAGATATACTGACACCAGTGCTCTCACAATCACTACAGCAGCTACTATACACTATGTGTTTGGTTATAGTTTGGTTGGCTCCTCCTCTAACTTATAACACTTTGAGTAAAGTGCAATAAGTTAAAGAGCTTCCACTAGGAGCTTTTTGAGTGTCTGATCTTAGTCCCAGTGCTTAGGGTACTGACCTAAAACTCAAATTCCCTGATACTACTAGGCTTCCTACATAACTGTGAACAGATCACATAGATTCAGATATATCAATGTATTGAATTAACAGAGTTCTGAAGTTGCATAAACACTACTTCCATCCATAAATATGTTTATGCTTCTGGCTCCTACCCTCTCTGTGCCTTATTTTGCCATACCAAAAATGAGGATAACTTGCTTCCTGCCTCACAGAGGTGTTGAGAAGAGCAATACATTGAAGGGTTCAACATATTCAGATATTAAAGTACTGGAAACCTAGTAACAACCTTACAGAAAAATAAGTCCAAGTATTGTACACACTTAACTTGGAGCAATTTTCCTCCTAGTACAAAAAAAAAAAAAGTTTAACAAACCTTCTGATATCACCTCTAAGATTTGGTCCTATGTAGAGGAAAAACTCATGTGGCAAGCACTGGAGTCCAGATCAAATTATTACCACTAATACAATATGATTAGGGACTTAGCCAAAAAAGAAAAACACAAACAAAAACCAGCCAAGTATTGTAATCTCAAACAATGCTGAGATTCTTCATGGGTTTTATCTGAATACCACAGAATCAAAGTGTGTCTTTCCACTGACATCTCTGGGTTTTGGAGCAGGCTCATTTTTAGTATAGGCCTGTCAAATACATTCTACATGTGTAACTAGAAACAAGATTTGCCTAGTATATGTAGAAATAGAACTGTGAAGCTTTTCTTCTCATCTCCCACCTTGCAAACCTATTCTCAATTATTCTTCTGCATAACAATACATAGAGAAGCTGTACTAATATGGAACATATGTCATCATCAACCAAAATGCAATATAAATTTTAAATGAAAAATAAAACAAACTGGTGCTGTTAAATAATTTTCATAATTAGTTTAAATAATATTTTTCTTGCTATTTTTGGCTCATTGCAATTAAGAGACAATTAAATCAGTATGAACACTCCAACCATATGATTAGTGTCAATCTAATTGGCATGTGGTGCAAGTGGAGTTAATTATAATGATAAATTAAATGAAGTAGTCTGATAAAACATAAATGTTCTTACAAAGTTATGAACACATTAGATTTGAGCTTAGTTTGGAGAAAGTTAGAAATGTTAAGTTTGGGATCCAGTTTCAGTTTTCTATTTAGAACAGAAAATTATCACCAAGCAATAAACATTTTTTCCCAAGAATTAAAACAAATGATCATTTTAAGGCTCCTTATTCCATTTAAACAAATGTAACCCATCTGCCAGGCACAGGTCAGCAGTAACAAGGGCGAGTTCAATATTTGGCGTACTAAATATATTTGACCTTGGCTCAAGCCCCCACCTAGAAATCTGGGAACACTAAATTAATTACTAGGGTGTCCTGCAGAAACAAAAACTCCCTCCTGAGAAGCAGTGTGACCAAAAAACAGATTTAATACAAAAAAACCCAAGAAAACGCCAAATGCAGTGTGAAACACTACTAACGATATGACATAGTCTATAGGTTGCACTGTACCAGGGGAAGCTGCTAGAGAGCGCAGGTCCTTTGGTAGTACAAGGGGCCCTAGTGCTGTCAGAGCAATAGTGATGTGGCAATCTTTGCTCCCACGGAGAGACTGTATATGTGTGTGGAGAGTGACTGCAGTTCCAGACAGCATGCATGCATCCCATACTTCTGGGCTGGATTATATAGCCTGCTGAAATGAAAACTGCAGAAAAACTCCAAAAGAACTAGGTTGATTAAAGGCTACAGCTAGCCCAAACACACAGCTGAATAAGCAAAGGACTATCAAAAGGAACAAGGGGAAAGACCAAGTCTTCCCTGTAGGTCTGGGCTGCGAGGGTCACGGCTCCACTGGGATCAGAAAATTGCAAGCATCAACCCCAGCCCAAAACTGGCACATTTAGAAACTCCCAGGTTACAACCCTGTTTTTGCTGCCAGGCCTGAATCCTGGCCAGCCAACCCAAGGAACCAATGCTCTTCCCCAGTATTAATCCCTTCAAACCTCAAAAGAGAAAAAGGAGAAGTAAAGGAGGAGAGAGGAGTTCCCAGAAACTGGGACAATTTTCTCCCTCTCTCTCCTCTACCTGAGCTTCCCTTTTTACCACCTGCAACTCCCAGTCAGTGGGATTGATTGCGGGGGGGACCCTCCTCCCCTTGTCACTGACTGGCCGCTGGGGGGTCAAGTGCCCACGTGCAAGTCCTTCTCCCTTGGAGGAGAGTTCACTCTTAAACAGCCCCTAGCACCTTCTTTCCCCCCTCACAAGCCAATCCAGCTCCCCTTATATCCCTTTGCATGACATCACCCTGTCCTTCTCCAGTCAGGGAGTGCCACACTCCAGTTCTTCTCCCAACCAATCAGCCTGAGGAATCCTCTGCTTCCCCTGGCCAATGAGCCCGGAGGGTTTTACATATTTTCCTTAGATACAGACCCCCAGCTTGCCATGTGCTGAGCACATGGCCAAAACACAGGGGCTATCTTGCCCACATAAAAAAAGAACACACACAAAAAACCACAATATACAACCCCTCTGTTACACAAAGTATTAATAAATAATAACCTTCAAGATAACTTGCAAATATAATCTAAATATTTATCACAAGATACAGAGACAATTCACAAGTCAATGTCAATAACATCCCTCAAAACTTCTCACACAAGGTAAAGAAGTTTTTATTGTACTTTGACAATACTATTATTGATATTTCTATTTATAGCATGTTAGAAATGAACTACTATTAATATTTCTATTTATAGCATGTTAGAAATGAAAGAACTATTTTTTGTTTAAACAAATGAAGCATCTTTATATATTTCAAGTGAAACATTTGTATATTTTGGGATTACATTGCAAAAGCTGCAATAATTAAAATAATGCAAAGAGCAGAAATGTCTTATTTTTATGTTATATTACCTTTTCAGAATTCTTATGAACTCAGCCTGCCTGATGCGATTCTAATTTTCTACTCAATTTTAGACTGAGTCCCACTGGGATAGTGAGATATTGTGATTATTCAGAAAAGCATTGAAAAAAGAAATTAAGACTCCCTGCTAATGAGTACAAAAAAAAAAAGGAGAGATGTGCCAATCTAGTGCCTGTAAATTGAACTGCCAGACAATAAACAACAACAGGAAATAAATAATACTTCATCACAGAAATAGACTTGCTTAGATGTGCATGGATACTAACACCCTGAAATGCTAACAAGCAATATTGAGATAGGAGGATCTGATATTGTCCCACAGAAACTAAAATTTATTGTAATTTCTAAGAAGACAGCTGAACTAGATAATCATATTTGCTCCCATCAAACATAAAAAGGTGGTAGGGAACCAACAACTATGGCAGGTATCAGTATATCATTGTTAATGTTATTAATTCTATGCCCACTTCCCTTAGCCTATATAATAAGAAACCGATTAGCCCAAAATTAAAAGAAATGCAGCCCAACTGTAGAGTAGCACCGACATAGAAAGGGACAAATTTGTCTGAGAGATCTTAAATGTATGTGGGAATCTGACATAGACCTATACTCCTTACTCAGACAGAACTAACGGAAAAATATTCCTCTATGTACAGTTATTTTCCGTAAGTTATTATTTGTTAAATAATTCCCATGAGTAAACAAAATCCTAAACGCACCTGATCAAAGAAAAAAAAAAAATTTTGCAGCTGCTAGGAATGTCCATTCATTAAATTCTTTAATGGCTTATACCCTTATTTCAGGTATAGTGCAGCCATTCAGGATGTGTTCAGCTGTGTACACATGTTCACAGTGCTTAGCATAGATTTTAAATGGCACCTGCAGTGTAAATTTAAACCTTGTCTGATGAAGTAGAAGTCTTTTCTTCTAGGAGTTCTACCAGTTTAATGAACACTTGTACATTTACCTCTCAGAAGCTCCCTTCCTGACCTCCAGCATGCCTTGCCCTGCCACACTCCCCAGAACACAGTCATGATTAGGGCTGTAGTCTACTGCTTTGACCCAAAATACATCAAATCCCTCCCCAATAGCTGAAAGGCACCAGGAAAGCCCAGACCTTCTTCATAGCACTGAGGCTATGAAGCAATTAACTCCCCTATCCTAAGCAGATGAGGAAACCAACCTGCCAGCACTGGACCCATTCCCTACACCATTCCTGGAGCTCCTTGAGCCTCCCTGGACACTGACTGGCCTACCACCATTTCTGGAGTGCCCTACCCCTCCACTGGGACCAGAGTTCCATAACTTCCCATTTCCCTTGCATAGAACAAGCTGCTGTTGGATCTGGAGCCCCCTTGTCCATGCACTACCCCTCCCCCTAACATGGACAATGACTGGTTCAACCTGGGCCTTCCCATTCCTGGACAATACCTGAATGTCTGATTCCTACTAGTGGGTGTGTGACAGAGTGGGAAGGAGGTGGTGGGCTGTTTGGAAAGAGAAGTAGTGGAGGGAGTAGGGCCACCCTACACTTGCAGCCCCATGTGCTGGATTGTGGGGGCTGACCTGAAGTTCCATGGGGGTGGATGTTTCCATGAATAGGTACTCTTCAGATACCAGTGTCTGAAGCCCATGCATGGGGTTATAGGTCAAGGGCATGAAGTACTGAGCATGGCGGGAAGGGAATGGTACCTATCTCCATGGGAAACATCAAAGCTGACACTTGTAGTTCCATGTGTGGGGTTGTGGGCATAGGACTCAGGTACCCTTCTTGAAGCATGGGATGGTGGGCCTCAGGTGCCACTTTTGAAGTGGGAAGCACAGGGCACATGTAGAGTTCTCTAATGACAAGCCTGCACCTGGGACTGCAGGTGCTAGGTTTGATATGCCCATCAGGGTAGGTGTCCCTGCCTTCCATGTGGCACTTCAGAGCCTGCACCCACAGCCATATATGGGGAAAAAAACATGTAGGGCTTGAGAGCCCTGAACTCTGTTAGCAGGGTTTCCCATGGCCAGAGCCCCAACAGTACTATGAGCAAAGTCCCCCCATCACAGACAGAGTACCAGCTTTGTTACCAGAAGGGTAGGAATTAGGGGTGGGCAAAACAGGCCATATTCAATTTGGATTTGGATTAAGCCTAAATCAGAGACAGTGATTCGATTAGTTGATTCAAATCACTGTCCCAATTCAATTCAACTAAATCCGAATCTGAAGATTTGATGCTGATTTGGAGAATCAGCAATTCAGCCATAGATGCAGCTTTAAATGTTTTTTCTACACACCTTGAGGTACCAGGCACAGCTCATGAATGCTGCAACGGTGGGGTGGATGGAGCAGCCCACAGGAGCATGGGGGGAACCTCTGCATGCTCGGCGGCAAACCCAGTAGTGGACCTGAAGTACTTCCAGTCCACCTCCAGGTCTGCTGCCGATGCTCAATCTGCCCCAGCATCTCAGAATTCACAAGCCACCTGGTACCTAGAGGTATGTAGAAAAAACATTTAAAGCTGTGTCTATGTCCGAATCATTCAATCTTTCCGAATCTCTCCGAGTCAATTTGGAGGATTCCAATTTGGTTCATAGAGATTAAAGTGCCTCCTGATTTAATTTGAATTCAGAGATTTGGCTACTGAATTGGGCCAAATCAAATCAGTGACTGAAGCTTCTCACAGTAGGAATCCATTGTGGGCTTCGGTGGGGGAGGGGAGAAACTGACAGGTTTTAAAAGAAAACAGACTACAATAGGTCTCCTGTCTCCTGACAGCCTAGTACAGGGGTAGGCAAAATAAAGCCAGTGGTCTAGATCTGGCCCACCAATCAGTTGTATTCAGCCCACAAGCAGACGGACATGAATTCATGGGATCAGGCCCATGGGCAGCCAGCAGCTCCAGCTCTGGCTGCTGTGTGGTGTTGGGTGGGTGGGGCTGTTTCCACCATTCTGGGTAAGTGAGCAGGACTGCTTCCACTCCACACCAACATGGCAGCAGCCGTGGACCCAGGCAGATGCCCTGGTTCCCACCCAGAACCTATTGGCTGTGTCCAAAGGTGACACCAGTGCCAGCCCAGGGCTGGTTCCACCATGCTGGATGGGTTCTGGTGTAAGCTGTAGTTGCAGACTACAGGTTTCGGGTGGGGTGGGGATCGGGGAATGCTGTGGGAGGGAGGGGGGGAAGAGAGAGAGAGAAAGGGGTGGCCCTCAAGAGGACATCAACACTCATTAAGTGGCCCTCCGTCCAAAATAATTGCCTACCCCTGGCCTACTAGCTGGGGGGGCAGGGGTTGTGAGGCATGGGGATATGGTTCTCAGAGGCTGCCAGCCAATCATCCCTGACATGCCCTTAGCTGTTGTTCCCAGGCAGACTGGGGAGCTTGCAAAGCACTCTGGGATACATGCTGTGGAGCCTCCTGATGGTTGCCCTCTGCAGTGCAGTCTATCTGCAGAAAAAGCAGCTGATGATTTGAACACTTATATGCTGTCCAGCCAGGAGGGTTTCTAATTGCTCAGACTAAACTGCTAAACTTCCACCAGCTCATTTGAATGCTCGCACTCACCTTTAGTTTCCATCTAGGTTGTTACAACCCAGAAAGAATGGGCCTGAACACACCCCACACACTTACTACATAGCCAAATTTGCAAGCATGTTCTAGAAGTGGAGGTTTATCAGTAAGAATGGGTTCATTGCCACCAGCCACTCAGGCCCATAGGATTGAGAGCAGCCACTTGGAAAGAGTCTAGTGTCATTGTACTGGGAAACATCCAGTTCTGGAACATGCCTGCAACCTTGGGTGGGTAGAGCATGCTTAGACCCTGTCCTCCTGAAATCTGGCTTCTGTCACAGTGTATAAGATTTAGAGCCCATCTTGCACTACTAATTGTTAAGTAAAAAAGATAATTAATACAGTGTTAAAATAATGAAGTAATCTTAAATACTTTAAGAAGGAGGTAAATATCTTCATCCCTATGTACAAATGAGGAACAGATGTGAAGTGGATTGCCTCAAGTCACTCAAGAGGCTTATTTCAGCTATATTCAGTGATGCTAATAATCTGTAGCCCTAGTGTTTTAAAATTCCACCTTCCCAGAGGGAGGTTCTTTAAAAACAACAGCAACACAAGAACTTGTGACATTTAATAGAATGATGCTTGCAGAATTGAGTGGTAAGCTGACGTCTAAAATTCAAATACTTCATTTTTTCTGACTGCAAAATGTTGTGAAGTGCCTAAGTTACAAGTATGGGTACAAAAAATGATCATGCAGTTTTCTTGTCTCTTATCAAAGCTTTACAATTTGATTGTTTTTCTGTTGAAGTATAGCAGTAACTTTCAGTTATATGTAAACCTTATATTGATGGTTTGTTACTGAAGTTTTTCCTTGAGAAGCCAAAATTAGGAAAAAAATGTATTACCTTGCTGACAAGAACTACAGTAACTAGGACATGGCAAAATCTATTCACTACAGATTCAGTCTGGGTAGCACATCACAATCTTATGGAGTTTGCCTCATATTGTAATGGATACATTCAGGAAACTTGTATTGATCAATAAAGACTGATTAGTTATACTGAAAGAACAAAAGTAAGGATATCTATGCATGCATTTCACAATAATAGAATATAAGTCCTGAAGGGACCATTATGATCAAGTTTTACATCTTGTATAACTCAAGACATCTTAGACTTGAAACAATTAATGTTTCAAGGATAATAGCCATGGGCAGGAGCAACTCTTGTTGTGGGGGAAAATATTTTCCTTAATTTAAAAAGTATCAGTGAAGGAGAATCCCCATTAAGTCTCAGTCAACTATTCCAATGGTTAACTGGCCTCAGATTAAAAAAAATGCACCTCATTTCAATTCTGTGTTTGTCTCACTTCAACCTCCAGCTGCTCATTAGAGATCTCTATTGAGAAATATCTATTCCTCATGTGGGTACTTACAGATTGTCATCAAGTTGCCCCTTAACCTTGTCTTTTATAAACCAAACAATTTGAACTTCCTGTGTCTTTCACTATAAGACATACTTTGCAATCCCTTACCTATTCTGGTGGTTCTTCTCTGACCCTGTTCCAATTTTTGGAACATTTTTCTTGAAAAGTAGACACTAGTAGTTCCAAAAGAGGTTGCCAGCACAGCACAAAATAAACTCTCTGTACATATTCCCAATATTCTACATCCCTAGAACATACTACTCCAATCCACCATCGTCTTGCACTGGTAGCCACTTATCCAACAGGACTGCTTCACTGAATCCTGTAAATATGGCTTCTACTCTTTGTTCCATAATATATGAATTTCTATTTTGCCATAAGAAAATTAGTGTTATTTATTTGTAGCCAAGCAATACAGCTCATTCCAAGTCAATAACCTGACTTCTTCATGACTGAACACTTAACCTTCGTTAATAACAACGACTTTGTTTTCATGTAGATCATAGTTTAAAAATATGTAAGCCAAACCTAATCCCTGACATACTGCACTAGAAATTTACCTACTTTATGAATATTCAGTTACATATGCTGAGACTTATCTTTTAGCCAGTGTTTACTGCACCTAATGCTTACCACATTGATTCAGTATAGTTCTACAAGCTTAATCAAAATGTCGTATGTTACTAAGCAAAATGCCGTAGAGAAGGCTGTCTATTTTATCAAGTCTATTGCTTTAATCAACCAAACTCATCATTTCATCAAAAAGATGTCAGTTTACGCTGAGAATATTTAATCTCCATAAACCCATTAATTATATTATCCTCCTTTTATTCTTTATTAATCAAGTCCTCCTATTCCATTATTTTGCTTAATATCAACTGTTATCAGTCTGATAAGTATATAATCAGTTCTGGAATCATGTTCACTTTTTCAAATATTGGCACTACATTGCCTTTTTTCCCATGCTTTGGAACTTCTTCTATGCTCTGAAAGTCGGAAATAATGATCCAGAAATATCTTCAGACAATCTATAGCTAGTTACTTCTGTTTAACATCCCTCTTAACTACTGTTGGGAATTTAAATATTTCATCACTATTATCACAGACTCACCCCAAGACAAAGTAACTTTTGGAGGTTGACCGCGTGGCATTTCTCCCAAATTAGGCGTACTCTTGTGGTGCTTAGCTTCCAAATTGTGGAAAATGCAAAGCTGTGTTCAGTTTTATTGTTTTCATATCTGTATGTATTATAATATTTTATATAAATATAATTTTGATGTAGCTTTATATTAGAGCCAAGGATTTCATAGATTTCAAAGCCATTAGGGCTGGAAGGGATCTTGGAAGATCATCAAGTCCAGCCCCCTGCCCCAAGGGCAGGAAGTCAGCTGGGGTCATAGGATCCCAGCAAGATAAACATCCAAATTTCTCCCGAAGGCATTCAAAGTAGGTACTTGAGCCACCTCCGGCGGCAGTTTATTCCAGACCTTGGGGGCTCGGACAGTAAAGAAGTTCTTTGTTATGTCCAGCCTGAAACGATCATGGAGGAATTTATGACCATTCAACCTTGTCATCCCTTTGGGGCGTGCTGGTGAACAAATATTTCCCCAGATGCTGGTGAGCACCCCTTATAAACTTATAGGCAGCTATCAGGTCACCCCTAAGCCTGCACTTTTCCAGGCTGAAGAGTCCAAGTGACGTCATGAGCCTTCTCACCTGGCCCCACTCTGCCCTGCCACACTGGGTCCCATCCACTAGGCTGCAGAGAGCCTGGGGGGAAGCAGCAGGGTAGGGTTCCCAAGCCTGCAGTGGGCAGCCTGCACCCACACCCCCCAAAGAGCTGTGCTCCGGCTGTGCCACCCGTGGGGTAGAAAGGGCCATGCCACCTGTGCGATAGAAAGCAGGAGCCAGGCTCCGCACTCTGTTCTGCCACAGCAGCCACTGCCTCCCATGAGCAGCATGTGGGGCTTGGGTGCTGCTGTGGAGCTGCAGGGGGCTGTGGACCTGGGTCCTTGACCCCATAGCCCTGGCAGCTGGGGGCTCCCTCCAGGAGGGCTGGGAGATGGGGGGGCTGTGGGTGGGGAGTGAGGGGCACCAGCAGGACCGGGGGGCTGTGGGTCAGGAGTGGGGGGGGACTGTGGGTCAGGAGTGAGGGGCAAGGGCATGGACAGGGCACCTGCATGTCAGGGCTGCTCAGTGCCACAAACCAATGGAGTGAGGTGGGGGACAGCCGCAGCTGGACCCACATCCTGGTGAGCAGAGAGGGAAGGGAGAGCTCTGATTTTCCATAATAAAAAACCCAGAATTAAATGCCAAAATTTATAGTTATTTAGAATTTATTTTATTATAGTAATCGAGGCACTGATAGGCTTCCAAATTGCTTTAAAATTGTAAATATATCACTAAAACATTGAGTTCAACTGATAGTGGCATTTTATTTTAATTGAGGATCTAGAATTTTTTAATTGGAGAATTTGCAATTTTTTTATTTAATCATAAAGGATTTTTTTAGACAGAGGAAACAGGGATCCCAATTCATCAGTCTCACTCTCAACCAGAGTTAAAATTTAGAGTAACCGAAAAGGGGGAGTGTGAGCCCTTTAAAATCAAAGAGGTACTGTATGTGAATAGCCGACAGGTAAATGTATTTAAGCCTACCTCAGGGGCATAGCTTGAGTCTTCAGTTTTCCTGGGTGCAAGGTGGTTGTAGTTTGGCTGAGAAAAGCAAGCAGACAGGGAGAGGCAGAAGGCTCTGGTATGAGCCACCTGGAAGCTGGCTAAGGACTGCATCCTTGAATTTATGGTGCAGGATAAGAACGGGTTAATGTTCTGATATTTTCCTTTGTTTATTCATATCTGATTTCTCATGCTTGTTCTTGTTTTTTGCTTTGTTTTTTTTATAATAAATCCTTTTGTTATCTTCTTATAAATCTTTTGATGTCAGTGCTACTTATGATCCCCACATATCTAACCAATACAGGCTTGCTCTTTCCAAGAAAAGCGTGCTCCATCTTTTCTGAATGCATGACCAGAAAATGGTGTGATCTTTCTAGATGGCAAAATCCCCTCTGCTAAGGCCAAACAAGGCCTGAGTGAGGCAGGGCTGAGGCACCACAGGCTAAGGAGTTGGCCTCTGGTGCTCCTCAGCTGGTTCACAGTGGTCAAGTAGCAGACAGCCAAGTTGGATTAGGAGTAGAGGGGCACCCCAAGGTGTGGAAACACTCTGGGAATGGTGTCTCAAGGTTGCACCCAAGCTGTATCCAGGGCCAAGGCTCATTGCAACTATCATAACATGTGATTGTAGAATCTAGCTTTTTCCCCCAACCATGAATATAGGGAGCTAGGTTAGTGAATCCAGTCTGCTGCTACTGAAAATAAATACGCTATATAATCCCTGTCATAATATTATCGGTTCCATTTTAAAACTGGATAACTTTTTGCGCTCTCTCCTTCCTCTTATGGTTAGAGGCTGGTTCTTGAATATAGGTAATCAGCATCATACACAGTATTCCAAAGTCTCAAAAAAGGTATCAACACTTAGGGTGTTATAGACATGCTCCAGGAGATTGGGGAGGGGGGCACTTTTATTAGTTCAGCTCTGAGAGCCATGCTAATTAAAAGCATCTGGAGCACCATGTATATCAGCGCCCCCGTGCTGAAAAATGGCAGTGGGGTGCTTTGAATTAAAGCTCATCAAGCAAATTTCAGTTTAAAGTGCCCCACCACCATTTTTCAGCACAGGGATACTGATGCATGTGATGCTGGAGTCTGCTGGAGTGTGGCAATTACTCGATTAATCAAGTCTGCTCCAATGTACTGCAATTACAGCCCATCAGAACAGCCTTCGTGCATGTATACAGGAGCCCTTAGAATAGAGAAGAAAGACTCGAAGGGGTTTTAGAAGATTTAGTATAATACAGATCAAGACAGGAACATTGTTGCCTAAACCATCTGATAGGACTGTCTGTCCAAACTGCTCTTAAAAATTGCCATGGATGGACGCTGTATAACCTCTCTAGATAATTTGGTCCAATGACTTACTCTTCACAAATCCTTTCTTCACTGTTACCAATCACTTCCCTACCTCCCCTGGAAATACTTGGACTATGCATGTGTCACGGGTTAATCAAATTGGCCACTTCCAGTTATTCTGTAAGCAACTATTATTCCTAGCTCCTACAATGTCTTAGTTATTTCCAATGGCTTTATATACCAGAGGTACTATTTTTCGTCAAAAAAGTCTGAATTTTGCAATATGGAATATCATCATCTTCATTTAGATTTATATCGCATCATTTTTCCATTTCTATTATTGTAGTCCTTCAAGGATATCCATTTCTTCTGTAGGATGATCTAATCCTTCACTGTACTAATCATGTCTGCAACTTTTGTATCATCAGCAAATTTAATCAACGCCCTCCCTGTAGTGTCAGAAACAAAAATAAAAATATTTTAAAAGTGCAACCCCAAGATCAAGTTCTTGAAAACCTGCATAGCATTTTCCCTGCACCCCAGCACTTCCTTTTTCAAACACAATGTTATTTTCAACTTGTCTTTATCCAGTTTCTTCCCTGCCTTTTGACTCTCTTACTAATCCCTATGTTCTCTAGCTAAACAAATAATTTCTCTGGTGGTACATTCTCAGATGATTTCTGGGTCCAAATAAACATGACTAACTGCATTTTCTCCCTCTAGAAAATCAGTTATCTTATCAAAGTTAGGTATCAGACTAGTGCTTAATGAAGTGGTGGCTTAGAAGCATGAAAAAATATTGAGTACTTCTGTCCTTTCTCGATTTACAATTTACCATTTCTACTTTTTGTTCCTCAAAAAGTTCCTTTTGTCCTTAACTCTGTTGACTATAAGTTTCTTTGGATGTCTGTTAGTTCCTTTAAAAACTTGAAGACATTTCTAATTTCTAGACGATTCATTCATCCATTGCTATCAACTCCCCCTTTCTACTAGTTTTTATTATATATTATACCTGTTTGCACTTCTTCTCTAATACCTTTTTTAATTAGAACTCACTGGAAATTTTTCAAACTAGGTTTCATTATAAAAAGCCAATACCTGATACAGAAATGTTTCACTCAAAATATCTTAAACTTGATTAATTTGCATCTAAATCAGTGGTGCTCAACCTTTTAGCCCAGGCGGCCAAATCGGTTGCATGCCGCCAGTCTGCAGGTTGGATCTCTCACAGGGTCAGTGCACACAGGGATCCCTTGCTGCCCAGACCAGGTGCCTGGACTGGTCTCCAGGTGCCATAGTCCCACACGCCCTATCTAGCACCCAGGACCATGCTATATTCAGCTCATTGGGTTCCTCACAGGTCTAGAAATTTGGCGGCAGAGGAGCAGCAATTAACACTGCCACCATTCCCCGCAACACCAAATTTTTGGACCAATGGAGAAAATCACAGGCCTGATAACATGGCTCCATGGGCCAGATCTGGCCCTATAATAGAGCACCCCTGATCTAAATGAACACAAAATTATTTAATGGAATATAGATTGGATTCTTTTAAGACTGTCCCAGGTCTGGAGAACTCAATTTTCCAGGGTCCAGTCTGACAGGCAGTCTGGTCCAGGGACCTTCCAAAAATCAAGCTTAAAAACAAACAAACAAGAAGAACGTTTCCTATGAACCAGAAACTTGACTTTTAGCCAGTTCTACATTTCTAACCAGTATCTCTCCTTTTCTTGCTTGTGGCTTTTTGAGCATCTGTAAAACGTTCTTTAACAATTCCCAGTTATCATTTATATTTTACTATTCAAATTCTCTGTTTTGGCTTATAACTGTTTTCTGCTTTGTGAAAACTGGCCCCATCTTGCATATTATTGGTTTGTATTTAAATTGCTCTGCATGTAAAAAAATATAATCAAGCCATGATCACTTGCATCAAAACCATGAATGTTTCTAGTACTGTGACCATTTGTTAATCAGTCAAAATGAGGTCAAATATAAAATTTCCCTGTTGGATGCAACATTTTTTAACTATGATCTTGCCATTTACAACAGTCCTTATTGTGTAACCACTATTCTTTAACACAGCTCCATCAATTTGTTGCCTAGGTTTACTCTTTCTTTCTTTACAGTGGAAGGGCAGGAATTACAAAGGAAACAGAAGACCAAAGCACCTTCAACACTTTGTGCAGAGTATTAATACGTAATAATTGTAAGATTATTTGTTTGATTGTCCCAGGCACTAGTAGCCAAGCTGTTAAACCAGTTACACTTGAAAGGGGCTTTTATTTTCAAGTATGGGGAATTTATCTCAACATGATAGATTCTTTCAAGACAGAAAGGACATAAAAGCAGAGTCATTAAACTACAGTAGTTCACACATGTTCACAAGTGTGACACTTCTGTTTCTAGGTAAAAACATAATCTATTTGTATGATGGGTGTTTGCAATCAGCCATGGTAAACTTTAACAAAATATGTAAGATTGAAGTGTTAACATACAGAGTAACATTTAGAGTGACCACACTTCAATATGCAATGGGTTTCTCTCAGGGCTACACTGACTGACAGGATATTTGCAGTCATGAATGTGATGATTGCCAGCTGTATCACAAACATGGATGCCTTAGGGAATGCCAATGAAAGGAGTAGCTTGTCTGCTGGCTGCTCTTAAACAGAAATCTAGTGGGAGTTATATGAAAATGTTTTACCAGGTACTTCCATGGTGACTACTCTCTGAAAGAATCAAAAAAATTAACAGCCACTGTTTGTCATGGCCCCTTTTCTAATCATCACTGAAAGAAATATACATTTCATGGCAAAACCTTAAATCTATATACTATGACACTCAGTATATTGCAATATTAACATTCCAAACATTTTGTAGGAATACCTTTATGACTAAGTAGTTAACAACAAGGATCCTGGTTTTCTCCGATTAGAAATATCCCCCATTTTTGGTTAAAAAAGTAACCCAAAATCCATATTTTTCCATGATTAACATGAAACACCTGTAACCCAGGTGGTACTAGCATGGGTACCCCTCCTCTTCCAATGGAGGGATGGCAGTGGATGCTGATGCACTGTGGGAGTTGAAACTGCCTGCTGTATGCAGTTTCCCTCCCTCCCCTTATAGAGCAAGGCCCAGATGCATGATAAGCTTAACTATATATAAATGTAATAAGAAATAAACGTTATAACATATATATATATATATATACACACACACACACACACACACACACACACACAAAACTTACAGGAACTATAGGCAGACTATTTACATATCTGTGCAGACACTCTATATACAGGTGAGGAATCAAAGGGGTCTAAGAAAGGGTCTCACTAAAAGTCATGCAATCTGATACTCCAAAGGAATGCAAGTTTACAAAGCATAAGGCGCAACATTCACAAAGCCTGAGACCCAGGGATTAAAAATGAAAAGGCACAGGTCCCAGAGGAAAATCAAAGGGAAAAACATTGCCCTGGAGCAATAGCTGTTCCCCAAAGGTAAAAGAAGTAAAGGGATACCCCAGTGCCCTACAGGAGCCCCTGTAACCCTGCTTGAATCACCCAAAAAGCTGACCTCAAACCTGGGAGCCCTCCCCATCAGGGGGCTTCCATTCCAGTTGCTAGCCACAGAAATGGTAGGGGAGACCCTCCTCCCTTGTGGGAATCCCTGTCCCAGGGAACTTACAACTCTCTAAGGCCTGTCAAGGACACTCTCATTCCTCCAGCCGAGGTGCCTCCTCCCTCAGTCGGTGGGGGAGGGGTCCTCAGTTGCTCAGGGCTGTCCCAGCCTGCCTCTCTTGGCCCTGTGCACTGTCCCGTGCATTTGTGCCCCCTATTCACTGCGTGCCCAGTCTTGTACCAGGGTTGGGGACCCGAGCTGCCATGTGCAGTTCTGGGGTCTCGGTCCACTCCCGGACCCTCCATGCACTGACTGTGCACCCCATGTCCAGCCCCATGCTGGGATTGGGGATCTGAGCTGCTGCTTGCAGCTCCAGGGCCTTGGTCCACTCCTGGACCCTCCACGCATCGTCTGTGCACCGATGCTGTGCTGGAGGATGCAGCCACTTGCCACTCTTCATCTGGTGAGTTTCTTTGGGCTCTGCTGGGGCAGCCACTCCACACCACTGGCCCGCTCTGCTGCCAGCTCCTCTTTCACCCTCTTCTTTGTCTCTCAACGCAGCCACCTGTGTGCCAGACATGCTGCCTTTTTATCCTCTCTGGCGGCTCCACCCCCAGATTGAAGATGGACCTATCAGAGAGAGGTGGGGTTCACCCCCTCTCTGGTCTGGCTCTTCACCTCACCCTGGGTAAGGGTGGGACAAGCCTCTCCCCTTGTCTTTCCTGCTTGGTGGGGAATGCCTCACCAATCACTCTGAGCCCTTTCAAGCTGGCAAGCCAGGTTGCTGCCGACAAGCCTGCCACACACCATTCTATCTGTATCTATATCTATATCTTAGTGGTGTTTCATTTTAATCAGGAAAAAATATGGATTTTGGGTTACTTTTTTAAAGTTGAAAATTGGGTTTGTTTGGCGGGGTGGGGTTTCAGAGAAGACCAGGATACCTGGTTATCACATAGTTCATGCAACAACAGAAGTCCATAGAATCAACTATCCATACCTAGAGAGTACAGCTTCCACTTCAAGCATCAGAGTTCTAGAGTATCACTGAGTATAACTGGGGACAGTCTCAGGGTCCACATACCTGTCTCAGTCTTTCCCCAAAGTACCTATAGCCTGAAAGTGGCTACTTGTATCTGAAAGTCCTCCAATGAACCTTTGAGACTATTTGCATTCTCATGTCTGATAAAGGTGACATCACCCTCATAACCCAGATCAGAGAAAGAGGCCCAGCAAACAGTTACGCTAAGAAAGTTTCATCAAAATGCTGGTTCACTGAACATGAAGTATTTCACTTGAAACATTTCAAGTTGGGCAAACTGATATTCTTGTCAATTTCATGGCTGCCTTACTGGTGACTCAACAGAAATTTTAAGAAATTTGAGTTTGGTCAGATTTGGTCCTAAAACAAATCAGAAATCCTAGTAACCAAAAATCATGGTTTTTGGCCAACGTCTAAATGAGACATTATGAATTTGCAATGGCAGCAGCTAATATACTGTCATTGCAATGTCAGTAATATTATAGAATATATCCATACATCCCACCTGGAAAAAAAAAACATACTTGATTGTTCCCTACAATCATGTCAGTCCATCTGGCATTTCCTTCTCCCTAGCATCTTCTCCAACAGCACATACACCTCCTGCATTAGTAAAGAAACAGATTTTCAGGGTCTACAACATGTGCAACCCTGGGTCTCTAGCTATCTGTAAACCAACTGATTTAGTCTTGTCACCTCTTGCTGCTCCTTCCTCTGGATTCAATTATTATTCTCAACTGCTTTCTAAGCTCTGTCAGACGGTTTCCTTAAAATCTGGATTGGTACAGTGTTGAACACTTAATTTTTGTTCCTGTACATTGAAGGTGCAGTCTAGTTTTCCAACATTTTGATCTACCATTTTAATGATTTGTAAACGCATTATCTTACCATTAGATATAAATATACGGGCATTATGTTGTCCTTTTGAACACTCCAATCTGTGCATTAATTACTAAGATCAGGGCATGACTAATTTGCGATAAGACATCAGAGACTGGCCGTTAGTCTTCTCTCTCGATAGGTAACTAGAAGTAAGGGCTGCTTGTCATTTTGTAAAAGAGTGAGCTCAAGCCTGCTACCTTAAGCACAGCTCTCATCATTTATTCTCTTTATGCTACACAGCCTTTTATCAAAATAGACTTCATTTCATATTTCACAGTTTTTAAATGTTTAAAACCACAGATGTTTTACAGGCATTTTTTCTGCCTAATTAGACTCACTGAAAAAAGATTTAAAAAATAAAATAAAATACTTTGCCATACCAGATCACATTATTAAAATTTTAGTTACTAATTTTTTTTTAAATGCAATGCCAAGGCTCATCTGATAGTTTATATGCAGGTCTTTATATAGACATTTTAGAATACAGCCCATAGGTGTTATGCTATCTAATATTCAAACTGGCCCTTACAAATACTGCTTAAATCAAGCAGCAATTCTGGGACAGCAAGGTGAAATGGACATTCAGGCAAACCAATATGTGGTTAGAGATGAAAAATAATAAAAGCTGAGCTTTCCTGAAAATCTGACCCTTATTATTTATCAACAGTCAAAGCATGCCCAGCACTGAACAAACAGACAAGGGGACACATCCTTTCCTCCAAGAAACAGCTTACCATCTAGTATAAACAAAAAAAATGTGCACTCAGACACAACAGAAAGTGCACATAAGAGCTAAGAATGCTTAGGATGATTCAGGAAGCTTAATTTTGCCAAGTGCTCTGAAACCTTGGGGTGTCAAAGGTAAGACACTACCAAGTCAGTCCTACAGACCATACCGGATCATAAAAGAGGTCTACAGTCTCAGATCATATTTTTTTTTAATAATATAGGCTGTTATTAATGAACAGGTGGAAAATTACACAGAATGTTATGCCATCTTTTCAGAAGATGCGAGCTAAATATAGTTTGCATTCATAATTTTCCCCATTTTGTTCTTTTATTAAATTATTTTTGTTTCAGTGATATTCCAGACAAGCCTAGAGTTTTTAAAAGGTGCAATTATATATTTGAATACACAAATTTAATTCCAGTTGCGGCCTTTGTTAAGTACCTTTATAAAAATGTGAAAACCATCTTCAGGTAAGCCAGACCCAGATTTTACATGTCTTGATTAAATTACTCTCAACCGTGAGGAAATCATTTTCTTCATCACTGAGTCAGGGTTCTGGCATAGCAGTCAGACACTAGGATTTCAAAGGTAATGCTCAAAATTGTCAACCCTGCATGAAATTCTCTTCTATAGCTCAGACTTTGTGTTTTGCACATTTCAATTTAAAGAAAATTGCTGCCTCAGTTACTCTGCTGCTTTTGTTTCATATAAAATTTTAATATAGTTAAAGGTGAAACAAAAATATATTAAAATATTTATTTTTATTGTCAAACAGAACAAAGCATGCTTTGTATTTATATTTGTTTCTTCCATAATTTTAAGAATGCAGATTCTTTCATGGAGAAATCATTGAAATTAGCATTGGCTTATATATTTTGTTTATAGGTATAAATTAAATATCAAGTACAAGTGAACTGCATTTTAAACATTTATTAAAAATTGCATACTTACTGTATAGTGGATGGCAAAAACAGCTCCCTGTTAATCAGACCGACTTAATTCATTCTGACTGACTTAATTACACCAGACATTTTGTTAAAACAAAATTATTTTTCTTTCTGTTGCTGAATATTAAATATTTTAAAATTCAGCCTTCTTTCATGAAATGAAAAATGTCAGTACAAGTTAGTGAATTTGGAAGGATCCAATATTAACAATTCACCAAGTAGAAGCTTTAATCAGTCAACAATTTTTCCACTGTTGACAAATAGCTTTATGATAATATATGTTCAAACTGAATCTTGATTTTCACAGTCCTTGTTGGGGTCTTGTACTTGACACAAATGCTTTTTAAGAGGGCCTCTCAAAGTTCAACTTAAAAATTCTGCTACCAAAGATTTTTTTTTGAAAAAAACCCCCACAATTCCTAATGTGTGTGAACATTTAAAAAAATAAGATCTGCAGGATTTGGATGTGTCCACATCAGTGCAAATTTTGGATGTACAATTACTTGTGCATGTGTATATTCACAGGCATTCCTTAAACACTTTTTCAACAACTGTTTGTACAGACAGAGCAATAAAGAAGTGAGCTAGATCCTCTTTGTGATTGGCAAGGCAAAGAGTATGAAATCTGGCTCTCTTTCCCCTCAGGAGTATTTCCAGCTGGTGCAGGAGCTGTAACTACTTCCATGATGAACATTCTTGCTGTGACAAGCAGAAACTCAGGGCAGAGAGAACCTGGCGCAGTGAATTCTGTTGGGAAGTTGGGCTCTGTTGTGCAAAAGAAAATTTAATCCTCTCCATTTGGAAACGGATTGAAATTTATTACGTATCAGTTTATATAACTCAAGAAAAGGCAGCATTTTTTTTAAATTAAAGAACATACAGATCTATTAGAAAGGGTAAGACAGTTCTTCGCTTTATCTGAAAACATTGGCACTTGTTGATGATTATTTCTGTACCTTCTTTTACAGAAAAGTCTTGTTAGCTTTAGACAGACTCTGTACATGACATCAGTGCCAGAACATATTCACACAGCCTGTGACTCCACATAAGATGTTGACATTTGGAAAACGATTGGTTCTTTTAATCAGATTTTATCAAAGAATCTGAGTCCTTCATTCTAACATGAAAGACTATAATTAGATGACTCCTTAACCAAATCCTCCTCCTCCTCCAGCTTTTGACACAAACCTTAGTTATTTACTCATAGACTAAGCCTTGCCATGAAGTCAATGAGATGCACAATAAATGCATCATTAATTTATGCTAGATATTCCTCTGTTCCCTTCATATCCATTGTCATTATCCTCCCACAAGCACTCATGCTAATTCTAATTGATGGTTTCCATCAGCAAATTAAAAAACAATATACTCCAGACTGTAGTGATGAAAAACATACAGAGTAAAACAATACATTCTAAGAGAATTCCACACTTTGTTATCTTTATGGTGCAGAGTGAAAGACAAATTAAGGGAAGAATGCTGTGCAAGCCTTTTTATTGCTTTTATGATAATAAGAAGATAGTCCTTATTTGTTTTGATTGGATGGTACAAATTCATTGTCCTGTTCCAAATTATTGATTTAGTTGAAAATCAGTAGTTGCCTGATTTAACACTTACAGGTGTTTCCTTCTGATAGTTTACATTTACAATTTAAATTGCATTCACAAAGCTTAAATGGCTAATCCCCAACTACTAGGCACACTCCTCTTTGGAAGAACATAAATCCAGTGTCTTTTTGCTACATACATTATTGATGTGAAGCTCATTTCTTGTCCTGCCAAATGGGGAAAGGATCACCAAGTTATTGTGGGGACAAAACCAGAAGCTTTTGTTATTTTTTATTTTAGAAAAATTCTTCCATCATTACAAATTAATTAAGTTTTTAAATAAGCTGACCTCCAGACAGCACTGCTTCCCCTCACTGCCTTCCCCCTCTTTTAGGTTACATACATTCCCTTCTTGTCAGTCCAATCTATTTCTGCCATGACCTGTCCCCTGGTTTGGTTGAAGTTCATCTGTACGTAGCTCAGTTTTGGACCTGATCTAAATTTAGAAAGCTCCTCCACAACACACAAACTGAAATGGTTAAAAAAATTATATACAAAAAACTAGAACTCTTGGTTCCAAAATGATACCTTTTATTAGACCAACTGGAAAATGGCAAGAAAAGTGTCCTTTCCCACAAGCTTTCGAGATCAAAGGCTCTGGGAAAAGTGTAGATGGTACAAGATGGTAAAATGTCCCCATAGGTAGGAAATAAACTTCATTTTTGCACAGAGGGAGCTGAAGATGGAAAGCTGTCTCCCTCTGGGTCCATGAGAATGTCTTTGTGAGCTGTGTTGAGTAGCTCTTTGATGTGTTGATCAGGTAGAATTCCTTCCCTGGAGGTGTCAGATGGCAAAAATGAAGTTCCTTCCCTCCACCACGGTGCAGTCTCCCAAGGCTGCCCTCATGGGGGGCTAGTGGGTGAGTGCTGCCTAAGCTGGGCAGCACCCACCTGCTAGCAGCACACCTGGGCAGCCCCGGAGGACACCACCACCATGGAAGGAAGGACTGGGGCCCCCCCACAGCTCAGGGGCCACTCAACCCACCAGCAGCTCACCCCCATTCCCCCCCCCCAACTATGGGACATGTCGGAAGGCTCCAGGGAATAAAATGAAAAAGATTGGCCCTTTGCTGCTTCTGCCTTCAGCCCACCTCTCCTATGTGTGTGTGCGTGGAGTGGGGGGGTGAGCTGTCAAAAGGCTTCAGCATTACAAATAGCTACACTGCAAATGAAACTACATGCAGATATGGTTTAGTTTGCAATGTAATAATGCATTTAAATCATACAAAAACCCTGCACATGTACAGCATGACTCAATTAAACTGCAAAAATGGTCAACTTTTATATGTGTACAAGTGCCCCATATAATTGCAAGTGGAGAAAGGGGTAAGGCTAGTACAGCTGCAGTGATTCTCCATTCCAGGCTGACATTCTCTGTCAAGAAGTAATTTACCAATTGAAATGCATGCTAAGTGTGATCATATCATAGCAAAGTTATGACTTCTTGCAGGAGGAGTATCTCAAGTTCAGATAAAGTAACACATATTCAACTATTTTTGGACTGCTCCAGGGAGAGAATATGTAGAAAGCCTACTGACTGTCAGCCTTATCCATAGCACTGCATCAGAATATTGAACCTGCTCTGGAATAGTGCTGGGGTGGGACTGACAATAAGTTAATTATAATAAACATTACTGTGAAACTGCTCAAAAAACTTTCTAACTTTAAAATTGCACAGATTTAACATATACTCAGTGTCTGGGATACAAGTGATGAAAATTACTCAACTCTGAAGCCCATAGAGACAAGAGAACACAAAAAGAATCGGTTCATTGGAACTATGGACAATCTTGAAAAGCTGCCTATTTTTGTAGCTGCCTCATTTCCATCTATGCCCCTATTACTGCCCAAGACAAGCACAGTTGCTTCTCTCTCTCTCTCCTTTTGCTGCTCCATTTGCTATCTATCAGATCCACTCAGGCCTCAGCATTCAAGTTCTATTGTTGGATCAGTTTTCTCTCTGCTGGATTTCAGGACAGCTATTCTTTACATCCGAGAACTCTGCCATAGCTTCAAATATCCCAGACTATAGTACGTGGGTTTATCATGTGGATCCCTGAAGCCCAGCAGAGATTGGTAGGGGTTAAAGTTCCTAGAAAATTCATATAAGTCAGGATGAAACAAGCAGTGTGTTAAGGGAAGAATTTTTAAAACATACACAATATTTTTTGGTCTAAGTTTCCAATGCTCTGAAGCATGGCATAATATTTGTTGTTATTTGTTTCTCAATCCACCTTTGCTCTGAGTTCTATAGCCAAGCCCTGGTAGCCAAGATGTGTAGCAGAAAGAGTAAATGATTTAATTTCCTAAAAAAAATTCAGCTGATTTAGAAGCATCATGTTTTGAAACAGCTGTTCATGTGTGTGTTATGCACTCCTGACCATAGGTCAACAGTGGGCAAAATACAGCTTATGGGCTGGATCCAGCCAATGGCATGATTTACTTGGCCCACTGCAGATCCCTTGGCCCTGCTGGGCAGCACTGAAACACCCCCATCCCCTGCCAGCCTGCAGCTTGCCATGGGATGCTCAATGAAGTGGTAACAGCCCTCAGCCCTGCCGGCTCAGCATGGGGTTGTGCACAGTGGCACAGGGGAAGCAGCAGAAGCCCCAGTGAGGGTGCTGGGGCTGGGACTGTTTTCCAAGGAGACCAGCCCCTAGCCCTGGACACAGCTCCATGCCCAGCCATGCACAGTATCCATGGAGATCAGCCCCAGATGAAGCACCCTTACTGGGGCTCCTGTTGCTGCCACTGCCCTCAGGCTGCTCTACTTTGCTCTGCCCCACAATGAGCTGGCAGGGCTGGGCACCGCTGCCACCATGTGGGCATTCCAGGCTAGTATGGGCTGGGGGTGCCCTAGCACCATCAGCCTCCCCCCACCCTGGCTTGGCTACTGCTTCTAAGTATGTGGTGGGGTGTAGAGTGGTGACTTGGCAACTCTTTCCTTCCCCCATCTGCAGGCTGCATGACCGAAGCCAGGCAAGGGGAGGCTGGAGGGAGGCTGAGTTCCCCCCCACTGGGTAGGCTTGTCAGTGACACATAGTCACCGCCTGCTCCTGCCTCCTCTACTTGGCTTCCTGAACCTCCTTCACATGGCTCACAGCCCTCCTTTTCCACTTGTGAGTGCTGTGGCCCCCTGAGTGAGATCTGGCAGTTGCTTCCAGTTCTTCTCTGGCCCCACACTGTCACCACCTCAAGATCTGGACCCTGGCCACAGCTTTGGGGAGCTACATGGACAGGCTATGGGGGTAAGAGTTTAGGGCTGAGGCTAGGAACATGGGGTAGTGACAGCACATGGCTGGGGAAGGGCAGAGCTGCAATCCACTCCCTGCACGCCCCTGCCCATGGAACCCACACCCACCCATCCTGCTCCTAAACACCACTCCCTGGGGCCCATTGCATATAGGGAGTTTTGGTGAGCTGTTGTGCAGGGAGGGAGGGAGGGGCTGACCCAGCCTGTGACAGCTCACCAAAACAACCTATGTGGCCCTCAAACCCAAATAATTGCCCTCCTGCTGTAGGCCGTGCTGTTCCATGTTGTGTTTATCTCCTGTTTGTTAAGCCCCTTTCTGGTGTAAAATAAAGATGGTTGCCATGTCGCTCCCTGTCTGATCTGACTGGGATAAATAAAACCTGTACTACACAAAACCAGCCATCTGTATAACAGTATAATCCTATCTTCTTTATTTTAAGTCAGCCTCCCTGTTACTTCCTTCTTTTCTATTTCACACTCACTCACTGCATCTTGCTTCAATCTAGAAAAGTGACCAGGTATGTTTGTTGTCGATGACACTCAGGATTGGACTGTATGCAGCATAATAAACAGCATACTGACAGATACTGTGGCAGCTCCACTGGTCTAATTAGATCATTTTAAATGATTACAAAGATAGCTTTTGTCATTTTCAGATCCTGCAGGTTGCTGAGTGAAGCATTCAATGTTTTTCTAATGTAACTTTTTTGTTTGGAACATAAAAATAAACATTACTCACTTATCATATTCATTGTACACCACCCAACCACCCTACTAAGTCAAACAGGAGTCCTCTGATATAGAGGAAGAAATGATCTCTAATTTGTGAAAGAGAGTTATGACTGGGTGAAAGGCAGAGCATATTTGCACCTTATAAACCAGAGGTGGGCAAAATACAGCACATGGGCTGGATCTGGCTCGCCAAGGGATATCAGATTTAATCACTTTAGAATAGACAGATTTATCAAACTTCTGTGCCAGATCCCCTCCTAATTCAAGTTAGGTCACAGTCCCCTGGCGACTGGCCCAGTGCAGCTTTGTGCCCCAGCCTGCCAGCTGTCAGTGGCCAGGAGGCAAAGGGGGAAGTGGAGGCTTCACCCTGCACCCCAACAACCCAGCCAGAACTGCTTGGGCAGGGACTTTCTGCCCTCCCCCCTTGATTGGCCCAGTGCAATTTTGTTTCCCAGTGATGTCCCCTGCAAGCTGTTAGAACCAGGTGGGGGGGAGGAGAGGGAAAATAGTGGAAGCCCCTACCTCCACTCTTCCCCCTGACTTGGCCAGAACTACCTGGAGAGGTGCACAGTAGAGACTTTCTTCCACTGAGCCAGTCAGCAGGGGAGGGGAAACTGTCCCTGCCATGTACCCCTCTCAGTGGTTCTGGCTAGGTCAGGGGGGCCAGGGCAGCAGCCTCTTCTTTCTCCCCTTTCCCAGCAGCCATCAGCAGCAAGGGGAGTTGTGGATGGGGAGAGATTCTCTGCTGCACCTCCCACCCCTGCCAGTTGACAGCAGGCGATTGGGGGCATGTGCCCAACGGCCAATCAGGTGTTACCTGCCAAATGCCTCCAGCAGTGTCTGACATGCTGGGAGGCATGCAGCAGCTCCCCCAGTCTGCTGGCCTCTGCTAGTGCAAGCATCCCTGTACCCTCCCTCCCCACTGGCAGGAGAACATGTTTTCCGTTCATTCCTGATCTATTCTTCTCAGCTTAGAGAAACCCATGAAGGTTTGATCGATTCTGCCTCAGGCTTTTTGAATGTCTGTACCTAGCCAGAAAGTACTATAGAAATGATAAATTATTGAAATAGCTAATACAGGAAAAGAAAAACTTGGCACAGGGATCCATTTCCCCTTAGCACTCATACTGTATTTGCTTTACTACCAACATGATAAATAGGCAAGTAACAATTTAAGGATATTGGATCTAATTTTCATCTTTACATGCACTTACCAGTTTCACTGATTTCTATAGAATGACTTCCAATTCACACTAATTTAACTGAGAAGAAAATCAAGTTTACAATTACTCATCAGCACCAGTAGATGAGTGTCTTTTTTCCCCATAGCTATATATACCAAGCTATCAAAGAGTGTGGAAAGACAAATTACACTGATTTAAAAAAGGCAAGATGGGAGAGTATAATCACATCAGTTGATCCAGTTGACTGTGTGTATCTTCTTTATCCTGTGGAGAGGGGAAGTTGAACTGGGCACTTGATCCTTGAATGAAGCAATTGCTTTATTCATTCATGATTGAGGTTTCACCTATCACAGGATAGCATGAACACAACAAACAGGGACTGCCAAGCAGCTAATGCACACTATGCTTTCCCTCTTAACTCAAAAAATGTGGTTGTCCACATCCAAAGAGTTCATAACGTCTCAGTTGCAAACACGTTGCAAAACACTTATTAAGTGTAACTGCATAATTTGGGTATCCTATAATATTTTATTCAAAGAAATTAATGAGATATCCATTTTCAGCTTTGGTAGCCCCATTTATCACCAAGGCTAAATTTGGGGCTATTTTTTCTATATGGCACTGGTTCTGTTTATTAGACAATTCAGTTTACTTCTAGCACCAAAAGCCCTACTGAATAGAATAAGCACTTGAACATACAAGGTCTGTTCAAAAAGTATCAAGACTGAACGTGCATTTGTGGTACAAAGTATTGGGTGGGGGCATGGCTTTGCTGAACATGTGCGGGCATGTTGGGACTCCTCTAGACAGGTTTGCAGCTCATGGCGTTTCCCCAGTTTTCTGTGGCCAACTATTGAAGTAAGATTATTTGTGTCTTGCATCCCCTGTTATTATGTCAGTGTGTCCAGAACAATGGGTATGCATTAAATTTTGCATGAAAATTGGGAAAGCAGCAAGTGAAACATCTGAATGACTTAAAATAGTATTTGGTGATGACGCTATGAGCTGTGCAAGAGGTTTTGAATGGTATCATTGGTTTAAAGAAGGACGATCATCTGTTGAAAGTGATGAGCATTCTGGACGCCCTTCAACATCATGAAATGATGAAAATGTGGTGGCTGTTCACAGGCAATTGACTGTCTGAGAGGTAGCAGAAGAAGTTGGAATTTATGTTGGTTCATGTCATTCAATCCTAACTGGTGATTTGGGAATGAAATGACCAGAAAAGCAGGTATCAGACTTTTAGATGCTTCACCACAGCAATGCACCTGCTCACTCAGCACAGCTTGTGAAGCAATTTTTAGCTAAATTTTAGCCAAACACCATATCCCACAAGTGCCGCAGCCTCCATATTCAACTGATATGGCCCCATACAACATTTTTCTCTTCCCTCAACTGAAGAAAAAATTGAAAGGAAGTTTTTGTGATGTGGAAACCATAAAACAAAATGTGACTGAGCAGTTTTTAGTAATTCCACAAATTGCTTATTAGAGATGCTTCCAACAATGGCAGAAACATTGGGAGAAGTGTGTGGCTGCAGAGGAGAATACTTGGAAGGAGATTAAGCAGAAACCCCTGTAAATAAAAGATTTTGTTTCCTACAGCATCAGCCTTGATACTTTTGAAAACAGCCCAAATATTTGTGTTACCTATAATCACTCCAGAATATTTGGTGTTATTTTAACTTCTGTTAAAGAAGCAGATATTTTCTACGCTCAGTGACCTCTGGCAACTCAGCATGAAATACATGTCGCTAAGAAATATGCCATAGTATAGGGCATATTCTGGAAAAACTGTTATTTTCTCCCTCTTCTTTCTCTTGTATTGTTTGATACCTTACAGTTTATTTAACAAATGTCCTCTTGGAACTACAGTCCTGGCTTGGGATTCCATTCTACTAGCTTTTTGAGCAAATATACAGAAGAGGCAGTATTGCACAATGGATAATTGAGCACCATCCTGGGACTCAACAAACCTGTGTTCCATACTTGGCTCTGACACTAGATTGGTGATTGACCTGAAGCAAATCACTTAACCAGGAGATAAGCAGGCCAGGAGGAGAAAGCGTTGCGTGATCGTCATAGGCAACTCCATCCTGAGAGGTACAGAGGGCCCCATCTGTTGCCAGGACCCCTCGGCACATGAGGTCTACTGCCTACCTGGAGCAAAGATTCAGGACGTGAAAGGGATGCTCCAAACCATGACTCAGCCCACTGATTACTACCCCATGGTCCTAGTCCATGTGGGTACTAATGATGTGGCCAAGAGAAGCCCTGATCGCCTAATGGAGGACTACCACACTCCGGGAGGTGTGCTAAAGGAGATAGGCGCACAGGTGGTTTTCTCTTCTATCCTACCAGTGAGTGGACATGGAAGACGGCATGAAACGTGCATCGCGGAGACCAACTGGCGGCTTCAGGAATGGTGTCTC
>NW_017729030.1:32959382-32959587 GCF_001723915.1 Gavialis gangeticus | reverse complement strand
TGTCTCCTAGCTAAAAGGGAGGCATACATCCAATGGAAGGGAGGGGCCATCACCAAGGATGGCTATACTGCAGTTGCTTGGGGATGTAGGGAGGCAGTCAGGAAGTCCAAGTCCAAGTCAGGAAGTCCAAGGAACTGGGACTAGCTTCCCGGATTAAGGGCAATAAGAAGTCCTTCTTTAAATACATAGGGGGTAAAAAGAAGGT
>NW_017729030.1:32951727-32958705 GCF_001723915.1 Gavialis gangeticus | reverse complement strand
ACTCTTTCCTGCCATGGCAGGGGGTCGGACTAGATGATCTACTCAGGTCCCTTCCGACCCTAGAAACTATGAAACTATTAAACTATGAAACCAGTCTGTGCCTCAGGTCCCTCTGTATCTAAATTTAGACATCATAAGGTTTTCATATAATTTATTATTATTTCATTCCTGTTTCTCTCTTGATCAATGAGAAGAAACATAGATATAGATATCATCATGATGTTGGTCTCCTGTTCAAGATGCTTTCAAATTTTCACATGGGTTTCTATCATCTTAATCTTAGCCTGTCACTGATAACGATAACCAGGCATCTGGGGTTTGTTTACTATGGGAAAATGGAGAAAAATCCAGATTTCCCCTTATACCTGAGAAAAAAAAGTTGATTTCTCATTTTAATGGAGAAATAGATTTTGCACTTTTTCAGAGAACTCTCCGCCGGCTAGCAGAGTTCCAGCCTGCAAGGGGCTGGGGGGAGTGGGTCAGGAAGAGGGCATTATGTGCCTGTATAGGCACATGGCCACCAGACAGCCTGGAGGGCAGCTTCTGCAAGTCTGGTAGGGGGAAGAGAGGGGATTGACGTCCCCATAGGGAGGGAGGGAATGTGTTGGGCAGGGCTGGAGCTATGGCCTGGACTGCTGCCCAGCTGAGTGGTTCTTGGGGCTTGGGGCCAGAATGTGTGGCTGCAGGGCCCCAGTGGGTACCTAATTTGAGGATGGTAGGTGTTTATTCCAGGACTATAATTATTCTTTCTTCTCTAAGTATTAGACAGGGCTATACTGTCTCACTCAAATTCAGAGGATTATTTATAACCATATGTATTTATGGCACAAATTGAGGCCATATTGAATGAGAAATGTGAAAAATAGATGTTCTATCACTATTGCCTGGCCATTAATGTTTATAGATTTTTGTAACTCCCAGATTTTGCTTTAGGTTGTTTTGTTTTTTTACATACTGATTGTGAACATTTCATAATTTGCAAAATTCCCCAGAATCTTTTGCATCTAGATCCACACATTAATTCCATTAATTCACTTTCTAAACTACCTTTTCAAAAGTAATCTGAAATCACCATTCAGGCAGCCCACCTCCTAAAATCATTCTATAGTCTTAACCTGTGACCATGGTGGGAAATTTGTTTAAGTAATGATTTCCGAATGTGGATAATACACTATACTGTGTATTAAAATCCTATTTTACCTTCAATCCTAAGCATTATTTAATGATTCTCAGTTCCCACTTTATAATTCTTCCAGCAGCCAGTTTAGTATTACTCACTCCTGTGTCCTAAACCTGTGCCTACACGGATCCTGCTGACTTCTGTAGGCACAGCTGCAAGATCAAGATGAGAAAACCCCCCTGTTCTGGTGGGGGGATGGGGGGGAGGGGAGGAGAATACACAATGAGAACTTAGAATCATTAAATAAAGCTCAGGTTAAAATTAAAATAGGATTTTAAAACAGCCCAGTATATCACCATAAGTAAAGATAAAGGATTGGGGCTCTAGTAAGGCAGATTTCTTTTTTCTTTTCCTTCAGCCCTACAACTTTACTTTAGCATCAGCTATCCTGTGGCTTGTACATCTATACTATCACTCTGGAATATAATATTGTTTTTCCTTTCCCCAGTGATTCAGTGACCTCACTTAACCAATGAACAGAAAGTGCTATGTGTGTGATGTAGCATTCAACCTGAGGGAGCTGGCAAAGGGGTACAACTAGTCATCAATCACATTAGAATACAGTACTGTAATTGCATGCGAACCAATTTCCTGACCTTTTACAAATATGGATTCAATGTCATATGGGTATAACCTCCTGGGTGACATTATAACTAGGTTCTGTTGCTCTATACAAGGAAGTATAGACCTGAAAATAGCTGGAAAATCAAAAGGGTGTAGAAGCACAGTTAATACTTAACTGATTCTGCACCATGCCAACAAGCGAGCCTCAGACTTAGAGAATAACCAGCAGCTATCCAAGAGGTTTGAGCACACACCAGCTGGACGCCATTCAGAGAAACAAATGCCATTTCTTAAAAAATAGATCACAGGCTGATGGAAACTCTACAGCTACCAAGCCACCCTGTGAGTAGCTACAGGCATTGACTCTGTTGCTGAAGCGTATCAAAGGGAAGGAGGGGGGCCAAAAGAGTAAAGTGCTCTGAAGACTGGCAGTGACAGAAGGTGGTCGTTTCAGGTTACTGCTATTGAGAGTAGGCATTGTACATGTTCCGTTCACTTTTAGTATCCAATTAATATTTTAAAGACGTTCTCAAGCACTTTTTTATCATTTCATTATTTTTCACTCTCTACTGTTTTAATGCCCTGCTAGAACTTTGAAATTCCAGTGTCTTTCCCTATTAATTTTGTCCTTTTTCTATTTGGCACTCACATCTATCTGTGTTTCTAAGCAAGACTGAAATTAGCGGACACACATACACTTTTGGAGGTTTTTTGGTTCATAAAGTCTAGCTTGCAAAGTGTAAAGTATCAGAAAGCAGGAAGTAAGGGTTTTTTCTAGGCAGGCACTCAGCACCCTCATCTTTCACATACCTCAAAGGACATGTTCAGCATGCTTGTGGGACAAACACTATACTAAACTATGTTTGCAGCAACAGCAGCCATGAAAAATTAGATGAAGAAACTGAAATAGATTACTGGGATAGAGGTTTTAAAATATTGCCCTGGGCCAAATCATCCTATCATCAAAATCTACTGAGCAGTGGGCCCAATCCTACAAACAGAACACAGACAGATCTACAGGACCAAGGTGCCTTAAAGCAGAATTGGGTCAGAACTGAGGTGCCCAAGTACAAAACTGTGATTCAGAAGGGGGGAAAAAAACAAACCCTTATGCCCAGCTGCCATCTAACCATGGTGGTACCTCAATCCAGTATGTGCTTCCCCATTTTTCTACAAGTTCCCCAAACACCTAAAGAACTTTTTCTATGAATGCCCAAGACTGCCCCAGTAGGAACCAAATGTTCACACCAAACTCCAACAAGGATCCCTGAAGCAGTCCAATGCAGAAGGTGTTTTCAGTGCATGCTTAACATGCTGATAGGCAGTAGCATAGCTTCAGTGGGAAGAGAGCAGGGCACAGCCCTGGGTGCTAACTTAATGTAGATGCCAGAATGGCACAGTGCAGCAGGCCTGTGCTTATGTAGCAGGAAAAAAAAACAAGTTGGGCACACCACTTTGCAGCAGCAGCACCCAGGAACTTTTTTAGGTCATAAAAACAGATAAGATTACTTGCCCTGCTACCCTGGATGTTGAAACTAAATTCACAGTGGTAGTTATCATGGTAAGCAATAGTAACTGTTTACATGAACTAAAAAGGTTGAAATTCTGGTAAGTGTAGGGAAATGGGTTCAGCAGGATGATGAGGTTTGATTCACGACAGACATTTAGCCAAGCTGACCCCAACTGAACAAAAGAAACAGTAGAACAATTTTCACTCATTTGAACACATCCCATATTCTAAACCAGTATGTGATACAACAGCAGCCACAGTGAGACCCACCCCAAAGTTTAAACTGAAAAGATATTCTAAGTGTACCTACTCCCTCTCAAAGTAGAAGGCAGATCAGTAAAAAAAAACAACAACAAAGGAAACAAATTCAGCATACATACAATAAACTTTATCTTCCTCTATTCAGATATTGGCATTTTTACCTTCAGTGGAAGTTTTCCTATTGCTGAGAGTCCTTTTTGAATCCAGGGTTCCAAGAAAAGCCACTCCCTGCTGAAACTAACCATCTTGGCATCACATCAGTTTGGATCATCATCTGCCTGGATGCGTGTATGCATGCATGCCTTCGGATATCTATCTGGATGTATGTATGCATGCATGCATACCTGTCTCCACACATGCCTGCACATACATAAAAGGGAACAATATATAAATTGTTCCCTTTTGTGTATGTGTGGGTGCAGGCATGTGTGGAGATAGGCAGACAGACTGTCTATATAATAAGGCTGCAGTTCCCTGACTTCTTTTTAAGGGTCAGAAATGGTTGGGGGTTTTGGTGTTTCATATACAACAGCTCTACAGACAAATCTTCATACACTCTCAGCCCAGGAAGGATTCTTCTCTCTCTTTCAAAATCTAATTCACAATGAAAGCCACTGTGTAGCAGATTGCAAGCTTCAGGAGCTGCATCCCAGTGGCAGACAGGCTAAAGTAATTGCGAGCCCGCCTAAAGGGACTGGCCAGCTGATAAGGATAATTGACTGGTGAAAGGAAGTTAAAAAGCTGTCTGGAAGGGAAGCTAAATGGGGGGAGAGGGACGGCTGGTTGAAGAATGAGCACTATGCCAAGATTGCCTCTCTCCCAGGGTCTGGGGAAAGACCCAGAGATTCAGTTTATGTTTGCTGTGTTCCTGTACTTGTTTGGTTACTATGGAGAGAAAATGTGTGCTTACTTGAACGTGAAGACTTGTTTTGGTTTCCTCCGGAGAGGAGCTTTCAAGATATATAATAGAGAACCCCACCAATGCAGCAGGAGAATCTTTCCCAGCTCCAGGACACTTCCCTTGCGGTGTGAAAGAATTGTATTTCTCCCTTCTGTAGAACGGGCTAGCCTGGAATAACACTCAGCCTAAAATCCTGTTTACCACAAGCAATATGCAAGGAGACAAAACAATAAAAGGATTAATTATATATAGAAAAAGAAAGCATAAAAGCAAAGCTGACCATAAAACTGACAACAGAACAAAAAGACAAGTGAAGATGCTTACCCTCTAATCTTGGCTACCACCTAGCTCCTGCGAGAATCCTGCCAGTATATTCAGGGGTTAGCCTTCCTGCTGATCCTGACAGCCCTGACCACTTCAGACTTGGACTCTCACCAAGCCTAGGATAATCCAAAACCCATAACTATTTAGATAGCTCCTAGCTCTGTCCATCCCAGCAATGGTCCTTTCTTCCTGTATTTGAGAATATAAGTTGTTCTTGCCTTAGTAACACAATAGCAAGGGCATTTAGCAGTTACATCTACTGTCTTTTCTTTGAGGATGCATTCCTCAATTCCTTTGACTAAACTATGTCCAAAAGCATAAAGATACATAGAAACAATATAACACAATCAATTCAGAAATAAAAACAACATATAACACAGCAGACAATAGGCTTTTCGGTGCAACTGCTCATGCCGTATCAGTGAAACAAACATAAGGAAATTTGTGCAAATCCCCGTGAACACCCCAAAATTTGGTGGGAGTCATGACATTTTGTATGGTGCAGGAGGGGTAAAAAAATATGTAAGTTAGCATGCTGCTGCTGAAAAAGCCAGCAATTACAAACTACTCTTGAAAACTCCTCATATGGTTCATTACAATATGTTAAAAAATTTCTTGGAAAAGTGAAGAGGCCCATGCTGTTTTACATTTTTATTGAGAAGATACCTTCATTCTTTCAGTATTATAGTTCATACATGTGGACCTAATCTCCAACCAAATAAATTACCATCTGTTTATTCAGAAATGTGTTCCAATAGGGCCATTCCATGCAGAGAATTCCCAGTGATTACAATCAGGCTTCTACTATATGCCTGCAGTCTGTCTCAGTCTCTTATTTATTTAGAATTTAAAATGATTCCTGATGACCTTGTTAGTTTCACTTTACTGGGGTTCCAAAATTTGTTGTATTAGAGGTACAAGATATCCAAAGCATTTCTATGAACTCAAGACAGACTATAAATCAGTACATGAATGACAAAGAGGGTCATTTGTAGAGAAGGCTTATTTTCTTTGCAAATTGTTAGGTATAAAGAAATCTAATCAGTAAATGGCATTTAATCTTTCTTAATTCTAGTGCACTATGCAACCTTACTTGAATCTATTGTTTTTATGGAAAGCACTCTGACATGTTAACTTGACTCTATTAAATAATTAAAAGCACTTAAAAGCAAAATTGAATACTTACCAGTACAAGTACTGATTATGTTAATTTAAATTATAAATGCTTTCTCTTCATTGTGATCATGTATTTTTAAGCCCTTTAGACAATCATGCTTCAAACACATTTGGGATGGAATATGTGCACTGATAACTTTCATATGGTAATAGGTTTCAAATTTCATGTAAATCTTTAAAAAAAACAGAAGCATTCATCTTTTATTCATTACATAATCCTCTTTACATACAATGACTATATGAAATATCAGTAATAATCTGTTTCACCCCTTTGATTGCTTAAGAATTTTATGTAGACTAAAATTTGATTTTCATGTTTTTTGGCTTCATGGCCTCCGCACATTCTTCCTGGTTCATTTGCTGCTTAGAGTGTAATTCCTGATGCACGCACCCTCTGGCCCTGATTCAGTAAAGTGCTTAAAGCCTGTGCCTAACTTTAAGCTTATATGCAGCTAGCATCAAAGTGACTACTCAGGTTCTTAAAATTAAGACCAGCAGTAACATCAGGCTAGGCACAGACACAAGAAACTCAGGGAAGAATCAGGGTAATTTTTCACACATTTCTAACACTACAGCAGCAGCATGGCTGGGAAGTCCCCAAACATGACCCCGTAGCAAAACCAACAGTTTTTCTTTCTTTTTTTTTTTTTAAATGCATTCTCTCTCCTTCCCCAACCATTTCTGACTTTTTCTTTCCCCCCCTATTCCCTATAGATAAGTGTAAGTGAGCTAAGACGTAGGATAAGCTTCAGCATTTTATTTTGGTAGCGAGTTGTATTTGTTTTGGTTTTTTTCCTTCTTTATATTGTATAATTATTATATTTATATTGATCTTTACTGTTCTATATTACTGTTTTACTGGTACTATATGATTTAGGCCTACCTATGTAAGTTAGCATAAGTCATGTCAAGTTCCATTTTGTTTGTCAAGTCTCCATCCTGTCCCCAGGCCCGGTTGTGAAACCCATGACTCACACCTACCCCACCTATGTAACTTGGATCCTGAATGAATGGGGATGAATGAGGGTGCTTGAGAGACAATGGCAGTAGGTCTAAAAATAG
>NW_017729030.1:32945797-32946727 GCF_001723915.1 Gavialis gangeticus | reverse complement strand
ACCCTGCCCATTAGCTCCTGCTCATAATCTCTAGATCTGGTAGTACAGCTTCAAAGCTGCTCTGTCCCTCTGCAGCCACTCTGGGAATCTCAATCTCCAACATGGGGGTAGCTGGAAGAGGTGACTTCTATAGTGGCTTCACTAGCATATTTTCTGGTTTGGAGTTTGAGAGTCAAGGCGGGTTGGCACTGTATGCGATAGGTAATTCCCTGGCCAGGGTATGATGCTGCCATTGTACAGTTATACTATATTTACCTTAGAATTTAACATCCCCCCTCTCCCAATAATTATATTGTATACACAGAAAATGTATAACTTTGTTATAATTTTCCATGTATAGAATCTAATTATTGGAGGGTTACCTTACATTCTTCCACCCCACTGCTACAGCAGGGCTTAAACCCTGCACCTTGCCCTCTGCCCCACCATTTGTCCACCCTGTGCCTGCCCCCCCTTTGTCTGCATGCCCCATGCTTGCCCCTCTGTGGTGCCTGTATCCCAATGCCTCCCTCTACCACTTGCCCCTCACCTGCATTCACTGCCACCTTCTCCTCTTCCATGGTTCCTGCACCTCTACCACCTCCCACCCCATGGTTTCCCCCTCCATGCCTTCAATCCCCAGCATCTCACCCTCTTCAGTGCCTGTGCTCCCTGCTGCCTGCGCCCCACCTCTTTTGCCTGCCCCACCATTTATCAGTTGTGGCCTTGGCTTATTCCAGCCTAGACATGTAGCACATGGGAGCTCTGGCTCTGGCCTGGTCACACAGCAGTGGCTGCAGTGGCAGCAGCTCCAGCTCTGGGATTTGGGGGAGAAAAAGACTGTGGTTGGCATGTGGGAAGACAGAGGCTGCAGAACTCAGGTTGGGGGGCCAAGAAGGCTGTGGTGGGGCAGGTGTCTGCTGCAGCTCCAAGTCCAACCCCAACCTGGTC
>NW_017729030.1:32940569-32940797 GCF_001723915.1 Gavialis gangeticus | reverse complement strand
GTGGACCCCTAAGTTGGGTTTACTTTACTATGGTTTGGCCCTGCTCCTATCTCTGCTCCTCATCCCTCTAACTTCTGTCTCATTTCTCCCTCCCCTGCTTCTGGTTCACTTCCACCTCCAATACCTGTCCTGAGCTCCTCTCTGCCTCCAAACTCCCTGTTTCTTTGCCACTGTCTTATCCCCACTGCCTTTTTCTTTTCCCCTGAGCAACCAGGTTTCTGCCTCGGT
>NW_017729030.1:32939348-32939838 GCF_001723915.1 Gavialis gangeticus | reverse complement strand
GCTGTCTGCCTCAGTTTCCAGCCCCAGTCTACCTTAAGTAAACCCAAGCCTCAGTTCCTCAGCCAGCTTATCTGTAGTCCACCAGTTCTAATCCTGGTTCTGGCAACTTTCACCCCTTACACTTTAACTTTCTCTCTCTCTCACCTGAACCTTCCCTCAGGTACCCCAGGAACTTACCTGTGTGTATGTGTAGGTGGGCTGTATGTGTGTGAACTTTTGTGTGTGTGTGTATATGTCATTGTGTGCATGATATATGAATTAGTGATCTGTGTCAAACTTTTGGGGTGTATAGTGTATATGCTTGAATTGGTAATAGGTATGCATGTGCCTAGGCTGGTTTGGATGTGTATGTGCCTGAGCTGGTAGTGTGTGTGTGTGTGTATGCACCTAATTGATCTGTGTGTTTGTATATGTGCAATTGTGTCACACCCTCCTGTCTAATAGCACAATATTGAGATCCTGAGAGTTGGTCTGACCCCACAGGGCAACA
>NW_017729030.1:32914782-32938604 GCF_001723915.1 Gavialis gangeticus | reverse complement strand
TATAACTTTGTTATAATTTTCCATGTATAGAATCTAATTATTGGAGGGTTACCTTACATTCTTCCACCCCACTGCTACAGCAGGGCTTAAACCCTGCACCTTGCCCTCTGCCCCACCATTTGTCCACCCTGTGCCTGCCCCCCCTTTGTCTGCATGCCCCATGCTTGCCCCTCTGTGGTGCCTGTATCCCAATGCCTCCCTCTACCACTTGCCCCTCACCTGCATTCACTGCCACCTTCTCCTCTTCCATGGTTCCTGCACCTCTACCACCTCCCACCCCATGGTTTCCCCCTCCATGCCTTCAATCCCCAGCATCTCACCCTCTTCAGTGCCTGTGCTCCCTGCTGCCTGCGCCCCACCTCTTTTGCCTGCCCCACCATTTATCAGTTGTGGCCTTGGCTTATTCCAGCCTAGACATGTAGCACATGGGAGCTCTGGCTCTGGCCTGGTCACACAGCAGTGGCTGCAGTGGCAGCAGCTCCAGCTCTGGGATTTGGGGGAGAAAAAGACTGTGGTTGGCATGTGGGAAGACAGAGGCTGCAGAACTCAGGTTGGGGGGCCAAGAAGGCTGTGGTGGGGCAGGTGTCTGCTGCAGCTCCAAGTCCAACCCCAACCTGGTCTTGGGGCTGGAGTTGAAGTCTCAGCAACTACCTGCTCCTCTCTACACCTTGAACTCAAATCCAAGACAAAAGACTCCCTCCACACACATGTTGAATGGGGCAAAAAATGTTGTCTTGGGTTCAAGTAAATACTGAAAAACTGAAAAATCCACAAATTATACTTATCAGTATCTTTACAGTATAATTTGTGGATTTTTCAGTTTTTCATATAGTAAAAGAAATGTGTAGCCATCACATTTAGATGTATTGTATATTGTGCTAATGGTTTAATAACTGTATTCTGGAGTTCTAAATTACTAATGGTGGACTCTTGCCCCACTTAAGTCCCTGAGACTTTTCAGGCACACTCAATGATGCACGTGCCTTTGATTGCAGCCTATAGGGCCTTGTGTTGGCTTCCCTTTTATACTTGTCCTCAGATTTCTCCCATTATTTCTTACTCCTTTGTAGGAATCCTTTTTACAATGACAGCAATTACAGCTTTTTTTCTTTTTTGCAATAACTGATTTACTTTTTTGAATATGCACAAAGCTATGAAGTGAACTAACTCCATATCATGATGTATTTTGCATTTCCAGTACATCAGGGGATATAGGTACCACAGTGGGGGCATGCACAGGGTGAGGGAGGGGGGAGCAGGCACAGGGGGAAGGGTACCAGGGGATGCAGTACAATACTACCAAACTAAAGCAAAAATAATGCACAAAAAAATTAAAAACATAACAAATTCCATCAAATAATAGTTTTCTGAGACTTATCCCTGCAGCTTAAAAAGAGAAAATTTCCTTCATACCTACTGTTTCTTTTGTGTCATCTAATCCACAACTGTGCATTACACTTTTCCAATAGAACAGTTTGTACAGAAGAAAAAAGAAAAGGTTATATTGAATAACACTGAGAAAACATACCATGTAATCTGCAGCTACTAGATTCTTATTTTACAGCTTTGGAGCACTTGGCAAAATTATCTAGTTAACCGAATAAAATTATGGTCTTACGTAGCTTTACTATTTCCCCTCTAATTTACAAAAAGCCAGTTTCTACTACATGTACTTATGTTGAATAGTATTGAGAGACCTCAGTAAAATGAATAGGATCACTTACTGAGCAGGAACTATTACACAGAACAAGACACATGAAAATCTAGATCTTTTACAGTTCTTGTCAAAATAGTAAAATTATTGTGATGGTAAACTGGAAAACATGAATAAGGGTGAAGAAAAAAGGAAGACAGGAAGCAGAGCATTAAGAATACATAAGATAATATAGAAAGAGTAGAGAATGCCAAATGTATCTATAGATAAGAATTCCATTACTTGTTAAGTAGGGCCTATTATCCTAATGATCATAATATCATACAGAAATTATAGGATTATTAGGATTTTGGCAGGTGGTTCTGGGCCCAGCACCAGCCTTGCTGAAATATCTGTATATAAATTATTTGTTTTAAAACTCTTCAATTCATTCAAATCCTATATGACATTTCTTCTGCTGCGTGCATTTCTAGCAAAAAAATATTATTTTTTGAAGCATTTGTAAGGACTCAAAGCAAAATAGATGTTATCTTCTTACACAGTCCTAAAAGAGTCAGGGCTTTACCCATAAGATGATTTTTAAGATATTAAATCTAGTGTCCAAGATGGGACAGGGGTTAGAACAATGCAACAAAAATGTAAAAAGCAATAACCCAGCTGAATAAGACCAAGAAGTAGCAAGGTACACTGATATATGGGCATGCTGAATCATCTCTGGAAATTTATCTTACCAAGCAAGAAAACATTACCCTAAAAACAAACAAACAGAGAAAACACAGTGTGAGAGCTCCACAACAAATCAAATTTCTAGTAAGTGGTAGAGCAGGGAGTGGGAGAAACAGAATTGACAGTTCAAATCAAGTTTTAATGCTGCCACCACACCTGATCTATCATGTTATAGTTTAAGACCAGTTCTCTTTCAGAAACAGCCTGAGCAGTGCTTTGTAACACATGCCTCAAAAGAGAATATCACAATGTACAAATCAAGGAAAAACTGTCTAGTCCCTAAATGGGTATGCAAACCTGTTGTAGATTTCCTGTTGTTGCTAGATGGATAGCTATTTGTCTAGGGATTCAGCTTTAAAATAGTGACCAAGGTTTTGTGGTCTGTTTTCAGGCACTCTTTTATAACTGAATTGTCAGACTAATTGATACCTGACAGTAAGCCTTTCTAAATTAGCCTGGTATGATTTATTTAACTTGTTTCTGTTAAAATTTAAAGAAAATTCCACAGTTCCACATTCCAGGAGGGACATAAATATAAATTGGATAAACTAATACCAAGATATGGCTAACAAAGAAAGGCAAAATATAAGGCCATGTACAAGTGTTAGATTTCTATTGGAAGAATCACCATTCTCCTGGTAAAAACCATAAGTGTGCAAACATTCATGCTGTTTCTCCAAGAACTCCCTTCTAGCTTTACCATTTATAAACAGGCCTACTTTGGCAGGAAATAAATAATTTATATTTTTATCTCTGTCCTAATCTATTTTTCTACCCACATAATTTAAAAAATGGCTGTTTTTACTTTTAAAACTTGGCATTGACATTAGTCTCCAGTGAATACTGGTTTGGATCACATGCAGACAGGATAAGTACAGATACTCAAAAAGCCAGAGGCTGAACTGATTCAGTCGTTGCAGGTTAGTCTAAGCTGCAGAGATTAAACTGAAAAATGCCTGGACAGACATTCACTTTTGATTCCAGAAATGCAGCCAGAAATGCAGTGGCTCAGGCCAGAAGCTGGTGGGGGAGTACTACAGTATGCCTCTCTGGCACATTGCCACAACTTGGGCTGTGTTCACTTCCTCTTCCTGCTGCCCCTGAGGTCTCTGGGAGTGGCAGTTCAGAATCACAGCAGCAGGACTCTGCAGGGTTGCTCATCACTTCCTCTTCTTGATTCCAGGTGCCTCTGGGATTTTTAGTCCACAGTGGCAGCCAACACTAAGTTTTTAGCAGGGCAGGGCAGCTCTGTACTTGGAGGAAAGGAAGTTTAATACCTCTCCCTGGCCCCAGACCCCAGCCAGGGTTTGCCAGGGGGGCAGTCCCCGTATCTACCCCCACCCCTACCCCTTCTCTGCTGAAGCAGACAGCACACCCCAGCCTAGGCAGGACTGGAAATCATGCTGGGATGCTGAAGGACTCTGATTTAACTTGAATCAGGAAGGGGTCTTGGATAGAAGTTTCATAACCTGGTTTGACCCAAATCAGTTAAGGCTGATACTACATTCAAGCAGGTTTATCTTAAACTAGTTTCAACCATTTGAAACTAGTTTATGCGCACTGAACTTTTGTTCTGTTACAGATTTAGACCAGTTCCTGATGACTTAAACTAGTTTATCTGTAATTTCTGTTCCTAGATTTGGTGGTTAAAAAAAAGATCATTCTGCTTTACCTGCTTGTACCCAAGGAAGATTTCCCTCTGAATCATCCTCATTTTAAAATGTATGGGATTGAGATACTATCATCCAACATAACTCCTGCAAAAATCCACCTGATATCAAACTGTGTCTATGTAGATATTGACATAACTCCATCCCCACGGTATAAGAACACCCCAATCATTAATGGATTTTTAACATCAGAGAACCCTTGGGCAGTCAGTGAATTTCATCCCTCTCTTACAGATGGGAGGCAAATATAAATGACATGTCCAAGGTTGCAGAAGGTTAAGACTGAGCTGAGAACCAAACCTAGCCCCATTTTGAGACTCAGGAAATAAGGTTACCCTACATATTCTTTTAACAGGAACTCCCTTACTGATCTCTAACACCGAAACATGTAGGCAGTGGCATAACAAAGGCAGGGCAACCACCCTGAGTATACACTTCGTGGAGGGGATGAAAAAACCTGGAAGTAACTGCTGCTCTTGTGTCTAGGGTGCCCTGCTGTGTTGCTATGTTGCTCTAGATAGGTTAACTGTACCATGTTACCCACATCTTCAGGGTAACATGGTATATTACCAAACAGAAATTTCAAAAGTATCAGTTTTAAAAGGCTTTAATTAATGGAAGGGAGGAAAAAGATATTAAGATTTATATTGTCTCTATGGATAGCCTTTAAGAAACCAGCTAAGGATATGGCCCAGTGTGTTCAATTTCAAAAGTAGAATTAAATTTCCCTTAATAATGGAAACAACTTAATATTTCTTCACTTATAATGTATATTATTATAGCAATTCATACATTGACAGGAATTTAATTATAATAAAGCCATCCCATGTTGTGATGACTTAATTATCTCCAAAGTAAGTAAAATATCCATTTTAAAATGTAAATCTAAAAAAAAAAATAGAAATAAAAAAGTCGTAGACTTCTTTTCCACCTTCCTATGCCAGAGCCTTCATATCAAGGGTCAGAGGACCAACTCCCATTGAGTTTGAATGAAAGTACTAACAATATAGGAAAGGCTGAGTCTATTACAATTTTCTGTAGACACAGACATCACTGCATGCATGTGTGTGTGTGTGTGTGTATAGACACATACACACACACACACACACACCCTCTGGAATTGTTGTGGTTTTTTTTAGTGAATGAGTAGACTAGTGTGACAAAACAACAAATTGTGTCAAGAAATGTGTACAGTCCTCTGGGGGCAAAGTAGTCTTTATGTGCCCTATAATATAATGATTTCAGCATAACACTTCAAAAAAAGTTAAAATAACCAGACAGTATTGTGGCTATTTGTCATTGTGTCAAGAAATGTGCAAAGTCCTTTGGGGGAAAAGTAGTCTTCTTTATGTGCCCTATAATGTCATGCTTTGATTAAAAAATAATTTTAACCTGAAAAAGAGAAAAAAACCAATAGCAACCATAGGTTACAGAGCAGGACCCAAGGCTCAGGTTCATTTAAGTGGTACTGAGGACAATACACATTTCGTGCAGGAGTTGTGAATTTCTGTTCTACCTTTGTAGTTCCTTGATGTTGGAGCTGCCCATAGACGCAATTCAGAACAGTCGGAGGGCTAAGGGACACTGAAAGCCACATGTGCCTATCTTTGGCTCTGCAGGCCATTCTGGGTGCTGGGGATTTGTGCAATACAGAGGTGCTTCAGATAAGCCTTATTTTACCTGCATTTTCCACTATTCTGCAGAAATTCTCCATTGGCTATTTAAGCCACTTTCCTACCCCCTTCATACTGCTGAACTGACTAAAAAGGAAGCCATAATGAATAGACATTTTATTCTTCCATTTTTGAAAAACAAATGTTATAAGGAAGGCTATAAATTGAACATCAGTTTATAATTTTTAAACACATACATGAGGCTTTAACCAAGCACTTCTTATTAAAATCCATAAGACCAGTATAGCCAAATCTCCATCCACAACTTCAAATGTTAGGGTAAGTAATAAAACTTATTAAAGTTGCATATTATATACATATACATTGTGTGTGTGTGTGTGTTTTGTACACACACATCATACACATACACTCACATGCACATTAAGTGCCAGTGTTCTACATGAATTCTAACAGCAATTACTGTACAAATTTAGATACTGCCCATGCTGTGTAAAAATGTTAGTTACCTTGAAAAAAGACGAATAGCAATAAAAATGTAGAATCCCAGCTGGGCTTCCATTTCCTTGTTTTCTAAAGACGAAACAGAAATGAATTTTGCCCTACCTGCATTCAATTTTTTAATCCATGTGTAAGATACTATAACTGATAATAGAAGGGGAAACAAATGCTGTTTCCTAACCAAAAGTAAACTCACTTAAAGTAATTGAATTGCCATCCAATCTTACTAACATGTATCCTCAGCATAATTTATGAAGGTTTCATTTTGAAATATTTATTGCGATTTTTAAAGGTAGATTGTTAAAGATCAGTTCTACTCTCTGCATAACTTCTCTAATGCCCAGACTTTAATTGCATGTATCCATCAATGTCACATACTGTTTGGAGAATGGATGTGGAGCTGGAACTGTTAGTACCAACTATGGAAAGGCCTTTGATTTAATTAACAATAGTATCTCAGTAGGGGAGTTAAAGGCTATATTCATCCTGTTTTAATAAATTGGATTCTGACTGTTTGGATAGGGAGCAGTGAGTGATGTTCAGGGGCATTTCTTAGAACTGGCAGGACATAGGGCAATAATACGTTGCAGCATAGTAGTACATTTGACCAAGTTTTTAAAAAATGACCTCACCTTATTAAAATATCTCAGTATGTTCCTCATATTATGATCTCAGGTATTCTTCAGCCAGTTAAATGGCATAGTTTTCAAAGTCTCCTTGATTCCATTCTGATATTACTTGAATACTTCCCCTCCTAGCAAGCAAAATAGAAGGAAGTGTTTTCTGCCTTAAAAACATGAGATGATTCTTCATTCTTTTTGCTATTATGGTCATTTTTTGTAAAGGCTGACCTACTTCATATGAATGTCATATTATTTCTGTGACTCGCAGAAGAAAAACAAAAAACATTGACTTTCTTTCACTGCCTCCATATAATCCCCTCTTAATTTGTTGTTGATCCATCTTAATTTGTTATCTTAATGTTGTATATTGTATACATCCCACTGAACACTGTTAAAAATTATTAGAATTAAGTTTTGTTAAAATATCAATTCTGTCCCTAAGCATGAAGAAGAGGGCTAAACTTCCAGTTAGAGAATTAAGGCATAATGCTAATTTCAGTTCCTACATAATATAACTCTCAGCATCAGCTGTAAAGTTTCCTCATATTTGATTAAAATGCAAAATGCAACATGAAACTGGGTGCGTGATTAAATGCATCCTTTGGTTATTGTTGTAGCTGCTAAACTCGGAGCATCAGAGAGTTGTATGTTATGCATAAATGTCATATAGTTATTTGAATACTGCTGTGATACAATTTATGCATCATAGATAGCTATTAAAAAACTTTGTTATTTAAACAGTGGTAGAAACATGTCTAAAATGCGCAGAAATGAAACAAGAAATCAGATTGCATATGCCGTCTAGTTATGAGCCAGATCCTCAGTCTATTTACACCGCTGGTGGTGGATCTTTTCCTGAAATTCCCGGACTAGAATGACTGATACTAATATACAATCTTAGAAAAAAGCTGGAATGTCAGATTTCTTCTCCCCACAACATTATCTCTGGTCATATTTGTAAACAAATCATACTGGAATTGATAAGACAGCATCCTCTCTGGGCAGTCTTAAAACAGTCAACAGTTAAACAGCATATAGCAGAAAATATAAAAGCAAAATAATGGAAATGAAAAAATATTAATGTCAGGTACTTGTGATTAGTAACAGCAGACACAGTAACAGTACTGAGTTGAATCCATAAAAATAAGTGGTATGCTCAATTTTTTCAGGTCAAAAGTAAAGAAAAACCAAATATTAAAGACAAGGTCAGTGAAGTTAAACGGGTCTTACAACAGAGGGAAGTGCAGCTCCTCATGATAAATGCTTTTGCAAAACCTGATAGGAGATCATGAACTACAGATTATATCTTTTCTATACATAGCATCTGCAGAGCATGCAAATATATAGCAAGGCAACACTGAAAAACAAATTAAAGTATTCAAAGGGGAAGACAAACATCTAAGAATTCTTGAAGGCAATTTATCATTCTGTCTCCTATTGATAAAAATTCTTAACTGGCAGCACATTATGAATCCAGTGAACAGTAATTCATGAAGGTAAAAGAGAAAGTCACAGATTGTGTTATAGTTGACCAGCAAATGTGCACAATTATAACTACAATTACACTATAGTATTACAAGTATAAAAATAGTAAAATACACTGCTGTATTATATGGGAGTGTCCAGCCTGTTGACATTTCCAAATCTTGCTAATGTATTTCAAGCTTAATCCTCTATGTGTTATTTGAATAGAAATTTAGATAATTAACTATCACCAGTAAAGACCACATAAATGACTACGCCTAATACGTGTTGTTTATTAACACACGATTTCTAACACAGAGAAAATCCTAGGGCTAATCTTCAGGACACCCTAAGCTACACTAACCATAAAACCCTGGGAGTGAAGGAACAATGAATTTATGCCATCTGTGTGTTTCCCCAATCTCTGTGACAAGCCAAGGTCAGCTTTGTTCCCAAAGCAAATTAGAGTGGTCTCTGGATTGCATCCGAGTGCCACTGAACCAAATCAGGGATGAAGACTGGCTCTTAGGGTGTTCACTAAGGAAGACGCTTTTTGTCTATGCTCCAGTGGACTCATTATTATACATGAAGGTGCTGCTAATAAGCCATGAACTTTGTTTACTATACATACTAACCATAATTCTCACAGGAAATAGAATACTGTAGACATTCAGGCATAGGCATGATAGGTTCTGATGTGCAATCCACACAATTACACCTTCTGCCATGCTACACATGCATGGCAGGAGGCATGATTGTAGCATCCAGCATAAGATCCAATCACACCTTACTGCCAGTGCAGGGGGAGCCCAGGATCACGATGATGATCCTGGGCTCCCCCTGCACAGGCAAGAAGCAAGCACCAGATGGTAAGAGTCCTGCAAATGAGGAGGCTTGCAGGCACTGCAGCATCCCACTCACTGCCACAGCTGTGGGAACAAGTGGTGCACCAATGCGGCTGGGAGCCCCATCAGCTGAGGGACTGTCAGCTACAAGGGAGCACCTGGCCACATATTCAATTAATGGTGTGATAAGACTGAGCCACAAAGTTTTTACACATTTTTTTATGAAATAACTTTGTGGTTTATTCCTTGTTTTATCATGCCATTAAGGCTAGAGCCAGAAGTTACACATAAACCAGTTTAAGTGACCAGAAACTGGTGTAAACCTACAACAGAACACAAGTTCAGTGCACATAAACCAGTTTGAAAATGTCTGAAACTGGTTTAAGATAAACCTGGTTGAATGTAGTATCAGACTTCACTGATTGAGGTCAAACCAGTTAATGGAATTTATGTCCCAGGCCTCTTCCTGGTTTAAGTTAAACCAGAGTCCTACAGAATCCCAGCATGCTCTGCAGGCCTTGGATGAGATGTCTGTTCCAGCCAAGCGGGGTTGGCCCTGCCCCTCTCCTCCGTAGCCACAGCACTAGCACTGCTCCGTCTGGCTGAGAAAGGGGTGGGGGTGGGAAACCCTGCTCTGGAGTGTGCCTGGCAAGGGGGCAGCAGGCCTTGTCAGGTGCCCTAACCCCCCCCCGCCCCACTCTCACTGCTCCAGTGGCAGAAGCAGGGGTGGGGCCAGGTCCCAGTAACCTGAGGGGAAGTGGGGTTTAAATCCCGCCATTGAAGGGGAGGAAGGGGCCACGCGAACACCAATAGGCTCTGCTTGTGCACCCAGGGCTGTACACCTGGGGTGGCAGTGGCCAAATGCCAGTAGCCTGATGGAAAGGGTGGGGTTTAATCCCCCCACTGCAGGCAGTAGCAGCACAGGCATCAACATGGTGCCCTGGGCTAAGTCCCTCTAAGGAGCACCAAGTCGATCATGGGAAGGAGGGATGTGACCTGGCTGCAGGGATGGTGGGGAGCTGGAGCTACTTACAGAGCCCTACTCACTTCTGTCTCTTGCTGCAGCAGCGCAGCCTCAGCTGGGGTGACTCCAGGGGGCAGGGGGCAGTGCCAACCGCCTCCTGTCCTGCACGAGGCCCACAGTTTGCAGGCAGACTACAGCTGCATTGTCACTCCCTGTCCCGCTTCCTCAGTGGAGGCAGTGGAGCAAACCATCTCAGCAGACAGAGGTAAAGCACCTGTCACCCACCTCCTGCTTGCAGTGGTGCCGTGCACTCAGGGCAGGCTGCTTCAGGCCAGGGGTGTGGGCAGTGGTGGGGGAGGCAATGGACTGCCACAGCCAATTCTGGACTGGCCTCATGGCCCAGAAGTGCAGCCCGGTCTGGCCTGGCCCCACAGCCCAGGGGTGTAGGCAGTGACTGGCCTATGGCAGCCCACCCTGAGCACCTGGGGCTGCCATGAGCGGGTGGCGGATGACAAGTTCCTCACCTCCACCCACCATGATGGTTCACTCCACTGCTGCCACTGGAACATGGAGGAGTGGGCTGCTGTGGGCCAGTCACTGCCTACACCCCTGGGCCACAGGGCTGGGCCAGATGGGGTGCAGTGGTCCATTGCCTCCCCCCACCATTGCCCATGCTCCTGGTGCACAGCAGCCTGCCCTAAGTACCCAGTGCCTCCATGAGCAGGAGGCAGGTGACAGGTGCTTCACCTTTGCCCACTGCAACAGTTCGTTCTCCTGCTGCCACCATCAGGAGAGGCAGGGGATGGTAAGCTGTATTGCAGCTGCTACCCGCCTACAAACCACGGCCCCTATGCAGAGCTGGAAGCAACAGGCACTACCCCCCGCCCCCTGGGGATACCCCAGCACAGGCCGCACTGCCACAGCAGGAGGCAACAGTGACTTGGGCTCTGTGACTAGCCCCAGCTCCCCCCCACCCTGCAGCTAGGTCACATCCCTCTCCCCACCCTGTCCCTGCAACTGGCTTCTCAGGACTCAGCTCAGGATGCCGAGTGGGTGCCCACACCACTGCTGCCTGCAATAGGAGGATGAAACCCCCTCCCCCCCTTTCCTCCAGGCTACTGGCATCTGGTCACCGCAGCCACTGGTGCATGAGTGGAACCTGTCAAAGCCCCTTCCCTCAGCTTAGTTTCCCCCTAGCTGAGGGCTAACTTTAGCACCCTCTGGCTTCTGGCCTGAGCCACTACAGGCATGGGCCTGCATTTCAAAGTCAAAAGTGAATGTCTACTCACTTACAAATTGGTTCAATCTACGCAGGTTAAACTAACCTGCAAAAATTAAATCAATTCAAGCTTCAGCTTTTTAGTGTCTGTCCCTAGCCTAACTGACTGGTCTTGTGGCTGGGTTGCAATTTAAGACATGATTAACTGGTTAATTGCATCTTAAGTGTAACATGCAGATGGGAGCTGAATGATCTTAATCATTTCATGGCCAAGAAAAGCATTAAAGAACAAATTTTAATTAAAGGACATCATTTTGGCATGTAGGTTTCTGTGAATCACTACAAGTCATTCCTCAGTATCAAAATAAGATTAGGGGGACAGTCAAATTATTAAAAAAAAAGAAACCCAGCCTCATACTTCTGGGGTAGCTTAAACCATTCATCTTCAAAAGGATCACAACAATCTCTGCTGTATTTTAAATCTTCAGAGACTACTAGTACTTTCCAAAGCTATCTAGACTCTGTAGTTATTCTACCTCTAAACCAGGACTTTAGTTCAAAGAGCAGGCATCACATGCAGATAAAAGATGCACAGACCAAGTAGTCAAAGCAGGAAACACTGGACATCTGTTTAATGACAACCTCAGTAAATGAAATGGAACCTGCCCCTAAATTCTCAAATAATTTCCAAGAATGAAATGTAAAATAGGTATTGCCTTTCCCAGTTTACAGATTGGGAAGCAAAAGAGAGAAGTTAAGTAATATGGAGCAAGCTCCTCTGGAAAGATTCTGTGTTTTAGTGGGGTTGGGGCTGTGGTGGTAAATGTTACAATTTAAAAATGCTGCCTAACTAAAGAGACTGAGAAGAGTTGGGAATTGGGAGTTGGTCCCTCAGTTAAACAAATTAGTTAATGCCAGACAAAGAATCTGCAGAGCGCTTGCCTACAGCTCCACAAATAAAGTGTATTAGTGGTTCTTTTCATTCATGTATGTCTGTGTTTATCTAGTGATCACTACAGGGGCAAGCACTCATAACTGGAATGTCAATGAATTCTGCAGGTCTGATTTGGGTTAGAACCACAGACACAATTACTTTCCTCAAGTAAAGTCCCCTAACAATGCTCCTGTTAGAATCAGAAAAAGCTATTAAACGAGCTAGCAGATACAAAACAGACCCCCTGCAACTAGTCTCCTGAGAAAACTGTCCTACTCTCCATTTATCCAATTATCCTGGAGAACATCAGACCTTTTGTAATATCAAGATAAAGGCTGTTGGCAATTTGAATCAGCTGAGCCATACAAGAAAAGGGAGCAGAAGTGCTGGAGATGGCATAGCTCCTTGCTTGTAAGTGCATGCATGAGTGCATGCATGAGAGAGTAAAAGAGAGAGATAAAAATATCTGGACATTAAACACTCTTCTCCATGAAACCACAAAAGAAGAGAGAAGTTGGAAGTGTAGTCAGAGTTTGTATGAACACACAAGTGAGCAACGTGGAACAGATTTTTTACTACCATGTGAAGCAGGTTCAAAAGAAAAAAATAAGTGGATGCTACTGATCAAATATTAAAACCAGTGTCATTCTGGAGACAGTAGGAAGTAGGATTACATAGAGAAATTCAGGCAAATAGATGAACCATAAATCATAAAACTGAAGGCTCATTTAGCATATCGGTTTCTTCATGGAGGCCTTGCAAAAAGAAGTCTCTTACTTTCTATTATTTTAATTTAGTTAAGCATCTCCCCTGAAAGAATAGGTTTTAATCACTCCCCTTTGCTTCTTTCCACTTTTATCATCACTGATAGTGGGAATGGGCTTAGATCCAAATATCTGGAACTTTGGAGAAGTTCAATTTGTAATTCATATTTCACATCCCAACTCTATTTGATGTCATCATGGATTCTCTTCTGGCAAAAGTTTAGTCTGAACAGTTTATTCTGATCATCTCTTTTTATGTTGAAATTCTGGAAATAATTAACAGGCCATGGAACCCTGGGAGAGCATGAAGTTAAAATCCCCGGGAGAGCACTTTACCAGTATTCGCTGCTTGTAAATTACAGGTGTTAGCATGTCTTTTATAGCTAAAGATTCCCAAAGAACAGCTTGAGAATTCTTGCTTCAGAAATTCAGGTTTCTTGTCTGTTTCTCCTTTTTAATTTCACTTTCTTAATTGTGTAATGTAATTTGATTTTTATTTTGAAGATTTATTGACAATATTTTCATTACTGGCTTCTATTTGCCTCAAATAGAACTTGCTGGGTAATAAATATCCAGTGAGGCATAAGAACTGCTCCTCCTTGAAATAATGGTCCCCACTAAAATTATCACTGACCCCTTGTCACACAGGGTGAGAAGGTGTCAGTCACATGGCAGAAGCCAGTAACTACTGACTTCTGTGCCTATTGGCATATCAGATAAAGAAAGAACACATTTATAGCAATGTTACTATTGTTATCTAGCTCAGTTACACTAATTACAGTATACTTAACCCTGAGCAGTGACAAAGCTGAAGCATCCCAGGGACAATGCTCAGAGGTAGGATGATGCCCTCGGAACTGGAGGAAGAACTTCACCTAAAGGAAAGAAGCTCATTTTCATATAATGTATAGGGGACAGAAGAGCTTCCAGTCATTTTGAAGAAGTTTTGTCTTTAAAAATACAGCTTCTTCCAAAAAAATCCAGCGTGGAAAGATCTTTTCCATCTCCTAAGACAGAATGCTGGGGAGGGATAGGGAGGAAATCTTGCCCCAGAAATACCAGTGGCCAACCTGAGTCATTCATGCCACAACTGGTACGGGCAGCCTGTCTCTGTGTCACATAACAGATCAGGCAGGAAGCAGAGACCCTGAGAAAAAAGACAGAAGGGGACATGCTCTACCTTTCAAAGCAGACAAAAATCCTGCAATATGTAACAGGAGAGAAGTAATCAGAAGAGGAATAAATCACTCTATCCATGCTCTAGAAACCATGATGAGATAAGCAGCAGGGGAATATCATCCCTTAAAGAAAAACATCTGCTTTTCAGTGAAGCTAGTGAATTAGTGAGAGGAGTTCTCCCTTTAAAAGGACAATTCTCATTGACTTCAGAGAAAATGCAAGGGCTGCGCGCTTAGAAAGGAAAGTGATAGTTGTATAATCACAAGTGAGCCCTCAAACAACCTCTAAACCAGGGATGTTGAGTTCAGCTGGTCCCATGAGCAAGAGGAGTAGTGCAGAGCTGGCCCACAGGCTGAATAAGGCCCATGGACCACCCCCACTGGGTCTGTTGCCTGATCCAACACAAGCGGCACCTGCCCCAACTGGCCAAGTGGGAGGTATAGCCCATGACTGGCTCTGGTGGGCAATGCAGCCTGAGACCCAGCCCCAGCAGGCTATCCAGATGGGGCTACTCCCAGGCTGCTCTTCCTACACTGCTCATTGGGTCTGGTCAAAGACTGCACCAGTCCATGCAGGCTGGGTTCCAGGCTGTGCCACCTGTAGGGCAGTGCAAGCGACACAGACCAGAACCCAGCCCCAGCAGGCAGCTCAGCCTGGAACTGGTCCTAGTGGATAGCCTGGTTGCAGTAGGCAACACAGCCCAAGATCCAGCCCCAGCAGGCTGCCCCACTGGGGCCAATCCCACACTGTGCTGCCCATTAAGTTTACTGGGACCATGTCCCAGGCTGGATAGCCTACTCCACTAACTGAGGTGTGGGTGGTACAGCCAAAGACTGGCAGTGAGATGCGTAAGTGGCACAACCTGGGACCTAGCTCAAGCAAGCACTGCAGTGCAACACATGTCCCGGGCACTGCATAGGAGAAGTCTGATGCAGCAAAAGGGGCAACACCAGGGGATAAATTATAGAGCTCCATGGGCTGGGCCAGGCCCACTTTCTAAATCAAGAATGGCCAGCCTAAGGCACTCATGCCACAAGCTTATCCCCCCAAGCTAATTTTGCAGTGGCCGGTGATAGCAGCAGCACAATGGTGCTACTCGGCATACAGCCAGGCCAGTGCCCCACATGCACTCAGCTCCACACAGCTGAGGAAGAAGAGGCTAACCCTGCACTTGTCACACCGCACAGAGCACAATGGGAATTGTAGTTCTCATGCTGACACATGAACTCAGCCCCCCCCAAATGATATATTCTCCCTCTATGGAAAGCAGAGAGGTAGATTGGGCAAGGACCAGAAAGCTGAGCAGCAGATCAGACCAGCATGTGAGGAAGGAGCAGGGCTTAAAGTTGTGGCATTCCTGCTCTAAGAACTGTCTTCCAAACTGGCACCTTGTCAAAATGACAAAAGAAGGATTTCACAGAGTGAGAGTCCACTTTCCCAGGTCTATATCCCTGCAAACTTACACCCTCAGTCCTCAAATAGGCAGTGAATCATGGAGCAAAACCCAGAAAGGACTCTGAAATTTCTCAGGCTCAACTACCAGACTTAGAGGAAATGATTTACTTGTGTATTTGTGCCTCAGTTTCCATATATTAAATGGACAAAGCATAACAACTTTGCTTCCTCACTAGATAAAGATAAATTCATTATTGTTTGTGAAATGCTCAGATATTACAATTACAATGCCACCAAAAAATCACACAAGGAAATTAATAATTTTGTACTCAAGCGGGGTTTGATGGGGTGTAGGTAAATAAGGCTTGGGGCCACAAATTGAATAATGCTGTAAAAAGAAAGGTTGAAAAATCTCTCTCCCTGGTAAGTAGCATCCATGTTGTATAGTGAATGAGGCACAGTTCCCAGGGGAACAGGCAAAACAGTATGTAATCATATCATTAAAGACTTTCATAAATATCTGCAAAAAAAGTGAATTAAGGTTGCATGGGCACCCTTAATTTTGATATTTTATTACCTTTCCATTCTTTAATGTAGCTATTTTAATGTAATTTATATGTCCAAGTGTACATAAAAATTGGCCATTATTTTTTAATGAATTATTTCAAGCATCTTTGTATATGCACCAAATCTTTTCCTTTTTGAGCAGGTGTACAAAAAGTGTATCTGGAAGGCTAATGTGTTTGAACAATTTGTTCAGTTATTTTAAATAACCACAGTTATTAAAATAGATGTAAGCCCTTTTGTTTTGCTATGTTCTTAAATTGACTTATTAATATCTTCTATTTAAGCAAGAAGATGAATTTTTTTCCTACTAATGAAGCTTTTAGTATATGCAATTAAATGGTATGCTATAATTATGAAACAAATGGGTTTTCTTTTTTCAGGTTGGTTCTGTAACAGCTATAGTAAATAGATGTACCTCTTTTTGCCTCCTTTGTGTCCAAGGTGAAATTCACTTCACCTACACAAAGCTCGGGTATTCAAACTCTGAGTACTAAGACCACAGGGCTACTGAGGAAGTGAAATCCCCTCCTGAAAACTAGGAGTCACATTTACTGCTCTTCTTCCTTGCTCATTGACTGTTTCAACATATGGACTACAATAAAAGCGCCAGCTCCATATCCCTTGGGTGGTACAGCAAAAACCCTGAATTCACTTAAATGCAAATCTCAGTTTTCCCCAATGAGCCTTGCCAGGCTGTTTCTAATAGCCATGACATCTATTTAAACAGGGCCAGTGCCTAGACAGCTTCTGTCTTGCACATGGCAGTACACAGGTCTGGCAAAACAGCCAACACAACCTCACAATAATGCTATGCAAGCCTAAAAGGCTACCTAAAGTGCGTTCCAACTATTACATAATGAAGGATTAAAAGATTAAAGCACTTATGCCAAGGCTTCTAATATGTTCCTCACAAACCTAAAATGGTGTGGACAGGCCTGCACTAGACTTCTGTACAGGGTGAATTTCACCCTGTGGTGAAAAATGGCTCTTTAAACATTCAGATACTAATAACATCTCTCCAGACGTCTCTCCAAACAATTTTATATGTAATATACTGGCCCCTTTTCTTCTTAGCTAGTCTTCTAAAATGTATATACTTGCTTGAGCTCATAATTGACTTCACATTATTTTCATCACCAAAGAGAGACAGTTTCTAGATTTTACTTGGTAAGGTTAGCAGGTTTCCCCTTCCACTCTCAATAAAGGCACCTGCTCAAAAGATCACACTAGTACACTGTAACATTCTAAACTATTTTTCCCAAGCAATATGAATTTTAATAATCTTAGGTATAAGAAGTTTAGTAATTAAGGAACATGCTGATACTAATCTGCTCTTGTTCAAGTCAAGGGAAGTTTTGCACCAAAAGAGTGTACTAAAGCTGAAACTGAGGATGCCAAAACAATGGCTTCTTCCTAGTCAGCATCAATGTAGGATGAAAACTTTTTTAAAGTCCTCTGTACGTAGCAGGGGGGGCGGGGGAGGGAGAGGGGAGGAGCATCCTCCATCTGATTGTCATTCTGGGAAAAGTTTCTTCCTAACATTTAGTAAGTGCTTCCTATGGGACCTGAATTAGGATCAAATGAAAACTCTTTGGAGTAGTCACTAAAATATCAATAGTGTTTCCCTGTGCCTACATTTATGTTGAAACAGAAAATTGATTCACTGTGCCTTTACAAAGGACTTTAAATGCAGACAATCTAATTTGCTAAAAACTAGGAAATTGATTCATATTTCCTGTTACGCATTAATTTCTGGGAAAAAAATTAAACGTGCTAATACAAAATATGCAAATTCTTCTATAAGCATTTCTGCTTCTGCCTTTTTGAAAACAGAAGTCCTTTGGCTCAAACAGGAGTAGTAGGATTCCTAATATATTTCTACACTGCATGTCCAGTGTATTCCTGGACACATAAAGACACACCTTCCATGAGACAAACCCAGAAATGAAGTGGTGTCTCCCTACATTTATTTTCAAGACTTCAGTGTCCAGAGAGCTTGAAAGCAAATGCTGGGGAAACCCCTGGTTCACCTCCACACTTTCAGATGTGACAGTGGGATCAGTGGGAGTGATGAGAGCAAGCTCAAGAGAATTCCTCCAGAAATATGCCAGAGACATAACGAGGACATGTCTTTATGTACTTTGGGCCCTGTTACACATTAATCTTAGGTGGCTTGAGCAGCTCTTAAACCCTGAATTGTCCATATATCAACATTTGAAACTAGTTCAAAGGTGGCTTAAACTTACACCACTCCACTGCAGGTTTATCTCTGACCTGTTACCCAGCTCATGTTCCATTAGTGTGGCCACCACCCACAGATGAGCCACTCAAGTTGCAGTCCTCCAGCATCCCAGAATGCAGTGTTCATGCTCTGACCCCCCTACTCTCCTGTTCTGTGTGGACAAACTTTCTACTTCCTGAACTTCACTGCCATGGGAGAAGGTCTGGCTTCAAGCCAATTCCCCCTCCTGTCCACGGGGGTATGACATGCTCACTCCCAGGAATGCAATCCCCTGCAAACAGCCTGAGGAGCACATGCCAGCTAGCCAAGTCACAAGGCACAGATGGGTCCAGAAGTGAGGTATAGAGGGTGCGGGGGGAACAAGGTAAGTAGCTGGATCAGGTCCCTCCCCCAAAAGCACTTTTCTCCACTTCTCCCACCTCCCAGCCACCCCAGAAAGCGCAACCAGCATCCTTCACACCCCAATCCCAAATTCCTATTTATTAAAACATGAAACCTTTACTTTTCTTCTTTATTTTTTTTCATTCTTTTTTATTTTTATTTTATCCTCAGTGGCTGACTGCCTTCATTTCACCACCCTTCCCCTCCCCTCACCTTTTTCTACCTCTCATTTCAATACTCATTCTCATCCTGTTAACTTTCTGCCTCCCAGCTTCATGTTCCCACCCTCTCCCAACTCTTCTCTCACATACCCACACCTAAAGCAGGGGTAAAAGCCTGTCCTGGCACACAAGGCCTGTAGTGGGAACTCGTAGCTCGTAGTCAGGGTCTTACTTGCCAGCCCTCTAGTGACAAGCCATAGCTGTGCATGTTGGGGACAGTCAGAGAAGGTTTTTAGCCTCATGGTGTGACAAAGCTAAACTTGAGTCAGCAATAATACCTGTGAACATTTGAGCAGCTCAAAGTACAGCATGGAACAAGACCCCTTGTTAGCCTTGGTAGACTTACAGGCTGCCCTGCAGCCTGTCATTGTATTTACCTGAAGAGCAGCCCAAGAAACAGACAGCAAAGCAATCTTAGGGTGTGGACAGGACTGTTTGGAGTATCAAAAGGACATTTTAAAAGGCCAGAAGCTGTTATGTTCTAGCTGTTATGTATAAATGAGCTGAGAATGATAGAAATACAGCAAAACCCCTCCAACTTTAACACACTTTCATCCAGGGTTAAAGTTAGGCCAGGTGCAGTCATTACACTTTTACTGATCTAAACGATTGGAAACTGGTCTAAATCTGTTACAGAACAGAAGTTCAAAGGACATACTGATCTAAAAATAACAGAACTCAGTCAAAGAGAGACCTGGATTGATGTGCACTCAAAATTAATCCATTTGGTTAGGCAGGTGTATCAAATTTCAGTACCAGTTCCCCTATTGATTCAGGTGAGGTCACGGTCTACCCCAGCCTCCTTTGTGCACCTCCACCTGCCTCCCCCAACCCCCCTGGAAGGAGGCACACTAGCAGTCATCCCACTCTCGGCTTCTCTGGCTGAGCACAAAGCAGGCCTTTCCCCTGAGCTGTCACAGAGCCGAGTCAGCACAGACCCTTTCCACAGTCCCACTTGCTACTCTGGCCAGCTCTCAGCTGCAGGCAGGCAGCACAGAGAGAGAGGGAGGTGTCTGTGTCCCTGGCCCATCATAAACCACACCACAATGTACACACAGACCTGACACAGAGCTGAAGAAAACCCCCAAAAGTGGATGCAGTCCCTTGGAGCCCAACTGGGCTGGCAGACATAGGCAAGAAATCTACCTGCTGCATTGTCTGTCAACCACAGGCATCTGTTAGCTACAGGCAGGCAGCACGGGTGGTGCAGGGGGTGGCATGGAATGCTCACCCATGTCCAGTTGAGCTCCATGTTACAAAAATAAATGAAAAATTCACATAAACTTAGAATTCTCTTCCTTTATGTATTATTTTCTCTATTTTTCTCCATGGTACTTTGTCCCCTTCTTTAATTTTCTCTGGATGTTAATCTTTCTATGTGCTCCCATAGATGCATGAACAAGGTAACCCTGGCAAAATCCATCATATCTAATTGTGGGATCAGGGTTCATAGACATGATCCTGAAACCACCTGTCACTCAATGAATAGTTGTCTACTAGACACCGCAGACTTTCTCAACAAAATTGAGGATCCTTGAGAAGGCCATACTTGGAACCATGCATGTCACCAGCTTGTAAACTAAAATTTTGCACCATGAAGGTGCAGATGCCTGCTTGAAATACCTACAAGAACATGCACTCAGATTTACAATGTTAGACAAATCATCCATTTAATCTTCACCCGCAATAATTTCACTTTCAGCAATTGTCAGTTCTTCCAAACTATGGACACAAAGATGACTCTTTGATGTGCCAACCTCTTCATTAGCCACCAGAAGGAAAAATTTAGAAAACAGCACCATCAAGCTTGCAATATGCCTCCATTATATAGATGATATTTTCATCATCTGAACTAAACAGATGGATTCATTTATTGACTTTCATCAAAGGTTCAACAACTATCAACCCTTGATCAAATTTTCTCTGGAATACTCCTACACTAACATCAGCTATCTAGATACCACAGTGCACATTGTATACAAAAAACCCACAGACCACCATACTTATGTCCACTATACCAGAAATTACTGCAAGCACACCAAATAAGCTGTAATCTACAGTCAGGCCCTCAGATACCACCACATCTGCTCTAAAGAGAACATTAATGATATTTATCTGGCCAGCCCAAAATCATCTTTTTTACAACAAGGATGTTCAAGTAGAAAAATAGGCCATACATCTGGAAAAGCTATTCAAATACCCCACAGTAATCTTCTACAGTACAAAAAGAAATTCCTCTGTGACTACACACACTTGGTGCTCATCTACCGCTTCACGCTGGAACCGATTAGAAAAAAAAAAAAAAAATCAAACAACTACAGCCTATATTCAAAGCTCAGACCTTGAGATAAATATTCCCAGACCCTCCACTCCTGGCTTTCAAACAAACCCTACTCTTGCCCAACTCATATGCAAACTCCCTACTGCCCACCAGAAATAAAATGCAGACATAGCCTTGCCTTAACAAGAAAGGCTTCACCTGTCTACACATCTCCACTACTATAATCAACATCCCCCACAATGAAACCATGAGACGCCATGGTTTATACACATGCCTTTCCCAAAATGTGATTGTGGCAGGCTCCCACCCTACTCACTGTAGTGCCAGCATCCAAGTGGCCAGTCTTAGGGCAAGTCAGCCAACACCATGCAGCTGGAAGGAGCCTTTCTGGTTGGCTCAGGGCCTGCAGCCCTTGGGGTTAAAAGGAGCCTTGAGACAGAAGGTTGGGAAGAGCATGCTGGAGCGCCAGAATTGGAGCCAGGTGCTCTCACTGCAGCTAGAAGGGACCCAGCACCTCTTCCTCGGGCCAGCATGCCTGGAGAAGTGGCATGCACACGCTTCTCATCACTGAAGCATCCAAGGAGGACCCAGATGTACTATCTGTGACCAACTGGAAGCCAGTTGCTGATTGAGGATGATTCCCCAGGAATCTTCGGTCACTGTGAGGCACTGGGGACCTGGCCAAGTACCAGCTTAACCAACATTGCCACTGAGCCATACAGCCCAGCCTTGACACTGCTCTTCAGCACCTGCAGGGAAGCATGCAGGAATACACAGGTCAGGTGGAGCTGAGAGTGGGCAGTGTGAGCTGTAGAGCTGAGGTGGAGCCCAGTGGGCACTGTGGGCATCTGCTGAGGGAGAAGCCTGGCATGGAGCCACCCTGGCATAGCACACCCCACTGATTACCACCTCCAGAGGTACAACCCAGTGTAAACAGCAAGTCATGGTGGATGAATAGACCCAGGTGTGACACGGCTCAAGGAGCAGGACACACCCATTGGCTGGTACAGTGATTGTGAGCCTGTCACAGTGATGTATCTGATCAAATGCCCCATGGCATCTATGTGGGTAAAACTAAACAGCAACTATGCACCAGAATGAACTCTCACAGACAAAATAAAGGAGAGAGACATGCACATACTTCACATCTCCCACAGAACAACCATTCCCTTTCTGACTTCACTATCCTTGTGCTCAAGGGAAATCTACCTAGAACCTTTAAAACAGGAATTTAGGAATTAAAAAATCATAAGCAAACTTAACAATGATATTGGTTTTATGGCACATTATAAACCTACCCGATTCATGAATGAAAGGTGATGATGATCCACCTCTCCTTTGATAGGGGATTAATCTCCCAGTAATAAGCTTCTTTTCTCCTGCTAATTGTTTGTCTGCTACCCCTGGGAGTTTCTCTTCCCCCTTTTCCAACTGTTTTTTACAATGCCGTGCTGGCTTTTACTGCTCAGACCAGATGAAGAATGCCTTGCATTCAAAATCTTGTCTACCTTTGTCCCAACTACATAGTTGGTCCAATAAAAGAAATCACCCCAAGAAATCCTTGCGTCTTGCATTCAGCTTTAAAAACATTTCACTGCACTCAAAAACTGAACTCTCTTATTTGTAGAAACCCTAAGGTATTTTTACATGTGCTCTGAGAGTGGTGGGGGGAGGGGAGGTGCTTTAGAGTGGCTCCTAGAGCAGCTCTAATTAAAGTGTCCACATCATCTTGTGTATCAGTGTCCATGCACTTCAAAATGGCAGCACGGGCACTTTATCTAAAGCTTGGCAAAGGAGCTTTAGTCTAAGCACCCCCACTGCTATTTTGAGGCATGGGGATGTTGATACATGAGATACAAAGGCTGGCTAGAGTATGGTAGTTATCACACTCCAGCAGACTTAATTAATTTAATCTGTTCCAACACGCGGTATCTACAGCATGTTGGAGCAGCCTCTGTACTCATATATAGGCACCCCTAGGTGCCAAGGATCTCTTTGGGTGATATCTTAGGGTGGTATCTGGCCATAAGCACCTCTGAAAGCTATCTTTTCTTAGAAGTATAAGTTTGAAAACTTTGTCCTTAATCTTTCTGCCTCAATTGTCTGAATTGTGAAAATAAAAACATTTGCCTGCTTCACAGTGAAAATTAATAAATTAATGTCTATAAAATGGCCAGAAGATGCATTATGCCAGCTTCACTGAATGCCATACATATTTTATGCTGACCAGTCCAAATTCTGATTCTCCTATGGACATTAAGTTATTTATTCTAAATGCTGTACCAATGAAATAAAATATTACTCAGTGTGCTAGGGATATTAGTGTCTGTTCCGGTACTTATACTCTCATAAATATATTTTAACTAAATCATAGTTTCATAGTTTCTAGGGTCGGAAGGGACCTGAGCAGATCATCTAGTCTGACCCCCTGCCATGGCAGGAAGAGCACTGGGGTCAAATGACCCCAGTAAGGTGGTCATCCAACCTCCTCTTAAAAACCCCCAGGGTGGGAGCCTGCACCACCTCACTTGGAAGCTGGTTCCAGACTCTAGCCGCCCTGA
>NW_017729030.1:32912443-32914343 GCF_001723915.1 Gavialis gangeticus | reverse complement strand
TCCAAATCACTGATGAAGATATTGAACAGTGCAGGCCCAAGGACCGAACCCTGTGGGACCCCACTTCCCACGTCCTTCCAGGTCGAGAAGGACCCATCCACTACCACCCTCTGGGTGTGACTCTCTAACCAATCATCTTTTTTTATATTTGACGTGGTTAAAAGATTATTCATTTGCACCCTGCCTCATAGAGAAAACAGTGTTGCTATTAAGAAAGAAAAACAATGCCCTTTCCATCCACAGACTGCCTGTTATTATTCGTTATAACCAATGCTTAAGAACATAGATTTAAAAAAAAGAAAACTACCACTAATGAAATGTTATCAATCCACCAACACATTTCTGTATATGGCTGTGGACATACTTTGGTTTACTTATGGGAAAGCATTTTCTACATAAATGAATTGCTGCTTCTTGAGCTGTCAAATGTGAAGCATACAAAGCAGCTAGAAACCAGCCAATAATAGCATATTATCTTGTAGACCCGACCTTCAGTAGGAACAATACAGAAAAGCATTACAATTTGTGAAGAGTAATTTAAATTATGACTTTTTTGATAGAATAATAGGGGTTTGTCATATTTATAACAAGTACAGAGTGGGTAACAAAAAAAGCTTTCAGTCTTAAAATGTTTCATAGATAATTTAAATGCATATAATTTTTGTAGTAATAAATTAGAGCTTGGAGATTTTGGGAATAAAATCCTGCCTGGTGTGCAGGTTTATTTAAATCTGTGTGCAGAGGAAAGGGATTCCATGTTCCATTTAAGGAGGATGACAGGACTAAAAAGGCAGGTTTCACTCACCTTCATGTTCTCAGGATTCTAAGACTGGCCATGAGCAAATTAATTTGTAGTCCCTGCCTTGGCAGCTCTAATTTATAACCTTATACAGACAAAAATGGTGGGAAACCAGCATGCATACTTACACCAATAGTATTAAGCAGGGAAGACTGAAAAAAATGCCTTATACCAGGAGCATAACTCATTTTTACCCCACAAGAGCAAGGTAAAGAGGGTGGGGAAAAAGGCAAGACAGCCCCTAAAAGCTTTTTACTAACAGAGATTAAAATTAGGATTCCTAGTTCTACAACTGATTTACCACATTACTTGAGGAAGGTCACTTAGGGCACGTCTACACATGAAAATAAGCACAACTAAATTTAATGCGCATTAAGCTAATGTGCATTAAATGATTTTTGGCAGGTGTCTACATGTGCAGTGACTTGGGACTAAAGTTAGTGTGCTTGGCACTAAAGTTAGTCCCAAGTCCCTCCAGGCCTGCCATGTACTCTTGTGGTCACCAGGGAGAGCTCCAGCCTTTGGCCACATGGCTGCCAGAACTTGGCAGCCATACTGAAGCCAGATTCAGCTGCCAGCGTGTGGCAAACATCTTGGAAGCTCTGATCCCCAGCCAGCCCCTTCCCTGCCAAGGAGCCTTGTGCCCAGAACAGGAGCAGCATGTGCCAGTTCCCTCCCTGCCCAACTTGCCTCCCCACACCAGGGGTGCCCCTGCCAGCAGTGCCAAGTGCCCCACTGCTACAGCCCAGCCCATGCCAGTGATAACCAGTGCCCTGCACTGCTGCTACCCCCATCAGGCCCACCCCCGCCCAGGACCCAAGACAGCCATGCACCTGCAACAGAGGCCAAGGCACTGGCTGCAGGAGGCTCTGCCCTATCCCTTCCTCTTCCACTTCCCGCTCCAGCTCACCTGCTCCACTATCCACACACCCACTACCCCCAGCCCCACTCTCAGGACATACATATGGGTGAAACAAGAGAACTTTATTGCCCTCACAACCCGCACCCTCATCCCTCCCCCCTCAACAAACAGTGCCCACCCCAATCTGCCTCCCCACCTCCAGCCGCTGCTCAGCAGAAATTTAGGACACCCTTGCCAAT
>NW_017729030.1:32903362-32907443 GCF_001723915.1 Gavialis gangeticus | reverse complement strand
CATGAGGCAAACTATATACATATTGGAAACTATTTACTATGTTTTGACTGTTCAAGCCCTGAGTGGGGGCCATGGAGAGGACTAGGGAGCCCCAGGTCAGATGTCCAGCATGCCAGCCCCTGGATGTTCCCCCACAGGTCTGGGGCCTGTGGTTATCCCAGCACACGGCGACCCCATGTGGGGCCGGGTCTTTGGCCATGTGGTGTAGGCAAGAGCAGCAGGGCCAAGACAAGGTGAGTGGTGGAAGGTCTGGGGCAGGGACCAGGCCATTTGGCTGGCAGGAGGACGCTAGGACCTCCTGCCAGGTCCAGAAATGGGCCTGCTACAGGGCAGTGGGTGGGACCAATGGGCCATGGGCAGGAGCCAGACAGCAAGGGACCTGGATGTGGCTGCCAGGGCCAGGAGGGTCTCCATGGCCTGGCAGTCAGCATCCCCCTGCTGCTGGAACTGCTTCAGCAACTCCCAATCCAGGACCTCCATATGAGCCCAGTAGTTCCACTGCACCTGGTCCCATGCCTCTGCCTGGGCGATGTCCTCCACCCACCAGGCCTGCTCCAGTGCCTGCTTTCATGCCTCCCACTCTACCACCACCTTCAGCCCTCAGGGGCAGCAGGTTCCAGTCCATGGTGCATCCAGACCATTCCACTGATGGGTGGTAGTGACCCTGTGGTGGCATTCCTGCTGGGGCTGATGGGTTCCCCCCGACAGCCAGATGTTGGCGGCCCTGCAGAGGCAAGAGACAGAAGACTTTTGTGAGTTTGTAACATGTCAGAGATAAGATGCTCTGCATCAGGGGCTGCGTGCTGCCCAGCCTCAGATCAGGGGTCTGCCATGCATGAGTGCCCAATGACCATGATAGGATGGCTGGGCAGGCCTGGACCCTGGCAGCTGCTGACTGAGTCCCCCACCCCCCCTTCCTCCCCTGGGGCAGGTGACCAACTGGGCGCTAGCCACAGGCAGTCTGCCTCCCCCTCTTCCTTCCGCAGGCGGGACAGACCAGGCAGCTGGCAGCACCTGCTTTCAAGACTCTAGACCCTGCTTCCCCCACCTTCTTCCTGCATGCCAACCAGCCTGCTGTGGTGCTGCCCAGCACATAGCACCCTGGCTTAGGGTGCACAGGGCTCCTGGACAACTGGGGAGAGGGTTTGGCCTCACCCCCATCCGTCCACACAGGAAGCACCCCATGGCCAGTCATCCCCCCACCGCTGCACTCTGACATGCTCCTGCTGCATGTGCCCTGGGCAGGGTGTGATGAGTTGTTTGTGCAGGCTGAGGGGTGCCCAAGCAACTATTCCCTGCTGCTGCTGGTCCTGCTGGTGCAGGGCAGGGCAGGGTTGGGGACTGGGAGAATGGCCCTCCCCCAATGCAACACAGTTAACATGTGTCCAGGACTGGTGAGGCTGGCAGCTCAGTGCAGGCAAGGGCCCACCTCCCCAGGGAAGAGCTGGCACTGCTGGTAGCTGGCAGTGTTATGGCCGGCCACTTCTCATGCTGGTGTCTGGAGCTGTGCCGAGGGTCAGACAGCCACTTGGAAGGCTCCCTGAGCTGCCAGTGGATGCAACAGCTGAGGAGGAGAATAGGGCAGGATGATGAAGGCCCAGGGCCCCCTCTCCCAGTGATGTATCACTGGAGGTGTCAGAGCAGGGCAGGGACTGGGGCAGGCAGCCCCTGTTCATGGCACTTGCAGGGATATGGCCTGTCTCCTGGGACACCAAAATGTGGGTCAGCTTCTGCATAAAGGGAATGGACTTTTGACCATAGCTGGACTGATGATTGAAGTCAGTCGTGGCCATCCACCATGCCTGCAAAACCTTGACCTTTACACAATACTGCCATGCTGACCAAAAGTGCCTTTCCTCTCGCATTCTACCCAACAGGGTCTCATAAATATGGGCATTTGAGTGCCCACTCCACGCAAACTGCCTCTGCACATTGGCACAGCCCCAGAGCATCACAAGGTAGTGCACCTCCTCCCAGGTCCAGCTGGGGGCCCTGGTGTTTGGCATGGGAATGTGCATGCAGGCAGGCCTGGGGCTCGATGGGTAAAAGGGGAGGAGGAAGATGACATGGTTGTCCTGTGCCAGCTCTCTGGGCCCCCACATGGCTGTCCCTGCATGGCCCACCCTGGATGGCTGCCAGCAGCACCCAGTGCAGGGGCAAAGCTAGGGACTGACAGCCATTTGGCAGAGGCACTGCACCACAGGATCTGCAAGCACAGGAGACAGCTGGGGGTGTGTAGCAGCAGCAGGGAGCAGGTGCTGGCCCTGCTGGCAAAGACAGCCAGGCAGCAGCACTGGAGTGACTTTAGGGTTGGGCAAGGGATGCAGCAAGCTGCAGCCCTTTGCAAGACTCAACTGTGGCCAAGCAGCAGCTCTGTGGGGAGCTAGATCAGGCAAAGGCAGCCTATGGCCTGTCCAGGGGGGTGCACTGGGCCTGCTGGGCTCCTGCACAATCAGCAGTCTTGTCCAGGCTCCTGTGGTGTACGCTCCAGGGCACAAAATGACTTCTGGCTTTTATAGCCTGCAGCTAGTGGCTGCCAGAGAAAAGCCCAGCCCCAGGTGAAAGTGAAGCAGCCAGCCAGTAGCCCTGGGGCTGGGCTCAGGCCCTTAGTGGCTGGGCACACCCAGTAGTAAAGTTTGTGCCAGGTCATGTCTACATGTGCATTGATGTGCTTTAATTAATCATGCTTAAATTTGATACCTTCATTTACAGGTATCAAATTTAAGCACAATTAGCCTAAACTCACCATTTTAACGTGCATTAAGGGTATGCATGTTTAGATGTGTGCCCTTCATGTGTATTAAATTAGGGTTATTCACATTAATGCATCTCATGTAAACATACCCTTAGAAGCTTTATTTGCCATCATTCAACTAAATGACAGAATATTTGCCTACAATGAACACAACTGTAACTTCAACTTATATTTTGCTTCATTTACCCATCTCCATAACGTTGTTTGTTGAGGAAGGATGCTGTGTGGTTTAAGTAGTGTTGTAGTTCTGGAGCTGTAGGCTTCTTAGGGTCCTTGAACAATGTATATATTCTTTCTGAGACATTTCTCCATCTTTAATATGGGGATAAAGTAAAGCTTTTGTACTTCACCAAGATACTGTGGTATTTATTCTATAATGCTCAGAAGAGAAAAAGGACCTCAGGAAAAAGTTGTGAAGCTTCATTCATATTTATAAGAGGTGACGCAATATACATGGTAGTCGATTTATCAAGGTTTATAATAAATCACACCATAGCATGCTTGACTGCATATACATTCGTAATGTCTGTGAAAAGAAAACTAGTCTCTCTTACACTCTTCACTGTCTCACATATGCTGTAGAAACATCTTTGTCATACTGAATCATGCCAATGATCTCTTTACACCAGTCACTTATATTTGACAAAAACTGGTGCTAGATGCTTCAGAGAAAGGTACAAGAAACCCTGTAGTGGACAATTATATCCTTTTCCTTTGGGGTTGACTGGAATTTCAAGCCAGGGCAGTTTCACAGAACAATTAATAATATTAATAACCTCAAAGAAATTATTCATTCTTCCTTCCCCCAGATTCTGCTGGCTTCCTCTGTGCTGCATGACAGTAGAGTATTACAATTCTGGTTTTCAGTCAGCATTTTTTAAATGCAAGAAATCAACTTTCCTGGTAAGGAGCAGGTATGTGAAGGCTTCAAGGCAGAAGATTTTTTGATACACATGATATTCCTACAATAAAATCCCAAACTGTTAGTTCAGCATACATGGGCAGACACCAATCAGCTTTAATTTAGTAGTGTAGGTACCGGTAGCAGTGTATCTGTAGTTACAGAGTTTAGCTGCAAGGTTCTTAATTCAGGTCCCATGCATGCTTTTATAGCTCTCACCAAAGTCTATGAAGAAGTTCATGAAAATTTGATATCCTTGTAATTTTTCCCCAATATTTTTCTTAATTAAAAATAAAATCCATCCAAGATTTAAGTGACTGTTTTCTACCTTGAGTATGAAAAAACAGGATTCAGAATGAACAGTGTTCACTCCTGAGAAAAAATGACAGCTAATACCTGTAAACACCCAACTCCAGCCAGGAAGC
>NW_017729030.1:32892822-32898362 GCF_001723915.1 Gavialis gangeticus | reverse complement strand
AAATAAAATCCATCCAAGATTTAAGTGACTGTTTTCTACCTTGAGTATGAAAAAACAGGATTCAGAATGAACAGTGTTCACTCCTGAGAAAAAATGACAGCTAATACCTGTAAACACACACTCCTGAGCTAATATCTGTAACCCTATAGGTGCTTTATTTTAAAGGAACACCTATATTTTACTCTCAAAGAGACACACTACATTGACTTTAACTATGAAAGGCCTCAAGATATTAAGTCACATTTATAATGATCATATTCAGATAAAAACTTTTTAGATCACTTTTACATATTTCTCAAATGTATTAAATTATAATTGTTTTCTGCCCCTGAAGCTAGTAAAGGTATATCCTCATTACTAAGGAGTAGGGGTGCACTGATAGAGATTTTGGGGGCTGATACCAATAACTGATTTTTAAGCAAGCATATAAGTCAATACTGATCCGATTTCTAATACAGCTGTGTCCAGCTGGTAAGTCTATTGTGGTGGAAGGGGGTGGGGATAGGGAAGGGGCAGTGTGGGGGAAAAGTTTATACTAGACATATGGAAAAACTTCTTTTCCAGATGGATAACTAGAATCTGGAACACACTTCCAGCAGAGGTGACACAGTCACTATCCCTGGTGGTGTTCAAGAGGAGGCTGGACAAGCACCTCGTTGCACTCATTTGAGTCCAATTACCTCCTGCCCCTGGCAGGGGACCAGACTTGATCTTCCAGGTCCCTTCCAATCCTTCTTTCTATGATTCTAATTCCCCCACAGTGTGGGAGGAGTGGGGTTGGGGTCAGGGCTGGGGCTGGGGCTGGAGCAGGGGCTGCCCAGCCAGGGCGGGGCGGGGCGCAGGATGGAGCTGCGGCTCATCTGGGTGATGTGGGGAGGGTGGGGCAGCTCCTGCCATTGCGCACACCCTGGGAGGGCCCAGGCAAGGGTCAGCTGCCCCTGGACCTCTGCAGGGTGGGGCAGGGCAGGGTGAGACTGTGGGTTGGAGCAGAGGCTGCACCAGGCTTTTCCTGGCAGGAACTGGACTGGGCTATACACACAATTTTCTTTATATTGGTGCTGATCCAATATTGAACCGATGCATTGGTGCACCTCTACTAAGGAGACCTATCTTTCCAACTGGATAGATAAGAAAATAGCATATAAAAATCTATTAAAATGTTGCTAATACAGTTTTTCCCCAGGGACAATTTGTGGCATATGCCCAAACTGTATGGTTATAAAGGTTTTGTATTCACTTAGGATAATCTGCATAACTGACTGAGGGCTTTGCTACTTGTAAGTAACACAACTATCCAAAACTCAGGTGAATATAACTTTTGTACCTTACCACACTATCTGCTATTCTTTATTTATAATAAGTTCAGGCTGCAACTTAAAATGGGCACAATTTCAGCATATGAGCTTTTCAACACTGAACAAAACAGCAAAAATGTCTTTTAAAAGTTAACTGAAAGATTTCAAAGCAAAAAGCAGCACATATACATAAAATTCCATGTTGATTAAGCAAATGTTCAGACATCAACTTTAAATGGACAATCTTGAAAAGCCATGTGAATTAAATACACCTCAATCAAGATGTCTAAAGCCAACGGTAGATATCATACCAGTGAAAAAGTCCAACTATCAACTATAAGAAAAATAAGACAAATATGAAGATATCACCTCCTTTTATCACACATAATCCTTACCTAGCAATGGTCATTTCGAGTAAAACAAGAAACTTTCATTTTGCCAGACTTATATGTAGGCACATAACCCTATGAAAGTATTACAGTGGATTTCTGACCAGCATGGGGAAGATCACTGCTGCCGCCAGTCCCAGCCAGCAGCACCCAGCTCCTCTCATCTAGCAGGCAGATTGGAAGTGCACCCGCACCCCCCGGGAGGGCTGTGCTGGAGTCCTCCCAGGGCTGTGTGCTCCCAATCTGCCTGCCAAGTGACAGGAGCCAGTTGCTGCCACCTGGAACTAGCTGCAGCACTGATCTTCCTGGCACTGGGTGCGGGCTATGTGCAACTGTCATCTGGCAGGCAGATGACAACTGTCAATTGTCTGTCACCTGACAGGCGGATCAGGGGCCTGCACGCCCAGGACGACTCCAGCACAGCCCCCACAGCCCTCCCAGGGGTGCAGGGAGCCTCCAGTCTGCCTGCCGGATGACAGGAGGCAGGTGCTGCCAACTGGGGCCAGCACTGAAGTTAGTGAACCTGGATTCAAATCTTTAAACATTATGAAACGTTTCAAGTGCCCTTGTTTCGTTTCAAAGCTGTTTCAAAGGCTTTTATTTCATTTTGATGTTGCTGTTTCGAGCTCGAAACACATCAAAACAGCTTCAAAATGAAACGCTGGGTGAAATCTCGCACAGCTCTAATATCTAGATATATCTATATAACATCTACCTCTCTATCTAGCTAGCTATATGCACACACATGTACATATACACATGCACACATTTATTTTAAAAAATGCTTTCATATCATCATAAATCCACTAAACATTTTCATTTGAAGTATACTAACATCAAGGAGGTAGGGGTTGTAAACTATATAATATTTCTATCTAAATATTTATATCACATTCATCAATGCACAATACAACTGTCTATCCCCCATTTGGATGCTGCATGACTGAAGAGACACAAACCTTAACTTGGAATTCAATGAAAAATCTTCTCTCAGGTATTACCTTCATTGGCACTCAGCCATGTGGCATTATTACACAAACTTTCAAAGAAAATCAACATGAGAAGCATAATAAAATACATTTAAAAATAATTGAAAATCACTTCTTACTTTATGTATCTGTCAATATCAAGATTTATGGGGTGTTATTGGTTTCCTTCCAAAGACTGACAAAATTCCCTGGAGCGAAAATGGTCCTCAGAGATATTAGCAGAGCAGTTGTTTTCCAAGATAAAGAAAATGTATAAAAGTGAATTCAAGTCTTAAAGGGTAAATGGCTTTCAGTTCACTTTTGGAGAGAGAGACTGAAATATAAGCAAGATAAAATATTATAACAGCTACTGTATAGCAGTGAATGGAATTTTTAATACAAATTAAAAACAGATATCTGATCCAAAAGTAACAGATGTTGTATGCTCTGTGAGGACCGGTGTCAGGCTATATTGAGTAACATTATTTTCTCCTATAAATTAATGTAATCTGAAATCCATCTAACTCAAAAATATTTTATTTTTGACCTACACTGTGAAATACAAGATTACATATTTGACAGGCTAGTAATAAGTATTGTAATTTTACACATTTATTTTGGATTGAAATTCCAGTAAGTAGCAAGATTAGAATTATGTATTTGGTGAGAGATTTTACATACAAAAAACAACCACCACTTTGCAGATATATAAAATAGTAAGGTAGGAACTCCATACAGCTCAGAGATGGAGCCTGGGTAAGTGTGGAAAGCTTAAGATACATTTCTGACTCTCCTAAGTATGCCAAATGAAGAAGGAAAACTTGCAGGAACAAGATCCCATGATATTTCCTGTAATTTCTTTTAGGTCAGAAATGCCACAGGAACAGCCACTCACATCATGCCTGCTCTCTACTCTATTAAAAAGAAAAAAGGTTAGCCAAGTTTGTTCAGATTTCTTTAAATGATTTGGGATAGTGTGCAGAGCTTCCATTTAACAAAGCTTTTGTGGAAAGGAAACCTATCAAGGAAACAGCTGTGACTTCAATCTCACATTAGATATGGGGCATCAAAAGCTTTGACATGCATTCAAATAATCTGGGAGAATTCTTCCAAGGTTTGTTCTAGTAGGAAGACTTACACAGAGCTATGCGTATAGACATGGGTGATTGGTGCCTCCTGATTCTGGGGGGGCACCAGCCACCAATCACCGACTCAGGTGGTGCAGTCCCCCCCAGCAGCCAATAGCTGAGCCCAGAACCACCAGCAGCAAAACAGAAAGTGCCAATGGCACTTCTGCCAGTACTTCTGGTTTTGCCTCCAGCACTTCTGTGGCGGGGGGGGGCACACCAGTGCTTCTTCTGGCAACCCCACTTCCAGGGAGCAATCTCGGGGGGGCATGTCCCCCGCCCCCATGTTACCAATGTGTATAGTTATTTGAATACTGAGGCCCTGAAGAGTATGGTGGGTTGGAGCCGGGGCTGCACCAGGCTTTTCCTGGCAGGGACTGGACTGGGCTATGCACACAATTTTCTTTATATTGCAATGTCTTGCAATGCTGACATTGTTCCATGGGGAGGGAGAAGCAGGGGACCTGTATACACATCTCAGTATGCTCTGCAGGCTCCCTTAGCCAGCCTGGTGACAGATGGCTTCAGTGCATAGGACAGACACGACTGGCTGACCCAGACAGCCACTGGTCAGCCTGTGTTGTCAACATGTACAGGCGTTCACTCTCCCATAAGAAACTGTCATGCGAGTGATTTGCCCTGGCTGTTCCCAAGTTATTTTTCTCCTGGAGCAGCTATTTTTACACTGAGAGAAAAAACCTGAATATCTGTACACTCATGATTGCTCCTGGGAGAGCAGCAACTCTCAAAGGAGAAACTGAATGTCCGTACAAGGCCTCAGTTGGGTCAGGATGAATAACCCCCTTCATATATCAGCTAGCTAGGGTCCCTACAGGACTGTACATCTCTACAGGACTGTACACCAAATGTACATAGACAAAATATGTTATCATGCCACCATACATTCCTGTATAGAGCTTGAGTGTTGGAAGCAGCACAGAGACCAAAAGAGGTGATCGCTCCAGTGCCTTCACAAATTCTAGACTCAACCAATATGTTGATTAAAGTCCTGCTGCTATACCAGAGTATTTTCCCTCCCCAAATTAAATCTGCATTTCATGAAACCATGAGACTCAGTAGGGCCCACTGAGGTCCATACATCTGAGAGGGAGCAGGATTACCAGAACAAAACATGTAATGGAGAATCACATTTTTCACTTTTTCATTAAAAAAAAACCAGCCAGATTCTCCACTGATTACTCATACTGGGCATGTGCTATTAATGCGCTTTAGGCTTACTGCACAGTAAAATACTGTGCAGTAAGATGTCCCAGGAGCACATGTACACAAGCATCCTGTTGGGAGAAGATTTGCTCCCATCCTACTGTGCCCCCCTGCAAAAGCCAGGAGAGCTCCAGGTTCTCCTGGATGTAGCCCAGAGGCTGGCAAGGGGCACAGAGGCCAGTCTCAATGCTCACAGGGCCAAAAGAGCTCTGCCAGCTCTACTGACATCTGTCTCCTTGCCCTACGCACTTTGGGTTGGAACCGGATGTGGATGGGGCTGGGAGACAGCTGCTGCTGCCACCAACAGTTCTCCTGACTTTGAGCCCACTGGGGGACACAGCTGCCAGCAAGCTCCCTACTAGGTGGGGCTTCCCTGCCTGGCAGGGGGTTCTCTGGGAATTATCCTCAGTGTGGGGCACCTGCTAACAAGCCTCCTGCAGGGAGGACCCCCTGCTGAGCAGGGGCTGGCTGGGAGCTGTCCCACAAGTGGGGCAGTTGCCAGACAAGTCTGTGTCATCCACCCCCCCCCCCCCCCCC
>NW_017729030.1:32888585-32892678 GCF_001723915.1 Gavialis gangeticus | reverse complement strand
CCCCCCCCCCCCCGCAGCATGGGGCTCACCAGCAGCTGCCCTGCTTGTGGTACAGTTCCCAGCCAGCCCCCCTGCTGAGTGTGGGGGGACATGGGGCTCATCAGCAGCTATCCTGCTTGGGTTTTTAGCCCCAACCCTCCCTCTGGACCAGCTCCACATGGTGGAGAGCTGGGAACTCAGGAGAGTAAGCAGGGAATGGAGTTCACCTCTGTGCCATGCAGAGCTACTCCTGGGAACATGCTGGGAGCTGGGATTAAGGGCAGAGAGCTCTGTAGTGTCGGTGCTGATCAGCTACTGGGGGGACCTGGGAGCTGAGCAGCACCAGGACCAGGGACAGAGAGCTCCCTGTCCCCAGTCAGCATCTACAAATGTGGTACTGTGCAGTAACTATCATGCAGTTAATCTAGTAGCTGTATTTACAGGTACTAGCTGACTGCACAGTAGCTTTCACTGCACCGTAGATTAGTCTACTGTGCAGTAAAGTGTCTCATGTCGACTCATGCACCAAGTAATGCATTACTTAAAGTAGTCTTGATTCTATTGGTCCACTCAGTGAGGAGGGTACTAGTGAGTAGGAATGAAGGGAAAGTACTTCAAAGTATGCAACTGAGTGAATCAGACCTTAATTTTTGAGAACCCAGTCTAAGAGAAAAATTGATTCATTCACAAAGCTATTACTAGTTCAAAGTAATAAGCAGCTGGGGTCCAGATTTGAACTCAGAGGATGAAAGGACCTTCAGATCCAAACCATCACTCCATGAGACATATATTTTGTGTAAACTGATTCAATCACATTTGAGCTGAACACCAAGAAATCTCTCACTGCCTTTCTCAAGAGCCTTAGGGAAGCCCTGGTACAGCAGTGCGATAATGGAGACAGGAATCAGTTACATCAGGAAGGTAATTTATTTTCCCTAGAAGCATCTAAAAATGTTATATCAGGTTCTTCAAAACTGCAAACTCTGGTGAGAATAGAACAAAAAGAGAATATAAATTTTCAACATTACATCATAGGTCAAAAAGGATGCAAGTCTCCCTTTGCAAAAGCCTAGTTTATGCTTGCCTTCCTTCCCTCACTTTGTGTGCATACATATCAGTCATTTATGCAAACACGGGCAGTCTTAGAAGCATCTGAATCCCTGTGAACTTCTTGCACTCAGCTTTGAAAATCTGGATAAATTTATAACCATAGAATATGAAAACAAATAAATACACAAGTAATCAAAAGTAGCTGAGTTTGTCACTTTTTAAAACAAACTAAAGTTTTCTAGAACCATTGCTGTTACATGAAGATGCAATTATTAAAATTACTAAATGACACTTGTACATTAAGAACATAACATGTGCTATACTGGTTCATCTAACCCAGTAACCTGTCTCTGACAATAGCAGAACTGGACCTTTTAGAGAAAGAGCATTGGACAGGATAGGTCTAGGTCCAGAGGAGTGGTACTCAATGTTTTGGCACCATGGGCCAGAGGAGTAATGGAGCTGGTCTGCATGCTGGATGAGGCCCTGAGACCCAAAACCACACCCTCCCCCTGCCCTGTGCACCAGGTTTAGATTCACAGACTCCTCCAGACCCCCACGCACTGGGATTCAGTCCCAGGGGCCCAGCACCACACTCCCTCCCACCCCCTGTATGTCAAGATTGGGTCCTGGGACCCAGTATTGCCCTGCTGCCCCCCTCCTGGGCCTCTGCAGGGCTTAGAGCTCCCCACAGGTCTGTAGATTTGGCAGCAGAGAAGCAGCGCCACTGCTCCCTTGCTGGACCTATAGGGAGATCCATGAGCTGGATGACACAGTGCCACAGGCTAGATCTCACCTGTGGGCCAGAGGTTGAGCATCCCTGGTCTAGAGCAATCTAGAGTGATTCAGTATCCTCCATGGCATTCAATGTTCTTAATTTATGTCAAAGGAACATTTCCAACTGCTTTCTTCAACAGATACTAATAGATCCATGAATTGGTCCAGTCTCTTTTTGAACCTAACTATGCTAATCAGCCTGCACCACATCCTATGGCAGTGAATTCCACAAGTTAACAATATATTGAATTTAAAAAGTACTGTTTCTTGTTAGTTTTAAACTTCTCTCCTACTAATATCAGTGGATGTCTCCTCATTTTACTATTCTAGGACTTGGTGAATAACTGTTCCCTGAGCACCTTGACCACACCCTTCATGATTTTATAGACATTATAATAACCCTACCTCAGCATTCCCCTTTCCAAACCAAAAAGTCCTAGTGTACCTTTCCTGGTATGGCAACTTCTCTATACTCCTGATCATTTTGGTTGCCGTCTCTGTACTTTTTCTGATTCCAAAACATCATTCTGGAGATGCAGAAACTGTAACAGTACACAGTATTCATAATGTGGGCATATCATGATTTGTAGAATGACACAATTCTGCTCTTGATTTCATTTTCAATTCTCTTAACGCAGCCCAACATTTTATTAGCTTCTTTTTAGTCATCATTATACCCTGAGCCCATTTTTTTTTAGAGAACTATCTCCAAGGTTTCTTTCCTGAGTCATACCAAACTAGTTCAGAACCCAACGCTAAGTACACGTAATTCAGGTTATTCTCCCTTGGGTGTATTACCTTGCACTTGTTAGAACTGAAGTTTACTGCTATTTTTTGTCCACTCCCTTAGCTTAGTGAGATCTTTCTACAGCTCCTTTCAGTCACTTTGGGATTGGACTACCCAGAATAATTTGGTATCATCTACAAAAGTGGAGATTTCACTGTGCACCCCCATTTCCAGATAATTGATGAAAATATTGGACAAAATTGGACCTCTCACAGATTCCTGTTTTATCCCACTTTTGATCTTCCTCCATCCTGAAAAGTGACTACATTATTTTGCTTTTACATTGGGCCTCCCAGAGTTTGAGAGCTTTCCTGTTTTCCTCTTTAGGTCACTGTAGACATCCATGCATTTCTCTAGTTGGATGTCTACTTTTCACAGCATGGTACCCAACTCCCTCACCCTTATGAGTGGACAGTTTGACCTGACAGCCGGAATGTTATGATGTCTGATGCTCTCTCCTGCCATGTCTTGATATTTACTTTTGTATTGAGAGGAAGGAAGTCTTATGTTTCCTTGCACTGCCACTCGGCTAGGTCAGGCAATGTATCCTGGGGCTCTGCCTATCCTACACCCTGGCATAGTGCCAACCTGATGTTGAGGTCACAGTCAGGTAAGTAGGTCCAGCTGCTTATCTGAAGTGTCTTTACCACAATTTCCATGGTACCCAGTATAAGCCTGGAGCCTTAGTAAAAATATATCAAAGCACCAGGTTAGGTTAGGTGCGAAACAAAACCTCTGCCTTCAAATAAGGAATTCTCCCCTTGTATCACATGATATCTGCACTCTATGCCTCATAGAAAGTGCATGGGGTCATGAGAAGGGCTCATGTCTCACTTCCCCTTTCACTCATGGTTAAGTGCACTGTCTCTCCCTCTTTCAAAAGGGTCATTGCTGTCTGTAGACCATCCGTTGCTTCAGAACTTCAAGGGTGATTCTCCAAATAAGTCAGCAGGCACCTCCAAGCCTCTATTCATGCGACTCAGCTTTGGTTCCCACCATTCATCCCTTTCAGCTCAAGTTTTGCCTGGATGATAATTCCTCCAGCTCTGGGCTTCTACTTCCAGTTCCCTTTCCTCTCCTGTCTGTGCTGCCCTTATACTAACATCCAGGCTTTGCCTTGCCAAAGCATGCTGGAGCTGAGGCTGGGGATGGGGCTGGGGCCAGGGCCAGAGCTTCTCTCCACAGCACCAGCATCAGACATACCAGCTGGTCTCGCTGCTGGGAATTCCCCGGCACTTCCAGTTCATCTTTTTATGTGGCAGCCAGTCTCTTGTGGCATACAATCTTCTTAAGCTTCTAATATGATAGCTTTAAACAGCTTCCACGCTGCCTGCAAGCCATTTTTGGTTCTGCTTGTTTAAGAACGGGGGCGCAGGTGGTATTTTCCTCTCTTCTTCCGGTGAGTAGGTGGGGACGGAGGCACGGGGCCTGCATTGGCGAGGTCAACAGGCGCTTACGCAGCTGGTGCCACCAGGCAGGCCTTGGGTTCCTTGACAACGA
>NW_017729030.1:32869945-32887764 GCF_001723915.1 Gavialis gangeticus | reverse complement strand
AACTACTTCACAGTTAGGGCGGCTAGGAGCTGGAACCAACTTCCAAGGGAAGTGGTGCTGGCCCCTACCCTGGGGGTCTTTAAGAAGAGGCTGGATGCCTACCTGGCTGGACTCATTTGAGTCCCGTTTTTTGTTTTGGGGTTTTGTTGTTCTCCCGCCCTGGCAGGGGGTCGGGCTAGGAGACCTACTAGGTCCCTTCCGACCCTAAATCTATGAAATCTATGAAATCCCTTTTAACTTCTTTCTAACTAACTCCCTCATTTTTTGCGTAATTTCCCTTCCCAAAATTGCATGATTTTTTTGGCTTCCTCCCACCTGCCAGAATGTTGAATGTGATTATGTTACAGTCACTATTACACAGTGGCTCACTTATGGGTACCTCTTGAACCAGGTCCTCTGTGTTACTCAAGTTTATGTCTAGAATTGCTGCTTCTCCTATGGGTTCCAAGATGAGTTGTTCTGGAAAATAGCCATTTATTACATCCAGAAATTATATCTCCATATCTGTCCCTGCCAAAGTTTTTACCTAGTCTATGTAAGTATAGTTGAAGTCTACCATTATAATTGCTTGTCTCATTTTGGCAGCTTCTCTAAGGCTGGAAAAAGATGTCACCTTTGTATCTCCACAAAAAAATTTATGACAGCACAAAAGGCCAAGCAAACATATGTTGATACCCTTTGTTGCGCCACAAATAGCATCTGTCATGAAGGTGGAATCAATTTGTGTCACTATTTAGCAGCAGACATCTGTTTACTTTATGGTGCAAGAACATGAGCAGCCCAGAGCTGGGGGCTTGAGGGGCACCCTGCACAACCTGGAGAATTCCTGGGAAGGATCAGGTGGTTCAGGCCCTGGAAGTGGCTGGCTATCCAGTTTTATCTGCTTACTCAAGCACATCCCAGAGATCCCATGGGAGCATCTCATTGAGCAAGGAAATGACAACTTTTCCCATGAACTGAGGCATGCCACAGAGATCCAAACGTATTTCTCAGTAATCGGAGAACCTCCATTTTCCCCTATTTACTGAAGTGTGTCCTGGATATCCAGGTGTACATCTCAGTAAGTGAAGAAAACCAGGTATAAACTCCCAGGGTTTCAGGGGCCCAGTTCTGTGTGGGAATTCTGGTGTGCAGGACCAGTGTCCTCAAGCCCTGAGGGAACATGGTACTCACTGTCCCAGAGCACTGATGGGCAGAACAAAAGGCAACAAGCATTTCATCAAATTAAGCTGATCAGCTTTTCCAAGAGGCATCCTGACAGAGCTGATCAACTTCATTTGTCAATGCCTATTTCTGCTCTAATCTCACTAAGCATTTTTTAATTTCTTTCACCTTCCTTATCAGATGGTTGATAATACAATTCTGGTACTATGTACTTTTTATATAAGTATGGGATTTCTATCCACAAGGATTATATGATAGTTTTCCTTTTAGATATTATTGTTATGTCTAAACTATCCCAACATACAGCACCTTCTGTTGTACATACTGGGTGTATCTACATGTGCTTTACTGCAGAGTTGACTAATAAGCTCCGCAGTAAAGCATCACTACCTACATGTGCACAAGTATTAGGGCACAGTAAATGAATTAACTCAGCCATAAGATAGTACTGTCAGGGACAGTACAATCTTACAGCAGAATAATTATGTGCAATGAAACACATGTAGAAGGTGACAGGGGCTGGCTGGGGCACGAGGGTGATAAAGTGCAGGGGTTGCCTGCCACATGGCTCCATACTTTAGCACTTTCATGCCCTAGCCAGCCCCAGCACCACTACCTGGAACCCAGGGCTGATCTCCTGAACCTGCTGCCAGCCTAGGGCTTCTCCACACTGGCTCAAACTGCTGCTGTCCTGGGCTCATGTGTAGAGGCTGTACCTGGGAGCAGTGGATTCCAGCTCAAACTGCTCCAGAGTTTATTGTATCATATTAATTTCATGTGTAGATGTACCCACTATGGCTTAAACATAGATTTCATAGACATTTGGGCTGGAAGGGACCCCAGAGGATCATCAACTCCAGCTCCCTGTCCCAGGGGCAGGAAGTCTGCAGAGATCATAGGATGCCAGCAAGATAAGCATCCAAATGTGTTTTGAAGGCGTTCAAAGTGGGTGCTTGAACCGCCCCAGGTGGCAGTCTGTTCCAAACCTTGGGGGCTCAGACAGTGAAGAAGTGCTTTCTTATATCCAGCCTGAACTGGTCAGAGTGGTGTTTGTAACTGTTCGATCTTGTCATCCCTTGGGGGGCTTTGGTGAATAGTCGTTCCCCCAGATCCTGACCCCTGAACCTGCACTTTTCCAGGCTGAATACCCCCATTGCTCTCAGCCTCTCATCATGAGGTCTGTTTTCCTGACCTCTGATCATGTGTGTGGCTCTCCTCTGCACCCTCTCAAGCTTCTCCACATCCTTTTTGAATTGTGGAGCCTAAAACTGGATGCAGTACTCCTGCTGTGGCCTCACCAAGGGCAAGTACAGTGGGAGAATGACGTCCCACGATCTGCTTGAGAAACATCTATGGATGCAAGCCAGTGTTTTGCTCGCTTTACTAGCCACAGCATCACACTAAAGGCTCTTGCTCATGACCCCCAAGTCCCTTTCATCTGTAGTGCTAACCAGCGTAGCACTACCAAGCACTACATATTGGCAGCATGACAAAATGGAAAACAAATTCAAGAAATGATAGATTATGGGAAATATAACAACGTACATTTCAAAATATGACTCTGTCATTATGAATATATTTGGGTGCAATGCTATTGAACTAAAGTAGATGCTGATTCAGCAAAGTGTTTGAGCATATCCCTGCCACCAATTGAATTTTGCCTCCAGGCTTAGAGTTAGGCATGAGTGGCCAGCTTTCTAAGGACTGAAGCTTGTTCACTTCAAGGGAGGCTATGAAGTAAAAATGTTTAGTCTTATGCAAGTTAATATTTAACAAAACCTAAGACTAATATAAATATTAACATTTATTATTTTAACATTACCAATGGAAGTTGTTTTCTAAGCAAAAAAGCAGGTCTTTTCATTGTTTTCAGCTGAAAATATTTCAGCATTGGTGATACCTAATAACTACCTTATCATAAATAATAGTGATTGCCTTTGTCCAAGTTGAAACCTATACAAAAATAGACAAATAGCATAACATCTCTAATGAAAGGCATTTTGAAAAGGAACAATGACAAAATGTACCCCATTTTTAATCCTTTATGTCGGCATGTAAAAAGAAAATAATCCATTAATGAACAATACTGCTTTAATTATAGATGTATAAACAATCAGCAATCAAAATCATATGGAGCTTTTAATATAGACCTTTTAGTGTAAATATCACTATTTTTAAATCACAGATTCACTCTTATTGTCTGCAACACTGTCATAGATATTCAGAATTTAAAACATTCCTGGCAGGCATCAAAACATGTATCATCAATATAAAATACAGCAAGTCAAAACAATTTAAGATAATCTAAATATTAATTAAAGCATGTGTCATAGATTCACCCCAAAACCAAGTTGCTTTTGGGTTTCACCATGTGGTATGCATAAACGTCATAATAAATTCTATATTAGATTTATCCCATCATGTTTAATCCCTGTAATTAGTATTTAACTGGGTTCCATTTTGTCATTTTTGTATCTGTATATAATACACTATTTGATATAAATGCTCTTCTGAATTTCATAACTTAAGTGCAAAATGATCAAATGAGGTATTAGCATGCACCTAAGGCATTGTCTGCCTGCAATGGGGAAATCAACTTCTCTATAGAAATAACCTCCAAGGAGTGGTGCTCCAGCAGGAAGTCCAAAAATATCTGGGAGGATTCTGGTGACTCATGACATGAACAACTAAAATAATGTTGAGGGGGGTGGGTTTTCTTTGGGGGCTTTTTAGAGTCTAGCTATGATAGAATCAAGGTCTTCCTTATCTCAGACTCTGAGAGTTGAATGGCCCAGAAAGGTTGAATTCTGAAAAACACTGGCAAGATGGTCTGGAGGGGTAGGTGTAGCCAGATGCAGGTAAGACACTGGACTTGTTTTGTTTTTCCATTTTTGAACTGATGGTCACTTTTGCTTGTAAAGTCCTTTTCTCTTAAGTAATATATACTTTTTCTGCTTTTTGTCCTTACAGAGCCTGTGGAAGGAGTGATTGTGGGATAAGTGATATTCTAGGCTGGCCCTTTCAATAGAAAGGAGGACCTAACATGTTTCTTCTACAACCCAGGGCTGGAAGAGATTCCCTTACTGCCGCTGCAGGGTCCCATATAAGTGGAGCTGAGGCTTGCTGGGTTAAGGAGTTATACAATGGCAACCTCAGCCTATTCCTTAAGGCAAGTGGCAGCACATGGGGGAGAAGCTCAGGGCTCTGGGGGTCTCCTGTGTATTGGATTCTGACAGCATATTTTAAAAGGGACATAGCACACAAACAGGCTATGTAGTATACTGTATTGGAAAATCCACACCTTACTTGTGAGTGATTTTTGGAGTGCCAGAAGAAGAGGAACAAAGACTATATTGAAAAAAAAATCATTACAAAGATTTACATTCATTAATTAGTGTCCAATTTAGCAATGTCAATTATTACAGCTCTGTTAAAGTGTAACATATTCAGGTCTACCTTACGTTCTGCTGTCATTGAGTATCCATTTAAAATGTTTTTCAGGTTCATGACATTAATGTTGTACAGGGAAGTTTACAAGCACTAAGTAAATTCATTTTCATATCACTGAAATTCTAGGTTTAGACTGGTGTCATGTACAATATATCTAAAGTAAATATGAAATGCTTGGCTGGAGAGAAAATGGCTATGTAATCCCCATCTTTTCATTGCCGCTGATGATATGCATTTTGCCCTGTTTACAAAGAACTTAATCTGCCTATTTTTTCCCCTTCACTTTGGACCAATTAGGATGGTGGGTAAACTGCTATAAGAATAGTTGGGCTGGAAAGGAAGACATTTTTGCTTCTACAATCAGTAACAAAGTTCCTCTCTAATGTTGTTACATGGTCCTATGGTGGCCTGGTCTACTCACTAGAGGGATATTTCATTACCCTACTGGGTTAAGACCAGCAAAGTACATAGCTAGAGGTCTAATGAGCTTGTTCCGTGCCTGACATAGGGGAGGATTGTGCCAAATACTGGGGAGTAAGGCTTACACTTGAGTGGCAACTGCTTCTACTGTAAGTGCTTGTAGCAGCCTCAGGGTTCAGACCCCAGGGTCTGATACCCTGCAGTCTCCAGCCTCCTTAACCTCTTGTCTCTTGCCTGCCATGACTTTGCTATTAAAATGTTGAATTTGGGAGGCTGCCTGTAGAAGCCAGGGTAGCCTTTTCGTGCCTTCATTCTCAGCACCATTCTTGGAGCTTCTCTGCCCCCAGCACAGGCCTCAGGAAGTGCCTTCCCCTTATTATTGCCTCTCTAGGGTACAATCCCCATTTAACAATTTTTAGGAGGGTCTGATGGGCACCAAGTGTGACCATACAGACCCTAAATTTGGCCTCCTGGCCCAACTCTTGACCTCCAGCCACCCCCACCCCACCCCCACCACCATAGTAATGCCAATGCCTTGAATGAAGTTAGACCAAAACCTGCAATATCAAGTCCTTGACCCTTACACAAGGCTCACCCTCAAAACCTCAGCCCCCACTTCTGGGTCCTGGCTCTTGCATTGAGTGCCTTCCAGGCACCTTCTGTGACTTCCACCCACTCCCAAACCTCTGACTGAACAGGCCCAAACACAAATGAAAATCACCTGGTTTTAACTCAAACTTAAACCCTATCTCAGGCCTCCATATTGCTGAAAGAGCTTTGTCCCAATTGGTCATGCCTTCAGCTTTTTCTCCTTAATAGCTTAGGCTGGCAGGAGCTCTTTATCCTCCAAGGCCAGGCTACCTACTCTGACTCACAGACTGAGCTTACACCCCCCTGGACACCACCCTTCCCAGTCACATAGTCTCTCTACCAGGCACAGGGATTTCTTCTTAAAATGAGAGGGACTTTGCCCCCTGTTGCACTGCTGCTGTAGCCTTGGGATCCTGCAGCTGGAGAATAGGCTCATAGTGCCTCCACAGTGGGCTCTCCAGGGCCTCCCTTTGTGTCCTGTTCAATCCCCTCTCCCCCGATACACTACTGGGTACAGAGATGCACCTGCTATCACAAAGATTTCTGCTCAACCATCCCGGGGTTTCACTTGCCTGGCTAGAATGTCTGGGTAGTACAGAGCTACACCTGCTACTGCAAAGACTTCTGGAGGTGCCAGTCCAGTGTCCCTCTAAATTAGCTCTCAGAACTGGTGCCCCACTCTTTCCCCTCCCAGCTATACTACTGTACATAGCAGGTGAGCAATCTAACAGACATAAAAAAAAACGATTTATGACACAAAATTAAGCAGGTATGTAAGCCTCTGTCAGCTTGCTTTTAGGCTAAGTACAGACATTCAGAAAGCCTGAGGCAGAATCGATCTAAGTTATGCAGTTTTCTGTAAGTTACATAATTTAGACCAGTAACAGAACACACATTCACCCTTTGGTGGTGGGGGCACATCTTAGACTGGATTCTGCCATTTTTAAGCCAATCCCTGTATGCTGAACATCTACTTTGTTACAGGTATAGACTGGTATTTTATACCAGTTAAGTATAACATCTGTACCTGGCCTTAGGGTTTATGGAATAGTCAGGAGTTAATGGCACATGCTTTTTAAAGCAGAAGCAAAGTGCACCTGGCAGTGAATCATCCCTTGTTCCTCTTGGAGTCCTTCTGCCCAAGAAATGCAGAAAGCTTCTGGTCTAACAGCTAGGATTATTCCCTCCTCCTTCACTAAACTTTTCAGTTTCATCCTACTGAAGGAAAGATTCTACTCTTTTTTTCTAGTATCAGAGGGCACATCTACACCAGATATGTACTGCAGTTGCCTAATTAGCTCTGCGGGAAAGTCTTTGAGCACTGACAGACATGGGGGTGGGGGAGAACAAAAAAACCCAAAAAACAACCCTACACGTGCTGTACCAGAAGTAGCAGCATGTTACTTCAACTCGGCTCCACAGTACCTGTATAAATCAGGCACTTCAGCAAGGCTTTTTGGTACTTTCAGCTAAAGTGATTCAATCAGCTATTAGATAAAAGCCCCACAAAAAACCTCACTAAGGCATCTGATCTCTACAGATGTTGGGAAAGTCTGGTGCAACTAATGCACTTCTTCTTCCGGGCATGCACTGGGCTCAGCGTAGGAGTGTTCGGAGTTTAAAGTAAAGCATCATGTTTCTCCCGACATATGCAAGCAGACTTGGTGTCTACACATGTGATCCTATTAGGCCACAGTAAAGTAAAAAATGCTGCCATAGGTTCATACTTGTAAACTTAAGTACTGTCCTGCGATAGTGTTATTCAGTGCGGTGCAACTCACGGATAGACTCTGACCAGATTGGCTGGGGCATAAGGGTGCTGCAGTGTGGGGGCTGCCTGCCAGCTAGCTAGCCCCACACTGGAACATCCTTGTGCCCCAGCCAGCTCCTCTGAAAGTACATTAAGCCAGGCTGGAGCAGCCCCAGGCTGGCAGGCTGACCCCCTGGACTACCTGTCAGATGGTGCTGCTCTGACCTACTGAAACATGCTGCAGTCCCAAGAGTTCATGTAAACATGATGCCCAGGAGCAATAAATTCTGGTGTGAACTACACTACAGTTTATTCAGTCAAATTATTTGCATGAGTAGATGCACCCAGAGACTCACAGATAAGTCAACATAAGCCTTTTGAAATCCAAAGCATAAAACAACTTGTTCACGCGCACTCTGGATTCAGAGTGTGAGTGTCAAAGAAGGATTTGTTTAAGGCTGATACTGCTAATTTCCCTTAAGTGTTTCAGTCTGAGTATTTGCACTTAGCACTTTTTGAATCTGGAAATCGTATAAAGTAGAAAATTCATATTATCCCCCTCCAGGAGCTAAAAGAAATATTTTAAGCCTAAACTTCTGGAAAGCATCAGAACTGCTACTGAATCACATCCTTCAAAAATCACAGATTTGTGCTTGCACATCTGGCTCTAATTCTGGGTTACAAATCCAGCACCATTGCCAACTGAAGGGATCTATCAAATAGTTTATGTCATTATAAGTCTGCTGTTCAACATACTTGTTAATAAAACTTTGGCTCCTTCAGAGCTTTGCACATCTGACTGTGTCATGCCATATGTCCACAAATGATTGAAGAAGCTCTTTAATGTAATGAAAAAAAATCTGAAGTTACATATACAGTGTAAGCCTAGAACTGTCAATTCAGGATTTTTTGTTTTTGACTTGTTCACTGTAAGATGAAAGCCAGATTTCTTCTTGACTTTCTCAGTAACATCACAAGCAACAGCATATACCTGAAGACAGTGACAACACAAGAAATCATCTTTAACAAAATCAACAGATTTTTTTACTGTTTTCACACTAGGAAGACTTCTAAGTGAACTCATCAGGAGCAACACTATAATCTGACTAAAGCCTCACTCACACTTGTATTTCTCAAATATTTATACTTTCAATAATATTTTCAACTGGATTCTCAGCTGATATAAGCTGACACTGCTCCATTGAGCTTAGTGAGCTATGTTGATTTAAATCATATAAGAATCTAGCCTCTTATTTTTTAAGGCAATGTAGCACTTTTCCTGGAATTCACAAGTCAGATTGAGTTGGCAGAAGTGTCAGCATGTTGTAAGTATGTTGACTCAATCATTTTTTGCAGAAGTTAAAACTTTAATTTAAAAAAAAAAAGTTTCTTGCCCTTAAAGTTGCAAAGGATCTGCTGATTATGAACTGAATGAACCTCTAGATTGCCAAGGAAAAAGGACAGATTCCAGTTAAACGTCAGCTACCCTCAGGATTTTGTTAAGGAAAACTTTTACATTTTCTCATTATTTTATAGATTCTTTCCCCATATATACTTGTGTCTGGAAATATTTAGAGATGGTTGAGCTCCACTCTAAGATTTGGCAGGAACTAAATGTCAAAGCAAAACAAGAACACCTAGGTAATAAGTTCACCAAGGCCTGATGGTTAGAAACAAATGTACCACATGCTATGTCTACTGTGGCACCTTACGTTCCCTACTTGAGTTTGGTGCAAACAAAATAGGCCCTGCTTACGCTCCCACTCAGGTGCACTGAAAACCAACATTTAGAAAGTGCAGACAGCCCAGGGGCAACCCCAAGTAGACCAGAGAGCCTAAGTCTTCTCCCACAAACTCACCCAACTCCTGAATCACAGCAGGCATTACCATAGCCTTCCTGTCACTCAGACTCAAAACGTTGGTGCTTACTTCAACATTGACCAACTCTGTGTAGGCTCTCACACCTGTACCAGGTTTTAAATCTCACTGCTTTTTCCCACATAAAATCTAAGATGCGTCTTTTCCTCTCTGTCTACACACCTTCAATTCTCATTTATTCTTCTCTCATGTCTCATCTGTGTCTAGCTCTCTCAATCAATCTTGAGAAATCCCATCTTGCCCCACTTGCATCCAATCAAAATGCTGGTATTAAAATTATTTGCCTGGATCATGACTTTGATGATGTCATTTGAGTCTTCTATTTTCCAGTGGTTCCCCATTTTTCATCGTATCAGATACAAATATTTGTCTTCACTTCAAGGCCTTTTATAACCTGTTCCTGCTCTGCCTACTATTATGTATATTATTTAGATGCCATCCTCCAGCTCTACTCTGACAATATTAGCCTTCATAACGCATTTCCTGAATTTTCAAACAAAGCACTTTTTTCTCTCTTCCATACTGTCATCTATGAATGTCAATTCCTGCAAGAGATTGCATTGGGTACATTATTCTTTTTTAACTTACACCTTAAAACTGGCCTCAAAGATAAAGTTGTTTGTTTTTTTTAAACTGACAATGATTGTCAATTGATATACTTATCATGCTGATAAGCATTTTTCCATTGCTATTTTGTGTTCCCACACACTTGTTGAATCTATTTATCATCTCTAGTCTTATATTAAAAACCATAAGCTCTTGCTTCTCTACAAACTCTTCAAGTTCCAGTTTTGTAGTTTCCAGAACATTCTGGAACATACAAGAAACACGTATACAAGTGAAACATGTCAGAAACAATATTCATATTGTTCCCATCTTTCTGTTCCAATTGGCTTTTGCACACAATAGATTCCTACAGGAATATCAACTCTGAATCATTTGTCATGTCCAAATCTCAATATTGTGTCATCCTAATTTTCTAAATGCTCCTCTCTTCCCACTTATTTATTTCACTCCAAACAAAAATAAGAGTCTGTCATTTTCAATTGAAAAGCAATTATAAAGGTGAATGTGAATTTCCACTTTTTTGGTGGTTTAATAGAAAATGACAACATGCCACCAACATCTCCAACAATACCCAATATACTACTAATAACCAAAATAATTAAATTCCCTTCCAAAATGCTTGTATATATCCTCCTGAGGCCTTGAACTGTGCGTGCATGTCAGGGGGAGGGAGGGAGAGTGCTCTATGGATTATTTACATTTATAATGAACTAAGGCAGCACACTTTCTATGACTAGTAATAATAGGTTGTTTCTTTATTTAGCCACAGCCTTTCACAAAACTATTTACAAAGTTTCAGTTTTAATTGGGTAACTTAAGTAGTAAATTGTCTAGTACCTGATAAAATCTAAAAAGCCTCTCTCGAAGTTTTTGTCTTATTCAGGAATGTATGTGATATTTCCTTCTCTCAACTCAGACCCCACAAAATCTACCCATACCACATGCTTTTGATATTACCAAATCCATCAGTCCTGCCTACAAGCCTGGTACTTTCTCAAACCATATTTCTCCACTCAAGAGAAGGCTTGGCTCAGTTCCCTTTTCTGACAATAGGGAACTGCAGGATGTTAAAATTTCACATGCACATTGGAAGTATTTGAATGTACCATGTAATTTATTAAGTGTCAACGTCTACAACCATTACCCAGTCTCTCATAGATTAATGCCTAATTAGATCCAACTGGCCCTTCAGCACCATAAATTGCCAGTACTCTAATTATATTTGCACTTAATAGCTAAGACTGAATAGTTACCATAAGGAAAACGTCTTCTGACCAGCTAGTTAATAATTCAATTACTTCCTTTTGAAAATACCCAAGTACTTTTCTATCCCTCACCAGACCTCCACAACAGCTTTCAATCACCTGCTAAACTGTAATGTATAATAAATCAAGATATAGATGGTTTCACTGGTCTCTTGGCACACTATGCAATTTTCTGAATGAAAACTGAAGCTATTTCAACTGTATTAGTTCATTTGGGGTCAGATTCCATGTTATTTAACCTAGATGCTGGAAATCCAAAGGAACTTTAAACAAACGAACAATATAAAGCTAGAAAAATAAAAATATTTAAAGAGAAGTAAAGAGGATTTCAAATCCATTTTACACAGCTGCGTCTGCTGTGACAGTTTATTAAGCTGCAAGGCAAAAGATTTTTTTTTTTTTGCTGAAATATTTACCATAAGCTAAATGGAATTGTCACAGTGTCTCAACTCACTGCCATATAAGGCTGAACATTAGCATTTCAAAATGAGAACATTTCTTGATTGATTCATTGAGTGAAAGGTTGGGTAAAATCAGAGCAAGCTGGCGGCGAACATGCAGCATACAGAGAGGGAAGGGGGCAATGACAGGATTTATACAAGATGGTAGATGGAAGAAAGTTATAGACATGATCTTTTGTTAATAGTTACCAAATTCCCCTCTAACAATTTATGAAAAAGGGATTTCATATTGAAATATTACTGTCTTAAGAGGAAGACACAAATGTCCAGAGAGGAAAAAGGAAGAGGACAACTAGCCATTCTGTGATAAAGCAAGCCTTAAGTGAAGAGGGCACAAATTAATTCACAACAGTGAACTTTCCACAGTTTGTTTTATACTAATGACAGGAAAAAATACCGTACCTATTTTATAAATTCTATTTTAAAAATATAATTCATGAAGTAGTTATTCTATGATTCAGTAGAAATGCACACACGCAGAACCCTTCACATCCCAGAAAGAATCCCCAGTCCAGCTGAAGCAAGCTCTGGATTTCAGTCCTCAAGACTATCCACCACTCACTGGGTCTAAGAATTCTGCTACCAAGCTGAGTGATATACTCTACTTCCTTACTTAAAATTAAGCCTTCACTACTAAATACTTACAGACTTCCTCAAATAGGTGGTGTAAGAGAGTCCTTGGTAGAAAAAAAGAAATCACTAATTAAAGAGGGACTTGGATATTCAAATATTTTCTTAACCAGATCCATGCCCAAATCTTATTGAAATTATCCATGATTTTTTTTCTTTGTTTCATGTCTATAAACTACTGTTTTGCTCAACTACCCGCTAGGATAACATTTTGCAGAGAGGACTATGGGAGCAGAGGAGAGTGAATAGAGAGAGAGGGCGTGTGTGGTAAGAGAGAATCAAGAGCCAAATCTCATTTGCTTGACTCACAAAAACAGTTCTTTTAAGTTAGGTGGTCAGGATTTGGCCCTCACCCTTTCCTTTTAATAATCCTTGATATTTAGACTGAAATCACTGCACTGTATGTGTGCCACACAGCTAGAGCCTAGAATAAAAGATATTGACCTTTAAGCACTGGTTCCTAATTAAAGTTACCTATTTGAAATCAAACCAATATTCCTGACACCTTTATCCACTCAGGTTCTAACTGTTATCTGAAAAAGCACCAAAACATAAGAAGATGGAAGTAAACGTTCTTTCAAGCTGTATTCTTTCTAAAATAAGAAGGGGTTTTGAAATATAAATGCATGTTTTCCCAAATTTTCTTTCAATGATGTGCCCTTGAAAGTTAAGGTTACTCTTATTGTGTGCTATATGTACTAAAACCATTGGAATAAGGCATTGTATTTTTGTGAGGATAAAGTTAGACATTAAACATGGGTTCAAGCCTGCAGACTTCATCCATATTCATGCTTTTACATCCACTAAAGTGAATATCTGTGGAACAGAGTTTGTTTTTAACAATCTTTTTTGTACAGTCAACATATTATATTACAATGTTACAATATTACAGCATATAATACACAACTCACTATAAGTTTTCTAGGAAAACTGCTCTTAATACAGTATGAACTGTGTGGCAAAAAGCCGCCTTGGTTTCTCCCCAAAAGCTCTGCCCTGTGACACTGTGATTTAAATCTCTGTGCTGCGACCATTCAATTAGGATGGGCCCAGCACATAGGGGACCACACCCTCAGCCTGTCTCTTTAGGGAACTTGAGCTGGCTGCATTCCTGAGGGAGGGGGGAAACCTGCTCCCTCTGCTTACGTGACTGGTACCTGGGTGAGGGGCATCTACCTGAGGAGCTGGCATCTGCCTGGTAACAGGTGATGCATTTCAAATTGTTTGGCTGACAGCCAACTGGGGCTGACCTCCGCTGGCCCAAGTGAATGAGGTCACAGGGGTTGTATAAGTTAGGACGGGGAAGGAGGTGGGCTCTCGGGCCATGAGGTGACGTAGCAGCCAGGCAGGGGACACAGAGAAGCCTTAACATCTGAAACTGGCTCTCTCCCCCCAAACTCACAAGCTAGGAACCGCCTGCCTCCAAAGGGAAACTTCACCTGCCTTTGGAAGTTGCTTGTGAGTAAGCTACTCAGTCTGATTAGATATTTAGCTGGCAGTAACACAGATGCATAATCAAAAGGCTACCACAGCCAGACTGTTTGATCTTTAGGAATTCTAAGATACTGCTCAATCGTGTACCCTAGTTTACCCTACCCCTTGTAATCAATAAACTTCTCCTTTTTGACTGGCATGGGAGACTTATTGAGGGGTGGGTCTAAATTATGCCTAAGAGACCCCTTAGGTCTGCGGACTAAGGGAGACTTTCCTTTTTGCCCCCCAGACTTGGGGAAGTACCCCAAGTGCCTGTATTGGGTCGAGCACCCATAGGACTATTAGGCCTGTGTTTCGCCAAGGATACAGGGCCGAGACAGTCCACTCTCGGGGTGGTGGTGGCACGTTACCCCCAGACTAGCGTGTGCGCTCCAGGAGAGGGGTCTGCTGGACATAAGGCGCCCCTAGGGAGGCATTCGGAGCCTGGAAGGTGGTCGGGCACAGGAAGGTGGGCAGCTCAATGCAGGAGCGCCCCCTACTGGCCCGCCTCACGTGATGGAAATAGCAGTGGGATACAAATACCCAGCTGTTTTCCTAAGGTAGAATCTCTGCACCCGCCACAATATACTGCATGTATAAAAAGAAATTATGTATATACGGAACATGGATGTAGAGAGAAGCTATAGAAAACATGGATATAGAAAAAAAAAGCCTATAGAGGGCACGTCTACATGTTCATAGATTTCATAGACATTAGGGCTAGAAGGGACTTCAAGAGATCATTGGGTCCAGCCCCCTGCCCAAAGGGCAGGAAGTCAGCTGGGGTCAGATGACCCCAGCAAGATAAGTATCCAAATGCCTCTTAAATGTGTCCAGACTAGGTGCTTGCATCACTTCTGGGGGGAGTCTCTTCTAGCCTCTGGAGACTCAGACAGTAAAGAAGATTTTTCTTATGTCCAGTCTAAAATGGTCTTCCAGCAGTTTGTGACCATTTGACCTTGTCTTTCCTTGGGGTGCTCTGGTGAACAGATGTTCTCCCAGATCCTGATGCACACCCCTTATGTACTTATAGACTGCCACCAAGTTTCCCCTGAGCCTGCGCTTCTCCAGGCTGATGAGTCCCATGCCTCTCAGCCTCTCCTTATAAGGCCTGTGCATGGCTCTCCTCTAGACTCTCTCAAGCTTCTCCACATCCTTCTGAAGTGTACAGCCTAGAACTGGATGTAGTACTCCAGCTGCGGACTCAACAAGGCCAAGTACAGCGGGAGGATGACATCTTGGGTCTTGCTTCAGATGCATTGGTAGATGCAAACCAGGATTTTATTTACTTTGCCAGCTGTAGCATCGCATTGGTGGCTCATATTCATCAATACCTCCCCAGTCCGGGTAACATGTCACCTGGTCATAGAAGGAAATGAGGTTGGTCAGGCATGACCTACCCATAACAAAGCCATGTTGCCGCTCTCAGAAAGATGCCTTCTGTTAGCCTGTTGTTGATAGATACTTTAATAATTTTTTCCAAGACCTTTCCAGGAATTGAGGTCAAACCAATTGGCCTGTAGTTCCCTGTGTTTTCCTTCCTTCCATTCTTGAAGATAGGCACCTCGTTAGCCCTCTTCCAATCTTCAGGAATCTCTCCCGAGTGCCAAGAGTTCTCAAATATCCTCGCCATTGGCCATGCTATCATGTCAGCTAACTCTTTTAGTGCTTTTGGGTGCATTCCATCCAGGGCCACTGACCTGTGGATGTCCAGTCTCTCAAGGTGTTCCCTCACAAGATCTTCACCAATTGTAGGCATATGGTCACTCTTAACCTGGTTAAGACCCCTTGGGCTGCTGGAAAACCAACTCAAAGTAATCACTGAGGAGATTAGCTTTCTCCTGGGTGTCAGTTGTCAGCTGCCCCATTGGGTTCAGCAGGGGTCAAATGTTGTCCTGATTTCTCTTTCAATGCCCCACATATCTGGACAAGGACTTTTTGTTGTCCTTTGTCCCATAGCGTTTGATCTCAATTTCAGCCTTGTTTTTTCTGGTCCGCTCCCTACAGGTATGGGCTAATCCTCCTTAGAGGTATTTCCCATGGCCCAACCCTTATAAGCTCCTCTTGTAAGGTTAAGGAGGCCCATGAGAACCCTATTGAGCCAAGGGGAGGCAGGTCTCCCAGCCCTTTTACTACCTTTCCTATGAGCTAAAATGGACTTCCCTTGTGACCCTGGCCTTAAGGAGCAACCACCCATCCTGGACTCCCCTCCCTGTCAGACTGTGATCTCTCAGGGCCTCAACAACCAAGCTCCTGAGCTTGTGAAAGTCAGCTTTCCTAAAGTCAAGGATTTCTGCATTGCTGACCGATTTGCCAGCTTTGTGATGGATAGAGCAAGTGATCAATTCATGATCACTGTCACCAAGCTCCCCTTCAATCCTCAGGTCACTCACTAGATCATCCCCTTTGGCCAGAACCAGATCAAACAGCACTGTACACATTGTTGGTCCATAGACTTCTTGTGTTGTATAGAGCTCATTAATACAAGTGAGAAAGCTTCTCAACTGATCAGATTTGGCTGAATGCTCTCCCATGAGATGTCAGGGTGGCTGAAGTAAGTCACCCGTGATGACCATACACCGAGAGCATGCAGCTTCTGCTAGTTCCCTAGAGACTTAATGGTCAAAGTCTTCCTCCTGTTTAGCAGGTCTGTAATAGACTCCTAAAGTTATATTCCCTTCACCACATTCTCCCTGTATTCTAACCCAGAGGGTCTCAAGTCACCCTCCTTGGGTGCCAATGTCTACTTGCAGGGAAGTATACTGCTCCTTGATAGAGAGTTACCCCCCGCCCTTCCTCCCAACATGGTCACTTTTGTATGAGGTATAGCCATCTATACCTGTGGTCCAGTCATAGGTAGAGTCCCACCAGGTCTCTGTTATCTTTATGAGATCATATTTGTTGTTGCTTAGCAGAAGGGCCAGTTCCTTCTGTTTGTTCCCCATGCTCCTGGCATTTGTGTACAGGCAGCTAAGCCTGCCATTGGAAGCTCTAGGCTTCTCTGTGCACTTAAGAGAGCCCCATTCTTCGGCTGGGGTCAGAGTAAGTTCCCTTGTGTTACCTGACCTGCTGATTACGTGCTTATCACTTCCTGGGCTTGCACAGATGGTTTTCTGCCCATCCCCCAGGGATCTTAGTTTAAAGCTCTGTCAAGCAGGTCAGCCAATCTGGCCAAGAAAAGCTTCTTTCCCATTGGAGTGAGGAAGAAACTGTCTCTTCCCAACAGACCGTGGCCTCTCTCTCTCTGAGGTGTGGACTGTGGTTGAAGAAGCCAAAGTCTTCATGGTGGCACCAATGCCTCAGACTTCTGTTTACTTCTTCAGTACATCTCTCCCTCCTGCATCCATGACCTGTAACCAGGAGGATTGAGGAGAAAACCACCTGTGCCCCCAACCCTCTAAACCCAGCCCCCAGAGCCCTGTAGTCACTCATGACCCACCCAGAATTTCTCCAAGCCATGGCATTTGTGTCCACATGAATGAGGAGCATGGGGTAAGCTTTAGTTAAAATACCTCTGCTGTCATTTTGAGGCATGGGGGTGCTGATACACAAGACTCGGAGGCTGGTTGAAGTATGGTAATTACCGTGCTCCAGCAGACCCAATTAATTGAGTCTGATCTGATGCACAGTAAGTACAGCGTGTCAGAGAAGCCTTCCAGCTCATGTATAGGTACCCTGTACTATGAGGTACTAGAAAAATGTGTGTTAGCCTATTTTAATGCACATTATCCAAAGAGCATGGTTTTCTGTGATGCTTTAATGCACATTAAAATAAGCCAATGCACATTAAAGTACACATGTAGACACACCCAGAAAATAAGTCAGCCGGCCCGGATGATCTTCACCCTAGAGTCCTAAAGGAACTCGCTGGGGTCATTGCAAGTCCCCTGGCACGGCTTTATGAACACTCGTGGTGCTCTGGAGAGGTGCCGGAGGACTGGAAGAGGGCCAACGTGGTTCCCATCTTCAAAAAGGGAAGGAAAGAGGACCCGGGGAACTACAGGCCAGTCAGCCTTACCTCGATCCTGGGCAAGCTGTTCGAGAAAATTATTCTGGCACACATCCAGGAGGGGCCAGCAGGGAACTGCATGCTCAGGGGCAACCAGCACGGGTTCATCAGCGGCAGGTCCTGTCAGACCAACCTGGTGGCCTTTTACGACCAGGTCACTA
>NW_017729030.1:32865118-32869414 GCF_001723915.1 Gavialis gangeticus | reverse complement strand
GGAGGGAAGGTTTAAGTTGGACATCAGGAGGCGCTACTTCACGGTCAGGGCGGCTAGGGTCTGGAACCAGCTTCCAAGTGAGGTGGTGCAGGCTCCCACCCTGGGAGTTTTTAAGAAGAGGTTGGATGACCACCTTACTGGGATCATTTGACCCCAGTGCTCTTCCTGCCATGGCAGGGGGGCGGACTAGATGATCTGCTCAGGTCCCTTCCGACCCTAGAAACTATGAAACTATATCAAAGTATCCATACCAAAATCATTACTAAAATGAATGAATGAATGGTACAATATTCAAGAAATAGTCAAATATACTATACCTAATGTATATGTATGGTTCTTTTAACAACTACATAGCCAAGTTATGCTTGGCAGCACATGGATGAACAATGGCCGCACTTCAAGAGGAATGTTCATAACCTTGAGAGGGTCCAGAGGAGGGCCACTCATATGGTTAGGGGCCTGCAGGTAAGGCTCTACAAGGAGAGACCAAGGGACCTGGATCTCTTCAGCTTCCACAAGACAAGGCTGAGAGGGGATCTTGTGGCTGTTTACAAATTCATCGGGGGGGGGTGAAGCAGCAAGAAATAGGAGATGCTCTGTTTACCAAGGCACCCTTTGGAATAACCAGGAACAATGGTCACAAACTGTCAGAGAGCAGATTTAGGCTGGATATCAAGAAGAACTTCTTTACAGTAAGGGTTGCCAGAATCTGGTCATATGACCCCAGCACTTTTTCCTGCCCAGGCTAGGGGGGCAGACTCAACGATTTATTGAGGTCCTTTCTGGCCTTAAGAACTATGAAACTTAATGGACAAGAACACATACAAGGCACTTTGCTCTCCTGCACAAAGGTAGGCACTAGTGTATCATTTTGCTCAGGGAACCCAAGGGCTTTGGGTCCAGTTCAGATCCCACTGAAGTATGTGCGTCTCAGTCACAGTGGCCATGTCTGCATGAGATGCTGACTGCAGCAGCTCAGTACTACAGTGCAGTAGCATTCCATGGCATGAACAATGATGTGATGCTACTGCACCATAGTAATGAGCTACTGCGCAGTCAGTCACCAAGAAACTATGCAAAACTTGTGTATGCAATTACTAAATGGACTAAACAGTAACAACTGCACAGTCAGCATCTTGTGTAGATGCAGCCAGTCCCTACCAAAGGAATCATGCTTCCAGTAGCATCCTTTGCTCTCAGTTGGGTAGTTTTTCTCCCCAGACACTGTCAGTAACTGAAAAGATTCCATCTGGCCCATATTAATTGACAAATTCATGGAATTTTTGTATTTATACAGTACTTGAAAGGTTGTTCAATGGTCACAAGAAGGACTAAGAAATCATGCTCAGTGATAGAGAGTAAAATAATTACCTAATTAAGTCATAACTGCAGGAAATTAAGCAAATTCATGAAATATGCATGTGTAATGGATCACTATATTTTCCAAGCTTCTGCTCTTCTGCTTTCATTTGTATGTATGCACAGAAGATAAAGTGTCCACTGAGCTCCTGAGTCTACCTTGAAACCCAAATAATATTAGTTTTAAAAGCATGCTTAGATTTATCTATTTATAAAATAGATATTTTCATGATAGAATTTCAGATAAATAAAATTAACAATTTCCCCCACATATATATAAACAAATTATTAATAAAAACACATAGAACCTAGTTCAGCCATACTGTATATGTCACTGAAGAAAATCAGGGTTGCATTGGGTCATATTACCCAATGCCCAATTCTGTTACTTCATCTGTTGCTTAGGGCTTGTATAGAAGGTTGTAGGAGCAAATATGACTATAAATCAGGCATCATTGTTCTATCTTCTTTCTGGGGATATTTGAAATTCTGTTTGACTCCCAGTGAAATTACAGTGTCCCTGAGAATTAATTTATATAGCTGTATATTGGCCCCCGCCCCATCTAAGTTCCCTAGAGACATCGTGGGGCTGAGGTTCAGCCTGCCACGCCTCCTCCCCTTGCTGGCCCATTCTGGGCTCTGGCAATAAATAAGAAGGAAAAAAAAACAAGCAAATCAAACAATTGGAACCTCTTTGAGATGCAGCCGCTCTTCTCATGGCTGGCCCATCTCTGGCAGGGTTTTTCCTCCATCATTTGCACCGCTCCTCCTTGCAATATCCTAGCAGCCAGGGTCTCCCAGCTTAACTGAGCTCCCTAGCTGGCTTGCAGTTGACTTCTCCCAGCTGGGAGGGGCCAGTCTGGCATCCTGAGCCATGGATGCTTCTCCCTGGCACTGCCTGCACTCATCTCCCTCTTCTCCCAGCATACACACCGTTTGTCACTCACTCCAGGACTGCTCTAGCCACACAAAGCAGCTGCTCTGAACCCACAGTTCCCAGGGCATTCTTTTTTCTTTTGGAGTCGTCATCATCTCTCCTCTGGCCAGCTCATCTTCACCTGGGATAAGTTTTATCTCTTTTCTCTGTTTTCCTTCACAATATATGTATTCTGAGGTGGTCATATCTAATGCTGTCTAAGCCCTTTTATGGCATTAAGGAATACAATCAAGCTATAAACCAAAAACAACATGAGCTAACACAGGCAGGCCTAGCCTGGAATCAAGTGAAAAAGGAAGCCAAAGAAAGATAGATGAAGGACCATTGAGGATACCATATGTTCCTCCTGAAACAAAAAGGACTATTAGTCTGCTACCAGAATAGTGTAAAGGTACCTGTGAAACAAGTATTCATCTAAAGATAAATGAATCAAATGTTATGTTTTATGAAAATGACAAATAGTACCATTACTAAGTTTCAGACAAATGTCTGTAAATATTGCTGACAGCTGAGTATTGGTAGATGTAGTGAGGTCATGCCTGACTCTTATCACCATCTTCTGAGGTTCCTTAAGATTCAGAGACGGCATTTTCATCATGCACCATAAGAAATACAAAAAATGAAAATGTGAGTTTAGTTCATAACAACATTTCTTTCAGTTCTCTAAGTAGACAATGAGAAACATTGAGGGCCACCGTTACACCTACAAGAGATATTTGCTCAGAGGAAAGCATGGGGTGGGGGGGAATAGACTATTCCCACCTCCCTTTGTCCATTGCACAACAAAACATTTTCCAGATCTAGTCAGATCCAGAGATCAATAATCTGTGGCTTCAGTGACAACAGGTGTTTTCTGTTCCTATGAATTACTTTACCTACCAAGAACCACAGAAGCTAAGGACACGAATGGGCCTCTAGGCACCCATATCCCAAAGCATTTTCCTGATCATAAACTCCTCTTCCAAGCCACAAGCCCAAGGATGTACTTGGAAGGAATGACAGGCTTTATTGTAGGCCATATATTAAACATACCAGTAGGTATCTTTTTGTTGAGTTGTTAAAATGAATTTAAAGGTATATTATTGGATTTTATGCATGAAACAACCATGAAAATAGTTTTAGCTTTCTGAAATATTCCACCTCCCTCTAATTATCAAGTACCTGAATGACTGGTTGTGATTGATGCCTGATAGAGATAAGGTTCAGCAGGTATTTACAGTTTAGATAACGTAAGCACTGTATGAAGGGGAGGTGCAGCCAGGCCCAGGGTCAGTGATGACCTAGTCAGGGAACTTCTGGAGGGACTAGATGTGTTCAAATCAGCAGGTCCTGATGATCTCCACCCCAGAGTGCTTAGGGAACTGGCAGAAGTCATTGCAGGACCCCTGGAACAGCTTTCTGAGCACTTGTGGTGCTCTGGTGAGGTGCCTGACAACTGGAAAAGAGCCAATATGGTCCCTATTTTCAAAAAAGGGAGGAAAGAGGACCCAGGAAACTATAGGCCCCCAAGTCTTACCTCAGACCTGGGGAAGCTCTTTTAGAAAATTATCCAGGAGCATATCTCCAAGGGGCCATCAGGGGAGTTTATGCTTAGGGGCAATCAACATGGGTTGATTAGAGGCAGGTCCTGTCAGACCAACCTGGTGGCCTTCTATGACCAGGTCAAAAAAGCCTTGTATGCAGGTGTTGCAGTGGATGTAGTCTTCCTGGACTTTAGGAAAGCCTTCAACACTGTCTCTCACCCCATCCTCATTAAAAAATTAGGAGACTGTGGTGTTGACACCTACACAGTCAGATGGGTCAGAAATTGGCTGGAGGGTCGCACCCAGACAGTGGAGGTGGATGGGTCATTTTCAACCTGGAGAGATGTGGGCAGTGGGGTTCCCCAGGGCTCAGTCCTCGGGTCCTCACTGTTCAATATCTTCATCGGCGATTTGGACAAGGGGGTGAAAAGCACCTTGTTCAAGTTTGCAGATGACACTAAGATGTGGGGAGAAGTG
>NW_017729030.1:32844113-32859271 GCF_001723915.1 Gavialis gangeticus | reverse complement strand
CATCAAGGAAAGTTTAGGTTAGATATTAGGAAGAATTCTCTCACTAGGAGGGTAATAAAGCACTGGAACAGGTTACCCAGAGAGGTGGTGGGATCTCCATCTTTACAGCTAGATCTCGACAGGTTACAGAGGTGGGCAAATGAAAATAGGAGGGGTTTCAATATAGACAAGTGCAAGGTGTTGCACCTGGGGAGGAAGAACCAGCACCATACCTACAGGCTGGGGAACTCCCTTCTCATCAGCACAGAGGCAGAAAAGGATCTTGGAATCACTATTGATTCCAAGATGAACATGGGCCACCAATGTGGGAACGTGGTCAGAAAGGCTAACCTCACTTTGTCATGCATCCATAGATGCATCATGAGCAGGTCCAAAGAGGTGATCCTCCCCGTCTATGTGACACTGGTCAGGCCACAGTTGAAGTACTGTGTCCAGTTCTGGGTGCTGCACTTCAGGAGGGATGTGGACAGCATCGACAGGGTCCAGAGGAAGGCCACTCGCATGACTGGGGGCAGCAGGGCAGGCCCTATGAGAAGAGGCTACGAGACCTGAACCTGTTCAACCTCCACAAATAAAGGCTGAGAGGGGATCTGGTGGCTGCCTATAAACTTGCCAAGGGGGACCAGCAGGCAATGGGAGAGTCCCTGTTCCCCCGAGTACTACTGGGAGTAACAAGGAACAACAGCCATAAGTTGACTGAGAGTAGATTCAGACTAGATATAAGGAGACACTACTTCACTGTCAGGGCGGCTAGAAGCTGGAACCAACTTCAAAGGGAAGTGGTACTTGCCCCTACCCTGGGGGTCTTCAAAAGGAGGCTAGACAGCCACTTAGCTGGGGTCATTTGACCCTAGCATCCTTTCCTGCCCATGGCAGGGGGGCGGACTTGATGATCTGCTTAGGTCCCTTCCGACCCTACCAACTATGAAGCTATGAAGAACTTAGCACTTCCAAAAAGAAGTTGCCCAACACTTCAGACAAACTAGAGTTGTTGCTATTGTCTATAAAAGATTCTGTCTGTAGCAGTAATGGTCTTTTTAAAATTTGTATTACAAATTCTGTAGAATGTTATTACTACATGATATTTTATAATTGTTTCTGATCTTTGCTTATGGAAATTGCTCTTTATTTAAAAAGTCAAGTATAGTTAAGTGAAAAAATGTCAAGTGAAATAATAAAACAAAATACTACAGAATGAATTCAGTAGCAGAAATGGCAAGACAATACAGAATTATAGAAAAATTGAGCTGAAAGGGACCTCAGGAAGTCATGTGTTCTAGACAGGATCATCTCTATCTAAATTATTCCAGCTCAGTGTTGTTACACTTAAACATTTTCCAAAATGAAAATTCCACAGCCTCTCCAGATACTCTTCTAGTCCATAACCAGTATCATAGTTAAAATGTTCTTAATAACCAACCTAGATTTCCCTTATTGCAATTTAAGATGATTATTCCTTGTCCTGTCCCCTGTGAGCACAGGGAGTCAAATCCCTATCCTCTTTATATCAGATCTTTTTGTATTTGAAGAGTGTTACAAATACCTACTCAGTCTTCCTTTCTCTTGTTCTTCCAACCTTACCTTGTAAGTTATATTTTTCTCTGCTGAATTCTTTCCAATTTGTCTGTGTCTTCCTTGAAGTTCAGTGCCCAAAACTAGACACAGTATTCCAAGTAATGCCTCATCAACACCAAATAGAGTGGAAGAATCACTTCCTGCAGCTTACATAAGATGCTCCTGTGAAGACATCCCATTATGCAATGGGCTTTGTTTGTAGTGATAACACAACTGTTCACTCATATTCATATTTGTATTTACAGACTCTTGTGAACCCCAGATCCTATTGTGCAGCCATTGCCCAAGTTATAGTTGTGCATTTTATTGTTTGATTGCAAGTGCATTACTTTGAACTTGTACTTACTTAATTTCATCCAATTTCTTTCAAACCATTTCTCCAATGAATCAAGGGCTAACCCATCCATCTTTGTGCCATCTGTAAATTTACCAGGTAGGCGTTCAATTCTAGTTTCCAAAACGTTATTGAAGATATTAAACAATACCAGACCCAGAACAGGTCCCTGAGAAACCCCATTTGATACCTCCTCCCAGTTAGGCATTGTACTACTCAATCTGATAGCTAATCTGAAGGAGGAACTAGCTTTTCTGAAGTCACTGGCAAGGATTTTCATCTTGGAACTTTTGATACCTGGAAACAGGTAGCTATTAAAGTGCTGATTCTCACCTGAGCAAATGCCTGACACAGATTTTATTAAACTTAATTCAGAAAGTCCATGGTGGCCAGGGCATGTTTCAAGGGTAGAAGCAGAACTGGATTCTTTTTCCTATGTACAAGAAGCCCTCAAAACCCCACTTACAGTTCTTAAAAGGATACAGTTTACCAAGATCTATTCAAGACAGATGGGAAAATAATGGGATTTCCTAGTGGTCTAGAAATACTAAAAACAATGCTTGGATTTATACATTTTCCCTTTTAATTTTACATATCCCGTATGTGTAAAAGAAACACATAAAAATTGCTGGGGCCATCTACACATGCACTTTACTGCAGAGTTGACTAATTAGCTCTGCAGTAAAGCATCACTGTCTATAAGTGCAATGCTATTAGGCTAGAGAAAATTAATTAACTCCACCGTAGGATAGTACTGTCCAACACAAGTACTATTCTACAGCAATTATTTACTCTGCTACAACACACATGTAGACAGTGACTGAAGCCTGCTGAGGCACAAGGATACTATCATGAGGGAGCTGCCTCCTGGCTAGTCCCACACTGTAGCATGCTTCTGCTCCAACCCATCTCTTTGCAGCACATTGAGGTGGGGTGGAGCAGCTCCGGGCTAGAAGGCTGACCCCCTCGGGCCCTCTGCCAGCCAGGTGCACTGTGACGGAGTTTATTAAGGTGCATTAAGTGCACATGTAGATGTGCCCACTGAGTCTAGGCTCTAGCCATAGAAGAGCTTCAAGGTCAATTTATTTAGAAACCTTTATTTTAACTCTGGCCTAAAATAGTGAACAACACATGAAATAACTACTATTAATGTGATCTGTGCTTAAATAGAGTTAAAAATATTCAGGATAGTTTGTGGCAGAATTCCAGTATGATGCTGAAAATACCAGAAATGCAAACCAGAATTCATGAGACAGGCAAAAGACTTTCAAATGTGGTATGCATCCAGATACTTAGGTTAATTTTTCTGTGTTTCAAATGATATCATTATACTGTTAAGATGAGTTCCTGTTTGACAACTAACTCTTTAGCAGATTTAAGCCCCTTAAGTGAGATGCACTTCTTTATAAACACTTAATTACAATGTAGCTTTGTGAGAGGGGAAAGAAAAGTGGATATGAATGTGGCTATACCTTGACTTTGGCAAGGCTTTCAATACCGTCTTCTACATTTTTATAAATCATCTGAGGAAATACAATCTAAATTAAACCTCTGCAACTAGTTAAATAATTATGCTCAAAGAGTGGTCAGTGGCTTCATAAAAACTAGTTCCTACTTCACACTGGCGATCCTGCAGCATGGAAAGCTGTTCTCTCAAGTGTCTGGAGAGTATTTGTACTGATACATCACCAGTGTTCAAGAGTTTAGACTAGTAAAATCATGGGATTTTTGACAGGCATATGAGAGATCTTATTTCACCAATAAGATGTGTTTTGTTTAATTCAAATAAATTGAAACAGGTCTCATACACATTTGAGAAGAAAGAAAGCTGAGTGTGCCAAAAGCACATGAGAAAATATTTTTTAGATTAAACAATAAATAACCCAAATCCACAAAAGGCATAAAAGTTGACTGGTCATTTAGGTAATGACAATGTTCAAATCCAACACTTGCTGAAGTCAGAGATTCCTAGTGTGTACTGGCTCACAAATCAAGTGGGGGTCACTGCTGACATCACTTGAGATAAAGTGAGCTTGTTAGACATGTGGAGAACATGTCCATGGTGAGTCAATTACTCAGGAGCATAAGAATGCATGCTAACCAGCTTCCTACTACTGCTCTGTCCCACAGAATGCTGATCATGATTTTCTGCCTTTTCTTGAAGTGACATTTTACAAGCCCTTTCTGAAGAGACAGTCACAAATGATGGTTCACTGACAGTGAAATGTGAATGTCACAAATTGTGCCTTCTGAGGGCAGTACTGCTTGTAATGATGAACCACATTGAGCATGGCAAGTTTAGGGGTGAATAGATAGGAAGGTGCCATAAGTAAAATGCTGTTCTATGAACCACTAATCTCTGGTATTCAGGTGTTGAGTTAGGTTCTGTTTGCCTGCTCTCTTTCTCTATCTGAAGGAAAATTATGTGATCGAAGAATCGGATAAAGGAACTGAACTAATGTATAACAGCCTTCTCAATTAACTTGATACAAAAACAAAATCATAGAATCAGTGAGTTGGAAGGGACCTAGACAGATCATTGAGTCCGACCCCCTGCCATGGGCAGGAAGGAGCACTGGGGGTGGCAGGGGTCATAAGACCCCAGCCAGGTGCCTATCCAGTCTCCTCTTGAAGATCTCCAGGGAAGGTGAGAGCACCACCTCTCTCGGAAGTCTATTCCAGGCTCTGGCCACCCTTACCATGAAGTAGTTCTTCCTAATATCTAACCTAAACCTATCCTCCCTCAGCTTGTGGCCATCGTTCCTGGTGACCCCAAGGGGGGCCCTGGTGAACAGACTTTCCCCGAGTCCCTGCTGGTGGCCCCTGATAAGGTTGTAGGCAGCCACAAGATCCCCCCTCAGTCTCCTCTTGCGGAGACTGAAGAGATTCAGGTCCCTCAGCCTCTCCTCATAGGGCTGGCCATGGAGGCCCTCAACCATATGAGTGGCCCTCCACTAACAATAATTACTGACAATAATTAGCATTGTTTTAATTCTACAGTGACATCCATTATACTAGCTACTACTATGCCACCACAAATTGTTACCATAAGCCTATAACAGGGGGTTTCAACCTTTTTTAATAAGTGTACTCCTGGTGGCTGGACACAGGGCAGAGAGGCAGGGGGTAGTGCGCAGCCAGATGCAGAGCGGCAGCAGGACATTTGGTGGGTGGCGAGTGGCAAGCTTCCCCTCTCCCTTCCACATCTGGCCAGCCAGGCGGCACCTGTGTAGCCCGCAGAGGGGCACCACTGCCCTCTCGTCCTGCCCCAGCCCTGCTCCTGGAAGGCAGCAGTGAGGGGAGGTGGGTGGCAGTGTTTTGTCCACGCCCACCCACGCATACCCCCTAGGGCCTTCCTGAGTACCCCCGATGTACATGTACCATCGGTTCACAACCCCTGCCCTACAATATTGAAGACCAAGGTCATGAAAATGGAAGACATTCAAACTAAACTATGAAAAGTAGATGCTGCAGAAAGAAATTTTAAGTTACAATTTATATTTACAGGATTTACAGTGATTCTCAGCGAGGCTCATGTGACAACCTGGAGTGCCATGAGATCTTTCTAAGGGTTCAGGGTGCAAACTCCACAGAGTACAAGCATATAAGAAACCAAAAGATTTCCCAAAATGAACCTAAAGATTTCAAGTAGGAATCCACAGCATCAAAAAAGGTTTGACTTTCGGTGACATTTCTGAGTTGTTTACAACAGAAGAATTGCTCTATTGTTTTTTTAAGAGTCAGAAAAACAAGTGAAGCTAAGAGGCAGCATTACTGATGGGTGCCTTGAGTCTAAAAAGGCTAGAACCACTCTTATAGGGTGTAAAGCTAAATTCTATTAGAGAATATTTGTAGGTTTTAAATTACTGAAAAATATCCCCATTGACTTTTGTTTTTCAGACTTTGGGAAATAATCTTAGGAATTTGACATAATCTCTCACAGATTTTCCTACTTATAAGTGAGAGAAAAGAATGTTAGTAGTACAAGTAATTTTTGGAAAATATTTTTGGTCATGCCATTCAGCTAATTTTTAAAGAGCAGAAATTAAAAGTATTCACAGTGACTATATATTTTGACATGTGAAACAAGTGTTTAACGTTGCTTTATATATTAGAAGACTAGAATTTTTTTAGTATATTTGATTTTTTTTCAGCCACTGGATAACTAAATGTCTCTAGCAACAATAGAAACCAGCACCAAATGTACTGTTCAGCATGTTAATAATATATTACCTTTATAAGGACATGCTGGGGACAACAATAAATTATAGTCTAGATCGAGAGTGTTACTTACAGGAGGCAAATGAGTTCTGTGTGCATGGCTTAGAAGAACAAGGCAAAATCTTATTGAAAAATCTGTGCAATGTCATCTGATGAAATAAGCAATAGCATTAAGATTTAAAGGGAGAAACTACCTGAATAATTAATTTTGGGTAAACTGGATAAAAGAGTCTTAATATTTTGACTCTCTACTATTAAATGCAAGTGTTTCAATAACCACTTCTTTTCAGGTTTAATAATATTATCAGTGATATCTATAAATACATTAAAAGCATGTCTATGATTATTTCATGTATTGATTCTTGAAGCCCAGGCACTTAAGACAATGGAAATATAAAGAACTAGAGTATTCTTCTTACTTCTCCCTGCCCCCTCACCACACACACTTCCTTTTGGAGCCTTGATTCTTATCTTTCTCTCATGTTTTTCTTTCCTCTCAGAATTAATAGTCCGTAAATAATGTTTATTGCTTTAAAATGAATTGGTAAGTAGTTAGTTCAACCAGAAAAGTGGAAAATTGATCAACAATGCATAGTTATCAACTTCAGATCATCAACATTGCCATCTCTGATGACCCCAATCAGTGCTATTAGATGTGGTTCTTGGAGCATCTGTCTATTAGATCTGCCTAGGATTTGGGATTCAAGTTAATTAATGACCTATTAAAGGCTAGATTTTAGATTTCAGCCCACTTAAATTGTCTCTAGGGAGGTTTCTTCCTAACACCATCACTTAGTGGTTTGTTTGTGCCTTGAAGTATGAGGGTTATAGGTCTAATTAATTTTATCCCATAAAATGTAACTGTACGTGTATTCAGTATCCCTTTAAATGTCTAATCCTTTTTTCAAACCTTCTGAATTGCTCACCTTAATCATATCACATGGCAATAATTTTCATAAATTAATTATGTATTGGGTAGAGGTCTTTCTATTTCCTATTATTCTTTATCCTCTCTCCCCACACAATCCATCCTCTGCCCCTTAGGCAATCACAATAAAATACCACATCCTCTGTGCTACAAAAATCCATCTTTTGCTACTAAGTGGGTGTATCAACATAAGATGCTTACTGTGGAGCTGCCTAATTAGCTCTGCAGTAAAGTCTCAAAGTCTACACATGTGGCCCTACTAGGCCACAGGAAACAAACTAACTCCACTGCATATTAGTATTTGTAAATACAAGTACTATCCTGTGACAACATTCTTTAGTGCACAGCAACCGACATGTAGATGCTGACAGGGCTGGCTGGGGTATGAGGGTGCTTCAGTGCAGGGCCTGCCTGCCAGCTAGCCCTGCACTGGAATGCTCTCGTGCCCCAGCCAGCCCATCTGCAGCATGCTGAGCCGGATCAGAGCAGCCCCAGGCTAGCAGGATGATCCTCTGTGCCCCCTTCCAGCTGAGGCTGCTCCAATCTGGCTCAACAAGCTGTAGTCCCAGGCACATGAAGTGCCTGGGAGCAATAAACTCTGGTGCAATGTGCTCCAGAGTTTATTTATTCACCTTAATTTCACATGTAGACCTCCTATCAGTTAATCCTCTACCTTCAGGAAATTAATTTTGCCCCATCCAATTGATCCCTCCAATCCCTATAAAGTAACCTATGATCTCCTTCCATATTTTCCTTTTACTGGATGCCCATGCCAATCATTCTCCCACTATTACTTCTTCATCTCTACCTTGTCCCCAGTCAATCATTCCTCTAATTCACTTTCAGACAACTGGTATTCCCTACACCCAACCAAGCAATTCCCTCAGTCACATCCCAGCTTCAATATCTTTGGGCCCCAGCCAAATAATCCTTTCCTTTAAAATAACTTTTCAAGGGACTTGAAAAGTGTTACAAGAATGAAAAAAAGAAGTATTAAGCAAATATGGAGCATGGAAAATTGCTGTGATTGTGCTTGCTTTCCCCTTCAGATCTGAAGAATGCTTTACATTCAAAAACTTGTCTAACTTTATCCCAACTATACATTTAGTTTAATTGTATCACCCGCAAAAATCTTTGCCTGATGACCTTACTAAGACAGACTAGACCAGGGATTCACAACCAGGGTGCCATGATGCCCTGGTATGCTTTCAGATCTTTTAATAGGTGCTGCTAGATGCAATACAATGTTAGCATTGTTAAGTGTGCAAATATTAGGGGGGTGTGAAGCAGGCAGTATTCAATTCAGATTTGGCCCAATTTGGGGGACGGTAATTCACTGATTTGGATCACTGTCCTGATTCAGTTCAGCTGAATCTGAATCTGAAGATTTGATTATGATTCAGAAAATCAGCGATTTGGCCATAGACACAGCTTTATATTTTTTTCTACATACCTTGAGATACCAGGCATGGCTTGTAAATGCTGAGATGGTGGAGCAGATGAATCATCCCACAGGAGTGCGGGGAAGGTCGTCCGCATGCTCAGTGGCAGTCCCTGATCCCCTCTGGCTTGCTGATTGGCCATGGGGGGGACCTGGGTGCCCTCTCAGACCCAGGAAGTACCAGTCACCAAGCGGAGGGGAGGGGGGGTGTCCCTCGCACACTCTGCAGCGGTCCCAGAAGTGGAACAAAACTACTTGTAGTCCGTTTCTGAGTCTGCTGCTGCGCACCCAGGAGACTCCCCCATGTTCCCATGGAACACTCTATCTGCCCCACCATATCAGCATTCATGAGCCACATCTGGTACCTCGAGGTACATAAAAAAAAACATGTAAAGCTGTATCTATGGCCAAATTGCTGAATTTCTCTGAATCAAATCAGAGGCTTGGGTCTCCTGAGTCAATTCAGATTCAGAGATTCAGCCACCGAATCCAGCTGAATCTCCTCCAAATCGAATCAGAGACCAAAACTTTGTACTGCCCTACCAAACATGATTCACAAGACAAACCCAGCCATTGCAAACAGGAATCCACAGTGTTAAAGACATTTTGACCAGTTGTGATATTTTTGAGTTTTTGCAACAAAAGAATGGCTGTATTCTTTTTCTTTAGTCAAAAAATGAGAGAAAACTAAAAGATGGCATTTTCTTAGGGGTGTCTTGAGCCTAGAAATGTTAAGAAACACTGGTCTAAACTAGCTGAAAAAGAAAACTTGAAGTGCTCTCTGCCTTTGGCTACATGGATACCAGACTAGGCTAGGATAGAGTTTGTAGATCCCCTAATCTCTGTCCTTCATCTCAGTACTAGTTTACTTATGTACAAGAAAGTGCAGGAAGAAAAAGAGAACCAAGCCCATTCTCCCATTCCTCCACCATGATCAGAAGTTTAGTAAATCTACCCACTCATGACCCAATATGTACCTTGAATCTTTATCTTCCAGAATGCTTCTGAATCTTTTCATCCCTACTCTATCCTAAGTCTTTACTTGTCATACATGGCCAATCTTGCCCAATTAAAATTCAACACATCCTTCAAAGATCAAATATTTGAAAACATGTTAAGGTACATGGCAACCTGGCTCTCAAGAAACCTATCTGATCAGGGCATACACTTCATAAGAAGATCAGATAAGCAAAGGATCTCTGGACATGTGCTATTACCAAATACGGAAAAATCTTGTACCAATACAAAGAATCCATGTTACAACAGACACATGGCATTTGGCAGATGGAGTGCAACACAAATTAAACATTCATTTTTTTCCATTGTTACTACAGAGAGAGAAACTGAATGACAGAAAACCTTTGTGGCCATTCACAGTGATTTGTTATACCCAGTATGTAAGGTCCTTCAATTTTTAATAGTCTTAAACTATGCTTTTCTAAAAAATGTTCAAAGGAACTTTCTTCTTTGGTGTTTATTAAATGTTAATTTAAGGAAGGAAGTTCATTCCTTTCAAAACTTAGTTTGCTAGGATCATACATGAAGTGTTGGAAGAATTAAATGCCAGTGTTTATGCATAGATTTGAAATATTGTATGAAGACTGATATATGAAACTAATCTCTGTTCTTCATCTCAGTCCTTCATTAGCACCCTCTCCACATTCACAGATGGTACCAAGTTATGGGGCAAAGTTAACACACTGGAGGGCAGGGAGCAGATACTGACTGATCTGGACAGGTTGGATAAATGGGCAGAACAAAATAAGATGCAATTCAACAAAGATAAATGCAAGGAGGCTGAGAGCGATCTTGGAGTCATAGTTGACTCCAAGATGAACATGAGCCAGCAGTGTAAAGAAGCCATCAACAAGGCCAATCGCACCTTGTCGTGCATTAGCAGATGCATAACCAACAGATCGAGGGAGGTGATACTCCCCCTGTATGCGGCATTGGTCAGGCCACAGTTGGAGTACTGTGTCCAGTTCTGGGCGCCGCACTTCAAGAGGGATGCGGAAAATCTGGAGAAGGTCCAGAGGAGGGCCACTCATATGATCACTGTGCAAGACCCTATGGGAGGGGTTGACAGATCTGGATCTCTTCAGCCTTCACAAGAGACGTCTGAGGGTAGACCTTGTAGCCACCTATAAGTTTATCAAGGGGGGACAACAGGGAATTGGAGATGCACTATTTACCAGAGCACCCCTAGGAGTAACTAGGAATAATGGGTGCAAACTAGTGGAGAGTAGATTCAGGTTGGACATTAGGAAGAATTTTTTTTACAGTAAGGGTGGCCAAAATCTGGAATGGGCTTCCAAGAGAGGTGATACTATCACCTAACTTGGAGGTCTTCAAGAGGAGGCTTGATAGACACCTGGCTGGGATCTGACCTTGGTCCTCTTTCCTGCCAGGGGTAAGGGGTCGGACATAATGACCCTTTTGACTATAGAATCTATGAAAGTAGTTCTAATTAAAATGTTGTGAATTTGACCCATGCACAGGTCAACATTATTACTGGACTCACAAAAACCTAACTTGAACAAATATCTCCATATAAAGCCCTCAAAATAAAAGACAGCCTTGTTCAGTTACAGATTTTGTTGATAATAACTTTTCAGCTTATATTTTTTCCTTAAAAAAATACCTGTAATAGCATTACCTTTTTAATTACAAAGATTTAATTTAGCCCTTAGGCCACATGATCAAATAACAACATACTTAACACACAAAGTATAATTTACCTTGGTTATTTTAGAGAAAACTTGAAAGGCCTAATATTCCATAGCACCAACGGGTAAATCTGCCCTGAGCTACAGTAATATATTCTATGTCAACTAAGCTGAAATGCATATTGCAATAATGGATTAAAAACAGAGAATTTAAAACTTTCCTTAGGTGTAAATAACTATTAGCTGGGCTAAGCATGACTTTATATCCTTAGAGGTGTTTTAGATTCAAATAGACAAAGCCTTGGCTGTGATGACAGAGTTGGAGATGGTCCCGTTTTGAGTCAGAAGATTGAACTAGATGACTTCCTGAGGTCTCTTCCAGCCCTAATTTTCTGTGATTCTATGAGACCTTGCCTGGTCACTTCATTGAAACTGTACGTTTTAAAATTCTAAAAATATTTAACAGCTAATAAGTTATGCTTTATGCACCCGGCGGGCTTCTAACATCCGGTCCCATGCTGCCCGGCTTTGGGTGTGTAAGATTGCTCGTCGCTCCGTCCCTGTGGTTGTCTAATCCAGATGTATCACTCCGGGGTAGCCTTCACCCCAATCTCTCCTGCCATGACTTTGTTCGTTCCTTCAGTGGTGGGGGCCGACTACTAAGGCGTATCTGGAGTCAGGAATCCTGGGGTGGTGGTCTTGTGCGAGGCTCCAACCTCCCCTACACCTCACCCTGATACCCAGCCTCGCCGAGTTGCCGACGTCTCCGGGCCCGACCCTCGCCTCTTGATGTAATGGGCACTCTGATACAGATATAAAGATCTAGCCTGACCCCAAATCGAGCCAAGTATGAGACCCACTGTGGCCTTCCTTCCTACCCCTCCAAAAGTGGGAAACTAAACAATGAAATTAAGGAGAACACTGCCAGTAAAATCCTTGACCTCATGCAAAATGGGCTCCCTAGCCCTGAGAATTCCTCTCCAATTAACCCTGTCCTTGGCACCCCTCTGCCCGGCTGATATCCCTCCTGAGTGCCGAACAGAACTACTACTGGTCCCTCCAGTTCAGCCTACTCTGTCCCTCGCCGAGCACCTCAGACTGTTAGGAGTTTGTTTCCTGCAGCCCCTCCCGCTGCTTATGCTCTCTGGTCCCCGTCGGGGTAGACTCCGGGAGCCTTCCCAAACCCGTGCTGGTTCCACCTGGATTGCTGAGTCAACTTCCATCACCCTCTCTTCGGGGCCATCTCTTCTGTCAGCTTCTTCATTCAGAGTCCTTGGATCTTCTCCCTTGACTCCGTCACTGAGAAAAGGGGCATCCGCCGACTCGCCGCTGGCGTCCTCCCTTCGACAGCTTCGGATGCAGCCCCTTGCCTCATGGAGAGTTGTCCGGATTCTTCTCACCCCCGATCGGGGTTCCAAAGGCACCTCCTCTGGCAGCTCCACTCCAGCTCTCCCCTCTTCTTCATCCAGACTGCCTTTTATTTTCCTGTGCTGGCTCTGCTCATTACTCCCTGCAGCTGGCCACAGTTTCAAAAAGATGCAGCTAATCAGCCGCGCGGGTCCCACCGCCATTTCCGGTCTTGCCGTGGCATCAGCCGCAGGTAAGGGAATCTCCGTTTCTCTTTTCCTTCCCTCGCCTTACCTGTTGTTTTGGGTCCTGGGATTCCCCCTTGGCCCCTCGGGGTCTTTTCTCTGTAGTCCCCCTCTGACACTTTAGATCTACAATGTAAAAGTTTGCATTTTTTCTACTGTGGCCTATCAAATCTCAGGAGCCAGGAGCAGCGGGGAGAGGAGGGATCCAGGCACACATGTGTCCCACACGCATGTGTGCCCCCTTACCAGACCCGAAGCAGAGGAGGACACAGCAGCAGCTGATCCCCTTAAGGTAATTGGGAAGAGGGATCAGATGCAGCTGAGCCAGATCTAGAAGGAAAGCCCCCCGAAACCCTCTTAGCTGAGCCAGTAGGGAGACGTGCTTCCAAGCCACGCCACGTGAACAGAGTGTGCAAACAGGGGGAGGGTTAAGGGGGGACTGTCCCCCCCCAAGTTAGGGAACACCCCCAGGATTAACCCTCAGGGAGCAGGCTCTGGAGGCACCAGATCCCCACAGCGTGGGAACTTAGGGGACGGGACTGCTGGCAGACACTTCCGGGAAGACCGGAGCACCTGATTGGCTGATTGGGGGCAGCGGCAGGAAATTCAAACCACAGCCTTTAAAAGCTGTGGTTTGACATAGCCCCCAGCACTCGGGAGCCAGGAGCAGCAGGGAGAGGAGGGATCCAGGCATGTGTGTCCCGCACACACGTGTGCCCCCTTTCCAGACCCGAGGCGGAGGCGGACGCAGCAGCAGCGGAGCCAGCAGCGGGGGCAGCAGCAGCTGATCCCCCTAATGTAAGTGGGCAGAAGGACCGGACGCAGCTGAGCCAGATCCGGAGGGGAAGCCCCCCAGATCCCTCTTAGCTGAGCCAGTAGGGAGCCACGCTCCCGAGCTGCGCCGCGCAAACAGAGCATGCTGGTGTTTGCGTTGGCGTTTGCACCGGTGGGAGAGCAGGAAGGGCCAGGAGGGAGACTCCTACTAGGGCAGGGCTAAGGCACTGCACTAAGCTAAAAACAAGCAGCAACTCCTATGATGGTGTTGATGCAGAGTACTGCCAGGGCCCCTGCCCGGGGGGGGAGCAGCCTACCCGGGGCTTGTCTGAGGCCTCCACCCAGACAGAGCCCATGGGGGAGCTGGCATCCCCTCACCCCCTGGCCTGCAAGGGTTGCCCAGCAAGGCCCTGGGGGGCAGAGATTGGGGACCCCCACACCTGTCCTGCAGGAGCCAGCCTTAGGGCCCTGGAGGCACAGGTGAGGGAGCTCCAGGAGGAAGTTAGCAGGCTGAGGGGAATCAGGGAGGTGGAGGAAGAAACTGATGACTATTTCCTTTCCCTGCAGGGCCACACACCCAAGGAAGAAGCACCTCGGGAGGTGCCCTCCACTGCAGAGTGGCAGACGGTCACCTCCAGAACCAGGGCTGCTTGTAACACAGCAGTACCAGTTCCTCCAGTCCAGCTGGAGAATAGGTACAAGGCCCTGGCAACACTGGAGGAGGGACAGGAGGCAACCGGAGAGGAGGCAACTCCACACTCGCCATGCTCCGAACAGGTCAAAGGAGCTAAGCAGTCCCAGAGGAGAAAGCATTGAGTGATCATCATAGGCGACTCCATCCTGAGAGGTACAGATGGCCCCATCTGTCACCAGGACCCCTCGACACGCGAGGTGATCTACTGCCTACCTGGAGCAAAGATTCATGACATGATGGGGATGATCCAGGCCATGATCCAGCCTACTGATTACTACCCCATGGTCCTAATCCATGTGGGTACTAATGATACGGCCAGGAGAAGCCCTGATCACCTGATGGTGAACTACCACTCTGGGAGGTGTGCTGAAGGAGATAGGTGCACAGGTGGTATTCTCTTCTGTTCTACCAGCGAGCGGACATGGAAGACGGCATGAGACGTGCATTGCAGAGACCAACTGGCGGCTTTGGGAATGGTGTCTTGAGGTGGGCTTTGGCTTCCTTGACAACGACCCGCACATCATGACGAGAGACATGCTCGAGTGGGATGGGCTCCACCTTTCCCCTAAAGGTAAGCATGTGTTCTCTTCTAGGTTGGCAGATCTCCTCCAGCGGGCTTTAAACTAGTCTCATTGGGGGAAGGGGAAGACAACAGAGGAGGAAGCCTTGGACTGCTAAACCAAGCAGCACTCACAAGTACAGCGCAGCCTAGACCGATGAGTGAAACATATACACAGGTAAGCAACAGGGGCCAGGGCAATGCTGTGATTAGGGTGCCAGTGCACACATCCACAGGAGGCCTCAAATGCCTCTACACAAATGCTCGTAGTATGGGAAACAAGCAGGAGGAACTTACCCAGCTGCTAGCTGACACCAACCCAGACATAGTCAAGAAGTCCTTTTTTAAATACGTAGGGGGCAAAAAGAAGGTAC
>NW_017729030.1:32826543-32839113 GCF_001723915.1 Gavialis gangeticus | reverse complement strand
AACGCTGACAAGTGCAAGGTGATGCACCTAGGGAGCCTCTGCCGCTACCTGAAGTATCAGGCAGGCTCCCTTCCTTGTTTCCTCTCAGCAGAAGCCACAGTAACTTGGTTCCCCTATAATATAGCCGGGGAACACTTTCTCCTTACTAGACTAGTCGTAGTCTATTTCTGTAAGGAGTGACGGCTCTGACGTCCTTAATTCCTTCCATGGGTCTTGTCCACCCCACTTCGCTCCCTCCAATGGCGTCTTTCCTTCCAATGGGTTTGCCGTGCCCCACCTGGGGTTAGGCACCCCTCCTATGGGTGATGTAGGTGCTCCGCTTGCCCGGCGCTCTCGCTGGGCTCTTGCTGAGCTCTCTCCACAGGGGACGCCTCCTCCTCCTCCCAACCCTACCCAATACTCCCACCTGTGGATCTGTGGGTCCTGGCATGCCTTTCCCTGGGGCCCGCGTCCTTGCTGGTGCTGCAGCCTGCAGGGGCTGTCTCCAGCCTGCTTTGCCCAGCGGTGTCTTGTCCACCGCTGCTTCAGCCAAGCCTAAGCTCAGGATCTCCCCCTGGCTCTTCGTCTGCTCCTTTTCCCCTCCAAGAGTGTTCCTGGAGTGGGTCCGGATCCTGAACTCTGGCTCTGGTCTGCTCCCCTCTCCTATCTCCTCTGGCCAGCCACCATCCTTATTTTCGCCGGAGAGTGATTGCCGGTGACGTCATCAGCCTGCTCCAGCTGAATGAAGGCATGGCTAATGAGCCACATGGGCTTTTCTTCTTGTCCTTGCTGCGCCGTGGCTCCTGCTGTAAGTAAGTGTTTTTCTTTCATTTTTTAATTCTTCCCTTCTCTCTCCCATTCTTTCCTGGGGCAGAGTTTAAATGGAAAATGGCTTTCATGGTTAAAAAGTTACACACCCACACACACTACAAAAAGAAAACCAAATCCTATTGTTATATTTCACTATCTAGTTTCTGCCATTTTACTCATTCCTACCCTTGTGTAGGAGTGTGTAGACTCTTGTCAAAAGTAACTGGATTAGCCATAAAGTAGGTAGTGCCCAAATCCAGTAATACAAATATTGAGTGCCACATTTTTAGAGGAAAGTAGTTTCTGTTGAATCCAGCTATAAATTTCTATTGAGTCATATTGCTTTTAACCCAAATTAATTCTGTAGTATTTCTGTTCAAATGCTGTCAGTCATCTGTTATAAACATAAATATTATTACACTGACAGATTTACTAAGATTGGAGTCCAGTTTTTTAAAACACAGTAAATTAGTCTTTAATGTGGAGTTAAAACATGGCTGTTTGTAGTAGCTCAGTTACAAAACAATAGACCATCTGCCTCATTAAATCATCAACAGCACTTATCCTTTCCTTCCTCTTGGCTAAATCTGTTCTTCTCAAAACTGTTGAGCTTTAGCCAGGCCTAATTCACAGTCCTCTTCAAGAGCTGTTCCTCCTTTGAATAGCTAAACATTATCAGCTGGCGCATTCACTCAATCACTGCTACCACTCCTTCTGAATAGAAAATTTCTCTGAAGGTTTGTTTAAAAAAAAAAAAAAAAAAAAAGCTTCATATTGAGGCAAGTGACCTCCATCTGTAGAAAATATCAAGGAAGCCTGCGGATCACCCAATTACTCTTTCTAAATTTCCCAACATGCCTTCATGCAACCGGATAACAACATTCTACTTAAACAAGTAAATACCACTTATGGTTTCTTTGAGCTCTGGTACTGACAAAGCCCCTCTTCTTGACAAATTTGCTATTCCAGTAAAATTATACAAAAAGCACGCACAATATAACAAGCCTTTCTTATTGTGCTATTTTGTTAAACTATAACAAAGATCTAATATCTACACGTTCCTTACTTTGCAAGCTTAAGAAATACCCATTGTTAATTCTCACACGCACACAATAATATAATGAAAATGAACAGATATACCAGGAGAAAAATGATATTTATCTAAAATACTAGCAATATCTCAGATCTCTTTATATAATAAAAAAATGATTTTATACTACTGTATAACCAATAGGAAGAGTCAAACCTGCCAATCAAACTGAGACTCTGTTGTTGTAGGTGGTATACAGAATTTGCTTAAGGACCAGTAAAAAAAATAAAGAAAAGCTGTACCAGTGCCATCAGAATAACAATATTCATGAAACTCATTCCTGGTAGCAATTTGGCTGAAGCCACGACAATCAGTAGATGGCTGAAAAAAGATTCTGTGAAAAGTTTCTGAAAAAAATATTTTCATTTTATTTGCTGTTCTTTATTTTAACAAACACAATGAAAATAATATGCTTTATTTTATTTTGAAAAGGAAGTTTTCCCCTCCTCTTTTCAGGAGAAATTGGAAAGGGATAATAAAAGTAAGAGTAAAAACATTCTCAGCAAAATTTAAAAATGGACTTCAAGAAAAAACTCAAATTTCTTGTTGAGCTATTTTATTTCAATGTTTCTTTGAGAGCAAATAAGGGTTGCCTGAGGGGATATTCAAACAGTAATAAAAAAAGATTAAGAAACTAATGTATGACTTGCCTAGAAATGATTATGTTAGTGATACCATGTACCTAGTTTTAGAGTGACTAATGCTTGTAATGTGATGCTTACATTTTTCCCCAATCTCCAAGATTTATTTTGAGGGATAAGTAAAAATCCCTTAAAACAAATCCCTGGAACTTCAGTGAATGAAACCTTGGCCTCAACTTAAACCAACAACAAAACTCCTTTTCACTCAGTAGAACCAATATTATAGCCTTATCCTAATCATTTCACTTTCCACCAGTGAATGTATTAAGCAGTTTTATTTCAGAAATATTAGTCCTTTATGGATACTGCCTCCACCCTTATGACACCTATTATACCATTTAATTACACAGTATTCCTTTCTTCTTGATAACTCCAGCTTTATTTTTCAAGACAATGACAGATGCATCTGATAGGCCACAGAAAAGTAAACTTGACAACATTTTCTACTTCCAGCTCAATTTCTAATCTGTTTCTACATTGACTCTTTTGCTCCAGTTAACAAAAAAAATGATGTCTCTGAGCTCATATCAATTTTAATATTTACAACCTGTCACAATAATTCACACTCCTCACCAAAGTCTTAGCTCCGGTGTTTCATTGATCTGGTCCCAATCCCCTCCTTTAATAAGAGCCTTAAATCAATCTCATAGTCAGCATCATCCTTCACAGAGGGTAACAAAGACATTTATAGCACAGAGAAAAAGTGAAAGAAAGTCATGATCCAGAATGTTTTAATACTCTACTTGGAGTTAGTCAATGACTAAGCTTTTGCAAGGATCCAAGGAAGCAGCTCAAAGCAAGGGGAAGAGTTATGCAAAGAAGCCCTCTGTCTTTACCCAAAGAGTCAAATTCTAATTTACCTGCTAGTGGGGATGTGAATGGGTTGCACTATGACTGAAAATCTTTCCCCCAAATAATGTAGTCATAATTTCTCTGGAGGTTCCTACCAGTATGCAAATTCCAAAGATCTTGCTCCATCGCAATCCAAGCAAGGGCAACATTCTTCTTAATCCTCATCTCACCAATTCAGTTTGCTGATGCAAGTGGTAGAGCTGGCTGAAAGTCAGAAAAAATCCCTTCTTTTGGCAATTCTGAATTGGGGGGGGGGGGCAGGGGAGTAAGAAATCCCCTAGTTCCAGGAAAAAAAAATCAGATCTTTTATTTTCCTGCCGAAAATATATATTCCGCCCCTCCAAAGCAGTTTTATTTTTAAATAAATAAAAAACTTTAATTAAAAAAGTATTACAACAAAAATGCCTTTAGGAGCCCAAGCTTTGAGCTTCCCACCGTAGTGTGACTTCCATGGTTTACAGATTCCCTAATGTGAAGTTAAAAGCCTTGAGCCTGAAAGAAACCAAGACTGCTAGGCTTCACTGCTAGGCCTCCTGCTTCACAGGAGGAGTCTGAAAGCAGCTGGATCTCCTATGGTAAAGCAATTAATGTTGTAGGATGCCTCAGAGTAACAAATTCCAGAACTTCAAGTCAACCTGAAAGGTAGGGCTGTGCGAAGCTTTGGTCTCTGATTCAATCTGGCAGAGATTCGGCCCAATTCAGTGGCCAAATCTCCATATCCAAATCAAATCAGGAGACCCTTTAATCTCTCTGAATTGAATCAGAACCCTCCGAATCAATTCAGAGAGATTCAGAAGGATTCGGAGATTTGGACATAGACCGAGCTCTAAATGTTTTTTCTACATACGTCTAGGTAGCAGGCAGCCCATGAATGCTGCAATGCTGGGATGCATGGAGTGTCCCACAGGAATGCAGGGGGTTCCCCAGCACGCTCGGCAGCAGACCCGAAAGTGGACCAGCAGCCCCGCACGCTCCCCAGCAGACCCGGAAGCGGACTGAAAGTACTTCTGGTCCATTTCCAGGTTCACTGGTGAACACGTGAAGGGCCCCCCTGCCATACGCCTGTGGGTTGCTCCATGCACCCCAGCATCACAGCATTCACAAGCCATGCTGGTACTTCAAGGTATGTAGAAAACAATTTAAAGCTGTGTCTATGTCTGAATAGCTGATTCTCTGAATCTGCATTGTATCTTCGGATTTGGCCAAATCGAATCAGGGACAGAGATCTGAATCAATTAATCAAATCACTGTCCTTGATTCAGGCCAAATCAAAATCAGAATCAAATAGGGCCTGCTTTGCACACCCTGACTGAAAAGTATGCTAAGCTGCCCATGAACAATGTGAAGAACATTCACAAAGTCTGGTTTAAAAAATGAAGGAAAGAAAAATCAAAATCTTACATGATGTCAATCAGATAATTCAGCACCATCACAGAATGTTTCAGTTCTTATAAAATGGCATTTTCTGTTAGAAAACGATTCTCTTTAGAAATTTCTGAGCATCTCTGGTAACAACACTAGTGCCCCTTTCAGACCGTTAAAACTTGAAGAGGCACTAGCAACAAAATTACAGTTTGTGTCTAATGGTGCTGCTTACCACATTATGGGCAAGCTGCCAGTTTTCAAAGGGCACTATGACTCTTAGCTACCCATTTGCTTCCAGTATGTTCTGTGCATTTCAATCTGGAAAAGTCTGGTTCCGACCTGTGGACTGCATAGTTATCTTTCCCCACTTAGGTATATCATGACGAATGAGATTAGCTATTTTCATTTTTGGTTTCTAAGATAAAAATCTCTGGGAACAGCAAACATATGTTTTTATTTGAAATCAGACCATTGAAACATGTTGCTTCTGATGATTAGAGGTTGTGCCCCAAGACCCTCCAACAACTAAGAAAAGCTCGTGTTACAGTAAGGGTGATGAATGTGATATATGCAGCAGAAAGATCACTGGATGTTAGTAATGTACATCTGCAGACGCTTTCATTTTAATCATGGAAGAACAAGGATTTGGGGGTATTTTGAAGAATGAATTTGGAATTTTTTTTTCAGAGAATTTGCAATGTTTAAACAGGGCACCTCCAGGAACACCAGGAGATCGATCGATCGATCGATCGATCTATCTAACAGATCGATCGATCAGTTGGGCAATGTTTTATTGAAATATTTACAACTTTAAAGCAATTTGGAAGCCTACCGGTGCCTCTATCATAATAATAAAATAAATTATAAATATGCGCTTTGGTGTTTGCTTTTGGTTTTTTTTAATCAAAGAAAAATCAGAGCTCCCCCCTGACCCCTTCACTAACCAGGATATGGAGGAAGCTGCCCCTGCAGCCAAAGCTGAGGCTGGCATGCCCCACCCTGTCTGGCAGCTGGGCATGCAGGGTGTGAGATGTGGGGAGATGTGGTGTTTGCAGGAGCGGGGTGGGGGTGGGATTCTTGGGTGGGTATGTGTGGGGGGGTTTGCGGGGGGAGACATGGGGTGTCCCAGCCACCAGCAAAGGGTTCTGGATTGATTGAGAGTGTGGTTGGGGGGTAGAAAGATAAGAAAGGTTTATTGACTTAAAAACACAACTACGCGTAGTATACTAAGACAGATAATGACAGACAATAATAATTCATGTTGGCAACTTATCAGCAGTGCCCTCTGATGCTTGATGTATGACAAGTTTCTCTTTCCACAAAGCTCAGTGAAGTCAGGTGTCCCTGATCAGCGCTGTCTGAGAGGTACCCCGGTATTCAGTCCTTGGGCTCCTCAAGATGCATGGGCCCACTGATCCAGGTCAACAGCTAATTAGTCCCCTTCACAGAGCTATATCTTCCTTCTGAATGATTTCTGGATGTGCCAGCCCATTTATAATTTCTGAGCTGTGCTGATAAGTTACAGCCATTCAGATTCTTTTTACTTCAACAGTCCTTAGACTGACCAATAGCAGTACAAGCCTTGCATTCCTTTGATAAGTTTAATTTTAACTATGCCACAGGGCCTTACTATTTCAAGGCTTTGCTAAATTTACTAGGCATTTCTTTATACAAGGCCTTACTACATCTTAAACTTTAATTAGGCTCTTAGCAATAACATATAGCTTAATATTTGAACAAATGACAGAAAAACACTTGGTCTAATCTTTATAGAGCCTTCAGCAAGCACCTTTATCACACAAACATAATTTTCAGCTGTCACAGTGGGTTTTGTGGGTGGGATGGGAGATGTGGGGTTTGTGGGTGAGTTTGTGAGGGGGGGCTTGAGCAGGGGCTGCCACACACCTGCCCCCCCCACCTGCCCCCTGCAGTGCTGGCAGCAGCAACAGCCAGCCAAACTGTCGGGGTCATGGCCTGGCTGCAGGCACAACCCCATGGTGGCACAGCACTGCCTCTCACAGGGGATGTGTACACACTGAATGGACCTGACCCAGCCTGGTTTGGTAGTGCACAGCTTTGGACAGGACTGGGAAAGCTGTGCACTAGCAGGGCTGGCTGGGCCAGGACAGGTTGGTCCATTGAGCACAGAGCCCATGTCAGGCAGTGCTGCACTGCCACAGGCTGTGCCTACAGATAGGCCATGGCCCCAACAGCATGGCTGGCTGCTGCTGTTAGTGCCACAGGGGTGGGTGGGGGTCAGGCATGTGGCAGCCCCCACTCAAGCCCCCCCACAAACCCACCCACACCTAACATCCCTCTGCCACTCCCCACACTCCCCCACCCACACCCCATGTCAATAAACATCCCCACCCCATGTCCCTGCTAACTTACCTGGAACAGCATCCAGGTCATGCCCCAGCCTTTCCCCACTTCGGTTTACCCCAGCATGGAAAGGGAGCATGCTGGGGCAGCAGAAGCACCATAAAGATGCTGTGGTTGAATACGAAAGCGTCTCTCTGGAGGACCCGGGCCCTGACTTGCTCCAGAGCATGTTTCTGGACCATGCCTTGACCTGCTTTTTTCCGTGGATTTTTTTTTCTCATACCTGGATTTCCAGGTATCCCATTTAGACTCCACGCTGCAACATTTTCCCATTCCCAGAGTGCCTCTTGTGGCATCTCAAACTGCTTTGAGATGCCACAACAGGCACATGCATCTGGATGTGCCCATTGTGCCTTTACCCGCACGCATAAAGGGACTATGAGAGAAATCCATATGTATGTGTATATATGGTATGGCATACTCTTTATTCAACTTGTTCCTAACAATTAGGATTTTTTTTTTTATGGATTCACACCAATACACACTCATCCTATATGTAATCTATGTTCAAAAAGAAGATTATCCAAAAAGGTCTGTGAGATGGTGCTTACGTGATTCAAATGACCTCAGAGCTTTTATGAGATTTTGCAGACCAGATCACTAGCATTAAAAATGTTCTCAAACTTTTAAAACTTATCTTTCAGGCAATATTCTTAGGCCAATTTCACATTTCATTTCTTAGTCTTATAAAGTTTGACTTTTCCACCCCAGCATACCTTAAAATTTACCTCTTAAAAATTTAAGACATTCTTTACAATAATAAAATAACTTCTTTCAAGGATAAGTGAGATAATTTGATGATCATTCTTTAAAGCACTAAGTTAAACCTTTTTACTGTGAAGTTGATGACATAAATTATGTCAGTATAGAAATGCTCTACAGCAGCTCTAATAGCATTTTGTAACACTGACTTCTCCCAGCAGGTCTGGCACTATGAAGAGGTAAATCTCAAGGTTAAAATTTTGATTGAAGCATCTGTCTCCTCTTTCAGTCATTCATTATCTAGAAAGAACCTTCAAACTGATATTTACAATAGTAATTTAAAGGCTAAGTATAGCTGGAAGCTGTAACCAGCATTTTTTTATTTTAGTAAACCATATTTTTGTAATAGCATTAAGAATAATAATTACTACTCATTCCAGAGCTTGATAGAATAGGACTCATTTAAATATAATATTTTAATATTGTGTAAGATACATTTATGCTGGAAGTTCTCTTAATGAAGCCACTTCCTTGTTTGAAATATATGTGAAAGATGAACATGTAAACCTGGGTTTTCAAACTCTTGTGTAAATGAATACCTTTATTTCCACGAGGAATTCTATTTACTTCAACTGGACTATTTACATGAAATAGAGTTACTTTAATCTATTTTTAGGAATAGGACCTAAGCAAGTTGTTCAATCTGAGAAAATAAGGCATCAAGCTCAGGTTAGAAAAAATCATAATTTCAACTAGTCTTAGTAATACATATGAAGCTAGAATCAAAATAAATTATATACCCAAGCTTAAGCCCACTAGAACCGGAGTATAAGTAGGAACAAGTTATCTCAGGGGAACCAAATAAACAACTACATGAGCCAATATTAATTTAGGCATTTTAAAATTGTTATCACTAGGGAATGCACGTAGCAAACTGATAATAGGTTCATAGTGAATTTTTGCATGTCACGTTTGCTAGACACATACAAAACAAGCTCTCCACTCCCAAAGAAGGAAAAGATATAGTAAAAAATCTTAATACATAGATATTCCTTTGACATTTGGGTCATTACTTTCTCTCAACTTCTGAAAAGCAAGGAAAAGCCTTTAAATGGAAAGGAAGGAGGACAGGGATGGGGAAAATCCTAATAAAACATGTTACTAAGCAAACTTTTTCATTTAAAACTAGGGGTGCACCAATAGAGAATTTTTGGGCCAATACTGATGGCCTATTTTTACTGGTGACAGCTCTGGGAGAGGGCTATGGGGGGGGGGCTGCAGCCACCCCAGAATTCACCATAGCCCCCTTCCCTGCACTGCTGCCTGCCCTGAGCACAGCCCGGCCCACCTCCCTCCCCCTGCCCCAGGAAAGAGCCTGGCGCTGCCCTGGCCCCAGCCTGCAGCAAGAGCGCCCTGAACAGATCTGGGTGCACATGCCCTTCATGCCCTCCCAGGAGGCACGCAGCAGTGGGAGCCACCTGCCCAGACAAGCCGCTCATGGTTCCGTCCCCCACCCTGCCCCAGCTATGCAGTGCCTGTCCCTGCCCCAGCCCCAGCCCTACACCCTCCCTCACTACCTCCCTCCATGCCCCAATTCCCTCCCTCACTTTTGTCTGCCCTCTTCCCCCACAGACTTACCAGCCAGAATCGTCTGCTCTCCACGCTGCCAGGCTCCACGCTTGGCCACCATCTGTTCTCCCAGTGAGCAGATGTGGACGATGCCATGAGACCTGCATCAGGAAGGTCAACCTGCGGCTTTGGAAATGGTGCCTTGAGGTGGGCTTTGGCTTTTTGGACCACGACCCATACTTCAGAACAAAAGATATGCTTGGGTGGGATAGGCTTCACCTCTCCCCCAAAGGTAAGCATGTGTTCTCTTTCAGATTGACTGATCTCCTCCAGTGGGCTTTAAAATAAGTTCATCAGGGGAAAGGGAGGATGAGTACAGAGGGAGCCATGGAACACTGAACCAAGAGACACCCACAAGATCAGCCCAGGTATGTAGCAACAATTCTATTAGACAGCAGTTTAAGGGGGGACCAAGGACAGCCACCAGGGGATTTAGGTGTATATACACAAATGCCGGAAGCATGGGAAACAAGCAGGAGGATCTAGAGCTCTTGCTAGAGAGCAACAACTTTGACCTAGTGGGACTAACTGAAACCTGGTAGGACTCTTCTCACAACTGGGTGATGGGAACAGAGGGCTATAGGTTGTATAGGAGAGATAGAGTAGGGAAAAAAAGGGGGGGGGGGAGTTGCTCCTTATGTCAAAAAACAGTACGCATCTTCCCTAATCAAATTAGGGTCAGAGGGTGGTCAAGCAGAGACTTTGTGGGTTAGGATCCAAGGGGCTTGGGGTGAAAGGGATCCAGTGGTGGGGGTCTACTACAGGCCACCACACCAGGATGATGCACTAGGCCAGGAATTTTCCAAGCAGCTCGAAGAGGTCATGGGGGACATTAACTACCCAGACATATCTATATCTAACAACTCTTGCAGGTTCTTAACTGGTATGCAGGACCTCTACTTAACACAAGAGGCAGGGTGTCCCACCAGGGCAACACCTTGCTCGATTTGGTGTTGGCCACAAGGGATGACCTGGTGGGGGACCTGCAGATTCAAGGCAACTTAGTGGACAGCGATAACCAAATAATTAAATTCAATATGCAGGGAAGGGCAGGCATTATACCCAGCAGAGCACGGGTGCTAAACTTCAAAAAAGCTGATTTTAATAGACTCAGGGGATTGGTTAGCAGGGGGCTAGGAGCTAAGAACTTAGATACGTTAAGGGTCCAGGATGGGTGGACATTCCTCAAGGAAACCATTTTTTGACCTCAGAGTGAGTCAATCCCATGGCAAAGGAAAGGGGTCAAGGGGGCCAGGAAGCCCCTTTGGCTAACCAGGGGCATCCAAGATACCTTAAGGGGAAAAAAAAGCGGTGTACAGGAAGTGGAAGCAGGGGGTAGCTATCAAAGAGATCTATATTTCTTTGGCCCACACCTGCAGGGAGTCGGTCAGGAAGGCCAAGGCAGCTCTGGAACTCAGGCTAGCATCAGGAATTAAGGACAATAAAAAGTCCTGCTTTAGGTATGTTGGGAGCAACAAGAGGATGCAGGGTAGCATAGGACCCATACAGGATGGGCAGGGGGGCTTAGTGACTGATAGCAGGGACAAGGCAGAGCTCTTCAATGAGTTTTTTGCCTCTGTCTTCTTAAATGGGAATCTAGACAACCCCTCAACGTACATCATGGACACCAACAAAGGGAACATCAGCCGACCAAAGGTCAGTGCCAACATGGTAAAAAGACACTTGGAGGTACTGGACATTGTCACATCACTGGGACTGGAGGGACTCCACCCACAGGTAATAAAGGAATTAGCGGGGGTCATAGCTGATCCACTGGCAAGGATATATGAGCGGTCATGGTGCTCAGGTCAGGTTCCGGAGGATTGGAAGAGGGCTAATGTTGTCCCAATCTTTAAGAAGGGGAGGAAGGAAGACCCGGGGAACTATAGACCAGTCAGCCTTACCTTTATCCCTGGGAAAATCCTAGAAAAAATTATCAAGGAACACATCTGTAGGAGGTTGCTGGCTAATGTGATGAGGAGGGGTTACCAACATGGGTTTTTAGCAGGCAGCTCCTGCCTGACTGACCTAGTTTCCTTTTATGACAAGGCCACCAACTGTTTAGTTGCTGGAGTTGAGGTGGATGTTGGGACTCAGTTCTGGGGCTGGTGCTGTTCAACATGTTCATCAGTGATCTGGATGAGGGGGTGGGAAGCACGCTGTCCAAATTTGCGGATGACACAAAATTATGGGGTGCAGCTGACACCCTAGAGAGGAGGAACCAGATCCAGGCTGACCTAGACAAGCTGGGGAAGTGGGCAGAGAGCAACAGGATGAAATTCAATAAGGACAAGTGCAAGGTGCTGCATCTAGGGAAAAAGAACTGCCATCATACCTACAGGTTGGGGGGCAACCTTCTCAGCTCCACTGAGGCAGAAAAAGATCTTGGAATCACTGCTGACTCCAGGATGAACATGAGTTGCCAATGTGATGAAGCAGTTGGCAGAGCCAATCGCACCTTGTCATGCATCCCTAGGTGCTTCACAAACAGGTCTAGGGAAGTGATTCTCCCCCTCTATATGGCACTGGTCAGACCACAGCTGGAGTACCGTGTCCAGTTCTGGACACCACAGTTCAAGCGGGATGTGGACAACCTGGAGAGGGTCCAAAGAAGAGCCACTCACCTGATTAGAGGCCTGCAGGGTAGGACCTACAAGGAAAGGCTAAGGGACCTTAACCTCGTCAGCCTTACCAAGAAAAGGCTGAGAGGGGACCTTGTGGCGGCGTACAAATTCATAAGGGGAGAGCAACATGAAGTAGATGACGACCTGTTCACCAGGGCACCCCCTGGAATGACAAGAAACAATGGCCATTGGTGACTCTTTCTTGCCTGCCAGGGGCAGGGGGTCAGACTAGATGGCCCACTGAGGTCCCTTCTGACTATGAATCTATGAAAAACCACTGTGGCTACACATGCACAGGGCAATTTTTGGCCACATCAGTGAAAAAAATCTGATTGCCTATGCAGTCTATTTTCCTTATATCAGTGCTGATCTGATATGGGACTGATGCATCAGTGCACCTCTATTTCAAACTTAGAATGTTTCAATAATTTCTTAACCAAGGTAAATAACAGCACAACCAAACCATATTTCACAAATAATACACATCATATTCATC
>NW_017729030.1:32817759-32821543 GCF_001723915.1 Gavialis gangeticus | reverse complement strand
TGAGCGGTCATGGTGCTCAGGTCAGGTTCCGGAGGATTGGAAGAGGGCTAATGTTGTCCCAATCTTTAAGAAGGGGAGGAAGGAAGACCCGGGGAACTATAGACCAGTCAGCCTTACCTTTATCCCTGGGAAAATCCTAGAAAAAATTATCAAGGAACACATCTGTAGGAGGTTGCTGGCTAATGTGATGAGGAGGGGTTACCAACATGGGTTTTTAGCAGGCAGCTCCTGCCTGACTGACCTAGTTTCCTTTTATGACAAGGCCACCAACTGTTTAGTTGCTGGAGTTGAGGTGGATGTTGGGACTCAGTTCTGGGGCTGGTGCTGTTCAACATGTTCATCAGTGATCTGGATGAGGGGGTGGGAAGCACGCTGTCCAAATTTGCGGATGACACAAAATTATGGGGTGCAGCTGACACCCTAGAGAGGAGGAACCAGATCCAGGCTGACCTAGACAAGCTGGGGAAGTGGGCAGAGAGCAACAGGATGAAATTCAATAAGGACAAGTGCAAGGTGCTGCATCTAGGGAAAAAGAACTGCCATCATACCTACAGGTTGGGGGGCAACCTTCTCAGCTCCACTGAGGCAGAAAAAGATCTTGGAATCACTGCTGACTCCAGGATGAACATGAGTTGCCAATGTGATGAAGCAGTTGGCAGAGCCAATCGCACCTTGTCATGCATCCCTAGGTGCTTCACAAACAGGTCTAGGGAAGTGATTCTCCCCCTCTATATGGCACTGGTCAGACCACAGCTGGAGTACCGTGTCCAGTTCTGGACACCACAGTTCAAGCGGGATGTGGACAACCTGGAGAGGGTCCAAAGAAGAGCCACTCACCTGATTAGAGGCCTGCAGGGTAGGACCTACAAGGAAAGGCTAAGGGACCTTAACCTCGTCAGCCTTACCAAGAAAAGGCTGAGAGGGGACCTTGTGGCGGCGTACAAATTCATAAGGGGAGAGCAACATGAAGTAGATGACGACCTGTTCACCAGGGCACCCCCTGGAATGACAAGAAACAATGGCCATTGGTGACTCTTTCTTGCCTGCCAGGGGCAGGGGGTCAGACTAGATGGCCCACTGAGGTCCCTTCTGACTATGAATCTATGAAAAACCACTGTGGCTACACATGCACAGGGCAATTTTTGGCCACATCAGTGAAAAAAATCTGATTGCCTATGCAGTCTATTTTCCTTATATCAGTGCTGATCTGATATGGGACTGATGCATCAGTGCACCTCTATTTCAAACTTAGAATGTTTCAATAATTTCTTAACCAAGGTAAATAACAGCACAACCAAACCATATTTCACAAATAATACACATCATATTCATCCATAACTTTATCGCAATAATCAGCACCTTTCTTCAAACTAGTCTGTGAGTATCTCTACTATGAGCAGATAGCCCCCAATATGCCAACCTTTTCTTGAGCCACCTGTAAAATATTTTTAGAAAACTGCATCATCAAACCTTTGCTGTACCCAAACAAAGCATCTAGACTCACAGAGGTTCAAACAACTACCACTCTTCAATCAAATTTTCTGTAAAATACTCTGAAAATAACATCACCTTTCTAGATACCATGATCCACATCCAAGATGCTACTCTACAAAACACTATATACAAGAAACTCATATACCACTATACTTACATCTGCAAAACTAACAATCATTCTAAACATATTAAGGAAACTGTAATCAGCAGTTGGGCCCTCAGACACCACCACATCTGCTCTGACGAAAATACTTCTGATGCCCACCTCAAACTTTCTTTATCCCAAAGAGGTGAGGATTTTGTAGGGCAATATATTTTTTGATCAACTGCATAGTTGGGATACACTTCAGATGCAGTGCAATAAAAGATATTACCCTAAGAAATCCTTGCCTCTCACATAATTCTTGGACCATCATGGCTACAGCAGCACTCTAATACTATTTTATCTAGGAGGACACCTCAGCAGAGAGAAAGACCACATCTGTGAACAAGATACCCACAATCCTGAAATAACCTATACTCTAAAAGGATCAAGCCTCAAGAAAAACATTCCCAACACCTGCCTCTGCAGAGAGATAGATCAGATCTTTAAGCAAGACACCCAAACATCAGGCAATAACCTATAAAAAAAAAACCCACCCACTGACCACATCCCCCTGGTTGCACAAACACTCCACACGCCGGTTGTAGCAGTTACCCTGGGAGCCTGGGGGCAGGCTCCTGCCGGGTCCTACCTCCCCTGGGCGTCTCGGGCAGCTCTGCCAGGCCGAGAGTGTTTTATGCCCAAAAGTTTGTTCAACACCTCTCCCAACTATACTTTTGGCCCAATAAAAGATATATCACAAAAAACACCTTTGCATCTCATACACCAGCATAGCCATTATTTTAAAAAAGCAGCCTAAAAGTAATCTAAATTTACAAAATTGTGTATTTATGTTTTAAGCAGTCACAGACTCCAGTACTCTACATAGCCACTGAGTTGTTATGCATATGAAACTTGGGTAGTTCTGTACATACATGGATTGTCTGCGCTGATATTGTTCAGGCACCAGAGATCTGTTGTCAGCAAATAATGATTTTTTATCACTTCCATACTAGTCTTTGTTAAATATAAATCATCAAATTATAGTTCTATATACTACTGTCACTTCTTGACCCTTCTGTTTCTTGTCCCGAACTCTTGAGGCATTCAGTTCTATAAAAGAAATGGCTGTAAGTTTCAAGTGTGCATAAAAGTGTCGTACTTGAAAAACTTCCCTTTTTTATCTTCCTCTGACTAAAAAATGTTTGGGTTTTGTGATTCCAAATTTAAAGTAAAACTTTTTTATTGATATGACTTTTTATAACATGTTGTTTCATCCTCTAGCAATACCTATACTACTGGAAATGAGTTTATAACAGTAGCAGACCTCTAAACTAACACCAAACTCTGAAATAATCTATACTCCAGTTATGATCAGTTAAAGCTAGAACTAGAAGCTACCATTTTCAACCCATCTATAAACTTAAAAGGCTATGTCATGTTTATATAGACAGTGAAACTTAAGTCCAAGATACAGTGCAAAATGAGCTTGGAGGATTGTCAGTGATTATTGAACTGAAGCTGCTTTGCTAGCCCCTACATGCACACTTACATAGAAATACCAAGCAATATTTGATCCTAAATTAGTGGAAAGGGATTATAAAGCTTTGTGTTGGCTGTTAGGTGTCTAAAGGGTTAAGCCTGCAACAGGTTACAGCTCATGAAATAACTGTGAATACAGCTTGAGAAAATACATAATAGATAACAATTTAAATATCAGCATTTGCATTTTTAACCCTCATTAATATTATGGCACACTTCAAAACTAACAGGAAGGACTTTTTTTATGTGACACTATACTTCTGACTCTAAGGTTTTTCCTTAAGGTTAGTGTGGAATGACAAGACACATTCTTTCATCCACTGAGTGAACCACTGCAAATCATCTCAAAACTTTACTTTGATGTCACATTCTCTGCCCTGAGTGAAGAATATTTGCAGCTGTGAAATCGAAATTAGTTTAAAAAAAGACATTTCTCCATTAACAATGAGTAATGCACAGAATTATATCTTTGCCCCATACAAATCAAGACAAAATCCAGTTGATTTCATTGGGGTCAGAATTCACCCACCTAAAATTTTTAGGGCCTGATATAAGTTAGTTCACCTCCCCTGGTGAACTAATTTAAATTGGGAACGTCTTAGCCCAATCTATTGAATGCCTGAACTCATTCAGAGGGCAGCCCCATGCCTGGGAAAGCCCAGCTGC
>NW_017729030.1:32812613-32817652 GCF_001723915.1 Gavialis gangeticus | reverse complement strand
GCCCCAGGAATGTGTTCTTTCTACCCCCCTGGCCTCCCCCAACCCTGACTGGGTTATTTTTAGGCCCCTGACTCCACAACCCCACATGGAAAACACCCTGACACACACAAACACAGACCTGCAAGCTCCCCTGGACCCATTAGCCCCGCAACCTGATCCTACCCACCCCTTCTTCCTCCCTCCCGCTCCCCCTAGTAATTTACTCCTGGTTTCCTACGCAGTTCCTGGAAACAGCAAATATCTGTACATGCCATTCCTAGTCTATGCTCATGCCCTTAAACTGAACTGTGTGTATGTAGACCAGATGCGGCAAACAATTCTACACACTCGAGAAGACTACCTTTGTCTTTAGCAAGTGCTGGATCATGCCCATAAATAGGGTGACATGTATGGGACAATGTGAAATCCAGGACTCTGCCTGCCTGCCACTCCCCACCCCTGCTCCACTTTTGCAGGCTGCAGGGAATCAATGGCCCACTAATGATCCAGTCTTCTTTAACAATCACCTATGTGAAGTAACAATTAGTGTTAACAGAGCTTCCTATTTCACAGCTCTTGCTGCTCTGTCTTTGCACCCCACACCTGGGACACTTGTTTTAATTTTCACAGGCCAGCTGGGACCAGTCTCCAAAATCCAGGACTGTCCTGGCCAATCCAGGATATATGGTCACCCTACCCATAAAGCCTTTCCCCACTTAAAACCCTTAACAGACATAATAGCAACATATGTCTTAACATATGTAGTAGTAAATAAAGAGTTCATACCGTTATTTCTTCTACACCTATATTTTGCTGAAACTTTCTTGATAAAGTCCATATGGTATAGTACAATTAATCCCTTTCTTCATTCAAGTTTAAAATTCATCTCTGATATAAAACTCAAAATTTTAACCCACATCTGTAACAATTCATCCCATTGTAATCTTTCATCTTTAAAAGGAATTTAGAAAACTGATTAAGGGTCTAGTCCCTGGGAATTGCTGGTGCATCCTGCTAGGTGATGAGAAACTTTGATTCCCACAGTCTTCAAGATGTATGTAGAGAGATAGAAAGGGAAGGAAAGAAGGTACACATACATGCAGTCTCTAATTGGCAGCTGAACAGAAAGCATAGTGTTTGAACCTTCTTACAACCATTTCATCTTAATCTCAAAGAACACACCTACAGGCTTAAAGACCGTCCACTTCTATGTAGTTACTAGATAGTTAAATATATAAATAGCTAATGCCGCTTAATTAAAACATAATTTTCACCACTTGCAGAAAGGTCATTAATTGCCAGCAAAAGTTTTACCACACACTAATGTATCTGAAAATAATTAGCATGGTAATAATGATGATGAACTTATGCATATGCATGTCAATATACTTATTCTCCCATGTGTGTATGCATGTGCATACATCATACATTTACTGAAAAATAACAGTTCAATTGTTTATTTCTTCCTTTCTTTTAATCCCATGAATCCAACGGTATTCTTCATTCTGATTCTGTTCAAATTCAAATTACAAGTACCTAACATGATTAATTTCTATTCTTAAGTGCTTTGAGAAATCTTCAGAGGAATGGCCCTTGATGTTCTAGTTGGAGAAATGAAAAGGATGATTTTTTGTTCTGTTCAGAAACAGGAAAATTATGTCATTTTTCTATTTGAAAAGGTTCCTACATTACTATTGTTATGGATGGATTTGCCTCTGCTTTAAAGTAGATGTAAGTGTGCAAAGATCTGTTATAGTGTACTCTTAATGGACCCTCCAGAAAAGTAAATAAATCATATGTCCAAGTTCAGTAAGATATGCCTCGGCTCTGTACCCCTTACTGTAAAAGTTGAAATTTTAATCTTTCAGAAATATTTTCAATTACACTGAAGGATTGACATTTCCTGGTGCGTTATAAAGGCTACACATGTAAGTAGAAGTGGTAGAAAGGAAGAGAGGCCTACTGAACAATGAACTCTCCAACAAAACTAAAAAAACAGAATCAGTGAGCCATGCAAACTGAAATGAAGGTCATTGAGATTTTCCCCATCCCTGTCATCCCATTCCTGATAGTTGCCTTAGCTAACAAGACTATCCAGGAGACGTATAAAAATAACTTAAAAAGAACAAACACTTTTGTCTTTAGAACAGACCAAATAGAGGTACCTTAGAAAACTTTCCCAAGGAAATAGATCACCAACCTACCCAAAAAATCTTCACCTATTTATCCAACTTAAACAATTTGCTATACACCATATAGTATCAGGATTGAAAAGTACTTGTAGTAGATTTGTTTGTATGGGAGGGAAAAAATCCTTGAACTCTTAGGATGGAAGAGACTGAAAATAGCCAGAGAAATGTGTCCGTGGGTATACTCTTTTCCCTCTCTCCCTCCCCTACTTCCCTCCTCCTTCCCCCACCCCTTTTCCCCCTCTTAAAACCTTGGATTCCCTTTTCATTATTTGCAGTAAGTAAAGTTTATTTCACTTCAGGAACTCTCAAAGGAGCCTGTTTTAGGGCATAGTCTTCTGTGCTTTCCTGTTAATAAGGTATTATTATACTCTCCCAGTATTAAGGTATTATTATACTGCTCTAACAGGGAGGCCGTCCCTGACGTGCCCATTCAAGGTTAGAATATGAAAATCTTCATTAAAAATGTTGTTGTTGTACCAAGATGATTCATGGTACACTGACTTTACTAATTAAATTAATAGCTACACTTGCTTACTAAAGAGATTAACTTCTGCATCACCCTCACTAGATGGGTTAGTTGCTAGGCAGCTCTCACTGGAGGTTTGGCACTTTATTCCTTATCTCTAAGGACAAAGGCTGCTATGCATCTTTCAGTAGGAGAATGCAACATTGCTCTCACTAAGAGCATTCATCTCAGTCTTTATATCTCAATTGCTTTACTTTAATTATTGTAATCACTTGGTGCATTCTAGTGTTGCAAGTCTATTTAATCTGGAGTATATTTTGACTCAGATGTTATGGAATTGGTTCAGTTTTTCTCCCTTGCTAGTTTGCAGCCTCCAAATTTATTCTAAGTCACACGTGATGTTCTTACGTACTGGATCGTGCCTTCAGTGTTACGGTACTATTTAGTACAAGAATATTTAAGCCCTTTTCAATATTTTTCTATCCACTGAACTGTTCATTGTCAAATATTTGCTTGTTTACTTCATTCAATTTATTCCACACTCGACTGTACATCTAGGAAGTCACACCTTTATTAACATAGCTTCTTTGGGCTTAATCCCAAAGGTTGTAAATCAGGCATTGTTCCTTTGACTTTGTTGGAGGTATGTTGATATACAGCTCCTGAGAATCTACTCTCCTATTTCACAGAGCAGCTAGATTTATAAAGCACAAGGATCTAGATAGCAGCTGTTTTACTTTCCCAGGTAACAGGTACACAGTACCTACATGAACATGACAATGTGCTCTGGTCTTAGCAATATAGCTATAAGGTTTAGATCTTCATTCACTGGTACCCTGTGCTAAAATCAAAAGCTAGGGTAAATCTGCACAGCTACAGGGACTTAACTAGTGTGATGTTAACTTGCACCAACAAAACATTTGGCCCCAAACCTTTAAAGCAAGGACCAGACCCTAGCCTGAGTATGACACTGAAGTTGCATCTGCAACTACTTTTCACTTAGGACAAAAGTTTAGTTGTAGTTTATTTTTAAATGGAACTAGCAAAAAAAGCTCAAATTCAAATGTGGCAAATTCTCATTATTCAGAAAAAAAATGTTTTCTATAGCTCTAGATGCAAATTGGCATGGTATTTACCAGAAATGAATGTAGCAATTTGAAGCAAGCAATCTCTAAAAGATGTAGCCCTTTTCTGTCCACAGCTCAGTTATCCACAAACAGACTTTGATTATTTTGAAATTCTATTATTTGGGGGGGGGTTGTAAAATACCACACGCAAACCTATACTAACCTACGTTTTTTGCAAAACTATTTACTATCTTTGGCACCTACCTGCTATTTATTATGCAAAGCATTGTTAATGTAATGCTACATGGTATTGCTTCTGCTAGTTGACTAGTTGAATACAACTTTGGGGAAGTTGAGCATTTCCAGCCTAAAAAGTAAATAGCTAATATGTTTTATATGCAATAAGACTTCCTTGTTTGAACAGTATCATTTAACATTGACAGGAGGATATATAAACAAACATAATTACCACATTTACTCAATTTGAAGATGGGGTCCGTTCCCCCCCGCCATTTAACATGAAGAGGAAAGCCCCTTGCCTCACAATCAAGCATGAGGTAGCAGAGGATGAGGGGAATAGGAAGATGCAGCTCCAGCCCCAAGCCAGGGAGCTCCAGCCCCAATCCAGCCAGAGACATAGCTTCCACCTTCCACCCACTGCACTCCTGCCACTCCTCCCCCACAGCCCTGAGTCTTCCCCACCCCATGCCACTTCTCCCTCTCTCTCCCTCTCTGCTGCTCTCTTCTTTACTTTTTCTTTGTGCTGGAAGGCTCCATCTCTGCTCTAGCTTGGCCCCATAGCAACGGTGAACAGCTAGCACTGTTGTTCCAGCCTGGCCCTGTAGCAGCAATGCCAGCTCCCTGCCACTACTGCTATAGGGATGGGTTAGAATAGCAGTGCCATCTCCATACCTATAGGAAAGGCTGGAGCAATGCTCCATGCTGCAGCAGGGATGGAGCCTGCTGGTGTAGAGCAAAAGGTAAGTGGGGAAGTGAGGGGCCAGCAGGGGGATGGAGAGGGAGAAACTTCAGAGGATGCAGATGGAAAGGAGAGGGACCTGAGGCTGTGAGTGGCAGCAGTGGCATGAGGAGGGGAGGAGTGGGGAACAGGGGAAGGGGGAATCAGGACAACCTGAGGCTGTCAGGGGGCAGGAACACTAGAGGGGTAAATGTAGGCAGGACAGGCAGCAGAGGGCAAGCTAACATCCTCTTTCACTGCCTGCCCATTACAGCCCCCCCACCCCACCTTCCCTATCATATACCACCTGCCCTACCATATACCCCTTACTTCCTCCCCCATTGTCTGTCTCCCACTGCCAGCAGTATTGGGGAAGG
>NW_017729030.1:32808068-32812551 GCF_001723915.1 Gavialis gangeticus | reverse complement strand
CCCCCCCCCCCCCCCCCGGGGCCCCCCCCCCCCCCCCCCCCGTACCAGCAGTATTGGGGAAGGAAGGAATTTAAGATGATCTTCCAATAATTAGATTCCATCAATGGAAAATTATAATAAATTTATAAAATGTTTGTGTGTAGAATATAATTATTGCGGAGGGTCTTCTTACTTTCAGGATCTTCTTATATTCAGGTAAATATGGTAAGTCAAAAAGTTATCCAAAATCCAGAAATATTTTCATAAGCAACTTTTCCCTCTCTTTCACCAGTTCCAGCTTCTGTTTACACAACATATTGTGACATGTAGAATCAAATACTGTTGCCCCTAATTACCGATAATGCAAGAAGAAACAAGGGTATCCTAGGGCAGCAGTCCCCAGCCCAGCAAAAGACTTTCTGGATTTACTAAGCCACAGTAAATTGAAGAATTAAAAGCAATGTTTCCTTAGGCTGGTGACAGTTAGGACCTCTGCATTAAGGGAAACATCCATTTCCTTTCTGCCAAAAGACAGAGTTGAAACAAGGAGATGTTATTGATGAGAAAAAATAAAGAGGAAGGTAGGAATAACTTCAAGAGAAATAATTGGCTTGTTTAGCAATGAAAATTGTACCGATTTTGATTTCATAAGAACAATTATTTCTGCTTTATTTTTAAGTGAAGGTGTTAGATTTCATCACAAGAATTTTTTTCCAGGTCTCTGGAAATTATGATGCAAACAAAGTTTTAGGTAAAATGTTTACTTCAAATATCAAACTCATTGCTTTATTGAAACATATACAAGGTAGCCCCCTTACTCAGAGGTGCTCTTATTTCTCCTAAATTGTCAATGAAGTCTCTTGAATTGTCCTCTTGACATTTCATAGAAATATATTGAATATTCAAGTTTTCCCAAATGTTCATACCTATTCTGGGAAGTCACTTAGAAACATTTTCTGCTAATGATGCATTATTTACTGGGAAGTACTTGAGACTGACACAGGTAATTTATATGGCAGTCACACATCATAAAAATTTGAAACATATTGGCTAGATATCACTCTATCTATTAGTAGCACTGAAGTGATAAAGACCAACTTGTAGATGCTTTCTCCTTGAATATGCATGAACCAGATCATATCATGTTCTGGCTTCAGGAAATCATTTTCTTTAAAAGTTCATTTTCTGAAATGTCCAAGGATGAAAATTCTGAAAACAATGCTCAAAATATCAAGTGAGGTACCTTCCTCCATCAGGCAATTAATTGTGGCCAAGTAAGATTGTCAACACCTGAACATCTTTGTTTGTCAAGATTTTGACTAAATGTAATGTGTTCTTCCTTCATACCAAACCTTTTAGCCCCTGAAGACACCCCCTCTCTGTCTTTAAAAAAAAGGTAATTCACTAAATGAAGTTCAGTCAAAACTTCCTATTCCCAATGTGTTGCAGACTGAAACCATGAAAAGCCATGCAATTTGCATAAAAGGGCCACATCCAACCAAGCACAGCCATGCAGTATGTGGCACTGCAAATACATGTGCAGCACCACATACCTCACATTCAGCTGTTCTCCATGCCGCAAGGGAGAATGGGCCGGGGGGGGGGGCAGGTTTTGACACTTGGATATCCATGGGTCAAAAAAACCCACACCAATAAAAAAGCAGAGTGGCGCATGTAGAGACAGCATGCACCACTCAGAACCAGAGCCTGGCCACCCAGACCCACACTCCAGCTGCCAGCCAGACTCCAAGCAGTAGGATCACCACCGCTATAGCTCCAGGAGGCCCCCACAACCCCAAGTAACGCTGCTAGGACCAGCCCAGTGCTGGTCCCATCCTCCCCTACCACACCCAGGGTAACCTGCCACACCAGAGGGCATGTGGCACAGGCATTCCGTGGGGACAACTAGCAGCAGCACAAGGTAGCACTTCATAAATCATGTCTGAATGAAACATTGTTTATTCTCCCTAGCACATATTGTTAGAAGAATAAACCCATATATTACCAGATATATTGGAACATGAGGTGGAGAGTATTCCAAGTGAGTCCAGTGAGACAATTTACATGACAGTACAAAGAATGTAGAATATATATAAAGGCAAATAACTGGTGCATCAGATACTAAACCATAATATACATACAGAGGAGAAGTATATGAATGCTGGGATCTCAAATATTAACATTCAACAAAAAGTATTTTCAGTGGTTGCTATATGCAAGTGTTAGAAGTTAATGTGGCTTGGTAATGTAGTGTGATATATAGAAGTATTTATTAGAGTCATAAGGGAGGTCTGGAGCATGTCCAGCTTTATACATTGGCTCATATTGTCAGAATGAAACGTTTCTGCATGAGATACCTCCTTAGCATCATTCTGCTTGCAAGATTACTGCCAAAGGACAGCACTATGCCTTCATTAGCTATCCTTTGTTTAAACCTTAATCACAAAAAAATCTCTAGGGGGAGGGAATCTTTTGTTAAAAGGCATTCTCAGACTAATTTACGTTGCATATAATTTCAGAAAAGTTCTTTTCCATTTCTATTATTGATATTCAGCGTCAACTTGGATTCATTATTTTTATGCTGTTGTCACGATGGGACTTCTGTCCCACTAAAAGATAACACCTCAAACCACCCTTCCCCCAAAGTGTTCCAAGCAGAATTCCAAAGTAAAACTGTTACAGACTCCAGTAGAAAAGACTTTATTTTTATTTTCGCAGCACATCTCTGCCACTATAGAAGCCATCAATGCAATCTAAAATCCCAACAATCTAATTTGTGCCTGTATGTAAGTAGATATTTGTACCACATTCATTATCGTGGTATTTACACTCCTTAATGGCATCTGCAAAGACGGAAAACTTCTTATAGTGAAAAACAACGTACTTTTATAAAACGGATGGAGACCATCCAGACTGATCAGAGTGCTAGTCACACAGCAGTGCTGCAAATGAGAACACCACAGATGCTACAGCAACAGAAAGCAAAAATGATGTATTGTGACAGGACCAAGCCAGGAGTGTCTTTGAGGGCCTTGCCTGCCAGCTAGTCCTGCACTTCCATGGTCCCTTTTTGATCCTCCTTCTCTTTACAGTCACCTTCCATGCCTTGATGAAAACAAAGTATCTGGGGGAAATTTCCTAAGATCTTAAAATGGGGATTCTGCTGGTGCTAGGTTTCTTTGTGGCTTTTCCAGGTTGGTCAGTTGGTTGGCTGTCTAATTTTGTTTAAACAATCGTGAACAAAACACTTTGTGAAAAATACATTCTTTTTCTATGGATGTTTCTAACTTTATCAAAAAAGTAATAAAAACAGAAAAAAAACCCTCCTGAAAACCAAATTATTTTGACTGAGAATTGCTTCTGTAGTAAAAGTACCAGAGAGGAAGTCATTCAGCTCAACCCGTCCCCCACCCATATACTGCTGGGCTTAGGGCTGCCTGGCTCTTATGATAGTGCTGTGCCTGCTGTAGCAAAGGTTCCTGAAGGAAGGGCATTCTGACGCCTTCCCCAAATGAGTGCCTCACTTGCCACTGCCCCCACCCCCTCCAAATTACTAGCTATAAAGCCCTTTACACTGGATCCAATCCAGGGCTGCCAAACATCTAAGTGGCCAGGTACACTATGTCCTATGGAACACACACAGGAGGCGCTACCTTGTGCAAGCCAGCCCATCCTGAGCCACAAACCACTCAAGGCACACCACTCTCCCCACTGCACTGAATGTCTACAAGCATGGCACCACAGGTTGTCTCACACTGGCCTGCTCCCTGTGACAGGTGCTGGAACTAGAAGCTGGAAGAGGGAGGGAGAGCCCAGAAACCAATGTGGGCAGTAATGACTGGGCAGGAACCCAGAGGCTAGATCCAGATGTACAGGCACATGCAGTTTGTGGCACTACAAAACACACACTGGGCACATTTAAAGCATGCCCTGTGCTGCAAATTTGCAGCACAGGGGCAAAATTCGCTACCAGGAAAGTACAGTAGCAAAAAAAAAAAAAGCTGCAAAAACCTGGCACAGCACAATAGGAGCATACACCAGTAGACATAGAGACTGAGTCCTCCTGGTAGACACTTTGACTGCTGGCCAGAGTATCTCCCCTCCTCTAGTTCTGCCCCAGCTCCTCCAGCATGCTGGAAGGAGTAGGGAAACAAAAGTTTCCCTGAAGCAGGGCACTTTGCCCCACATCAAAGTGCATGCTCACAGATGTGTGCAGTGGCAATAAGTGGTGGCACAAATTTACTGCTGCAGGTGCACATCTCTGTATGTGGAGACAAGCCCAGAGGCTGTAAATTAAACCCATGTAGGCTACATACCACCTATGGGCCAATCTCCTTTTTGCCAATATTAGGCTTCACAACCAGTCTGTGAATCCAGAAGCATTTTTTTAACCCCACTTACTGTGTCCAAGCGAGCTCAGCCATGCAGTATGTGGCACCACAGATGTGTCTAAGGTACCACATACTGAACATTCAGCAGTCCTCCACACTGCAAGGGAGCAGGG
>NW_017729030.1:32794593-32803068 GCF_001723915.1 Gavialis gangeticus | reverse complement strand
TAACCTGCACAAAAACCTGAGCAAAAAAAAGCAGAGTAGTGCATGCAGGGATAGCACATGCCGTTCATAACCAGAGCCTGGCCAGCCAGAGCCATACTCTGACTGCTGGCCAGGCTCTGAGTGGCAGGATTGCTGCTGCTGCAGCCCCAGGACCTCATATAAGGCAGCTGGGGCCAGCCCAGTGCTGGCCTCCCCTACTCCACCTGGGGTAAGGCGTCATGTGCCAGAGGGCACATGGCACAGGCATGCCCCAGGGACAACTAGTGGTGGCACAAGGTGTCCCACTGCTACTTGTCCTTGGGGAAACAAATGTCTATGCTCATGTGGACACAGCCACTAAGTTATTATGGGAAGGGACATCACAATAATGTTCTACTCAATGGGAAAAAGACCATCTTTAAAATTAGTGATAAAAGAACTATTCTTCAATACAAACAGAATGTCTCTTACACAATTATTTGTGGACTCAGATCAAAATCCTGTTCACCTTAATTATAAAATCTCCTTAATTAAAGTCAGCGGGAATTTTGTGTGAATGAAGTACAGAGGATTTGCTACCAATATTCACTGCAAACCTAAAATTACAAACTGAATTTTCTCAACTTTTTTTCAGGTCATTTATGCTACTGAAACAAACGTCCTTTTATACACAATAACTCAAAAATACTTGATACTTTTTCAGCAAGTTCCAGGTAACTTAATAGGTTGTAAATAGGTTGTTAAACCAAAACAAATTACTACACCAATGATTTTTAACTGGGCTTTTCAAGACACCCTATTTCCCTTGTTATGATTGTTGCAATAAGCTTATTTTTTTGCCAATATTTCTGTCCCTTCCATTCCTCCCAAGAATTCAAGCAAGATATTAGACAAAGGACTGTATCATTCCTAAAGCTGATGACACAACAACAGATGAATATAACAGATTAATATTTTCCTCACTAGTATTGATCAGCTTACATTTTGGGGTAGAATTTAGAAATTAGATAGTATTTTCTTTCGCAAAGTTACATCACAAGGGTTATTTTTTTTCAGATTTGGTATATACAAAGTTGGAAAACACTCATAAAATCATAAATACTACATACATTTTATTCTTATTTTATGTCCTTTGCTTACATCAGTAAAAAAAGTTCTGAGAAATAGGGGAACAATATTAATATCTATTCAGAAACAGTCACGCACATCATTGCAAACAATATTTGTTCTGCAGTTTGTGGAACTATTAAGAAGAGCTAAATTACGAACTGAAAAGTGCAGTTATTGAGAAAGTTCAGCTCTGATGTTATTTACGGTGTCAGAACTCTCAAAGTCAACAGCTGACATAAATTTCATAGTAACAACTGTCATTTCATTTAACCTTTTTAACTAAAGCAGAACACAGTTTATCTCAGTGAATCACTCATGCCACATTGAGGCAAATCTTCACCTTCATAATGAAGTCTTGGCCTACTAAATGACATATCCAGAACTTTGTGAATGATAACTTCAAACAACACAACCCATAGGGAATATCAAGCATATGGATTTAATTCACAAGTATTCTTGATGTTTTGTAACAAAGATAGCTACTGTAGGAGAGATTACTTTATTTTACATTAATATGTATTAATGGATGAAAAGGAAGAGGAAATCACCCTGAAAGAATATTTGTACAATATTAGGAGGTTTGAATAAAGATTCATAAAACAGAAATCTCTTCATCATTATCCATTTGTAAAACTGAGATCCTACATACTTTAATCTGTCTCAGCTCACTCTGACTTGTGAAGAGTATCAAATACTGAGCAGTGTATATGAGAGCAAGACATGTTTAGACTACCTTCTCAGGGATCTCTCTTGTTTTTTTTATTAAAAAATACTTTCCCTATATTCCCTAGGCTAACATAGGTCTAAATCAAAGTCAATAGAAAGTCCAATATGTTGCCATGTGCACAGTCTAAATTCAAGTTCCAAATTCATCTCAGATTTTAGAAAATACAGGAGATACACTTAACCAAGCCTAAAACAGGGACAAACCATGTCACACGGACATGAACTGAACCCATATACCTACAGCCAACCCTGACAGATTGTGTAGAAAACACTGTCATAGCTAAAGGTTAACAGCATCACAGAAAGACAGTCACAGTTACTAAGTCTGGGACACATGGTCCTCTGGAGAGAGCTGTTAGCCCTCTGTGCACTAGATCTGTTCCTGTAGTGGTCCCTTAGAGGCTTAGATAATGTTCTGACCAATAGAGTAGCCCATGGATCACAATGCAAAAAACCTGAGATATTTCTATTTTTATTTCTTAAAAACTTGTGAACAGACTAACAGCCACATCCGGAAGTAAGATTAAAGGTTTCCAAAGCAGTCTACGTTTTAAGGATGGAAGCACTGTGTGAGAGTGGGAAAGTGTAAGGGAGTACCACCTCCAGGGGTGGCGTGAAACCCCTGGAGTCCCTCAGTCTACTCTCCCTGTGGGCAACTACTCCTTCACTCTCTCCTGCCATGCCTTGATGGTTTGTTATTTATATGAGGGAGGCTGCCCCAGGGCCACCAGGTGTCTGTGCTTCTCACCTTAAGGGCAAATTGTGTGGCTCCAATATGCCCCTACACCATGCCCCATGCCTCACAGGTGTTATCATTCCTTGATGGTCACTGGTTCTCACTCAGCCCTTCCCCAGGCTATCAACATAATCAGCCCTCTGTAAAAGGCTCCTGGACCCTCCCAGCCCACACCCCCCCAGGCACCAAAGTCTGTGCATCTAGTCCCCCCTGGGCATTAGATTCTCCCAGACTCCCTTGTAGTCCCCCCAGGCACTGGCATCTCCCAGACTCCCTCAGCCCCTCTGGGCTATTCTCTCTCCATCTCTATCCCCCCTCTCATTCTCTCCCCACCTTTTCTCATTCTCTCCCCACCCCCCATTCCCCAAGCTCTCAAGCTCAGGCAGACCTGGTGCATGCAAACCTGGTGTCTGGAGCTCCACTGCTTGTTGCTCCTGGGCTTAGCCTGCTTCATCAGGCCATGAACTTATATCCCAGCCCTCTTCTGGTCAGGTGAGGCCCTCATTACCTCCCTTCTCCACCTGCCTGCTGCTTTGCAGGCTGCTCATCTTCTTAAAGTGACAGGCGCATCCAGTGCTCTGTCACAGAAGGTAAGATTAAGAACCAGACATAAATTACAAACACGATCAGCAGAAACATAGTCCACTAGGAAGTATGCAGCGTGAGATGGTGCTTATTCAAGGAGTGCTTTAAAATGCTTCAGCAGGCAACATTTGGAATGTGATAAAGGTATAAATCTGTGTTAGTTTCAGACTGTCAACCCTAGAATCTAATTCAAATTTAAACAGTAGTTTAAACATTAGAAGAGATTGCCATCATTAGTCCTCCATAGTCTTAACCTTTGGAGCTTTCAACAGAAAAGACAGTGAATCTAATTAATTATTAGTCTTTCAACCTTGGAGACCTGGGTACAAGTCAGTGGTTCAGAAGACAGTTAATGAGATTAGTAGCTTCATTTCAATACCCCATGTGCTCTAATCCCCATCACGTCCACCTTCCTCTCTTCTTTTTCCCTGCTATACTTTTTTTTCTATTTAGAAAATGTAAGGAGTCAGGAATGTCTGACATCTATTGATTCAAGTTAGATTGCTGTCCTCCATCATCCCAGCCTGCTTTGCATCCCCCACTGCCCCACCTTCACAGGGAGATGCGCTAGCACTTGGCTTGTACTTTGCTGCTTCCTGCACCAAACAAGCACAGCCCCTCTCCCCAGCCCCACCTCCTGCCTCCAGTCACATGTCAGCTACAGGCAGGTAGCAGAGAGAAGGGAGGTATCTGTTCCCCCTGCATGAGGCTCAGGACCTGGGCACCCAAGTCCCTGGGTCACGCTAACACACCTTGTCACAAAGCACCCAATTTCATTTGTACAGACCCAAACACTGAGCCCAGGAGAACCCCCACACTTGAGCACAAGCCCATGGACCCTTACCCTGGCACCCACACATACAGCCAGGATATCTAATGCCCCTACACTTGGGCACAGACCCACAGATGCCAACCCTGGCACCCACAAACCTAGCCAGAAACTCCCATGCCCTCATACTCAGTCACAAGCCCACAGACCCCCAGCCCTAGCATCTGCACACCCAGCCAGGGACCTAGTTCAGGCATGACCCCTTCAACCCTGACCCTGGCACCAGCACACCACATCTCAGAGGCCAGAGCCAGACACCCTGCCACCCATATCCCAGCATAGACATGCCCCCTCCTGAGCAGGAACCAGTGCAGAAGGATGGCTTCTGGTAGGTTGATGTGGTTGGAGACAGAACGTAAGGAGGTGACCCTGTGACATCCAGGGTTCACCCACTGCCAGCAGGTACCTGTGTCATGTGCACTTGGAGTGATGCAAACATTTTTTGGCCCATGCTTACTGGGTCCTGAAGTATTAGAGTAGGGGGCTGGGTGTGGGGAGGGGAAGGAAAGGGCTGGGCATCCAAGCTGGGGCAAACAGGTGGATGCCCCCAGAAACTTCAGGAGCAGGGGGGCTGTGGCTAGATGCCTTAATGTTGCAGATAGAGGACACTGAAAATTTCCAGGCAGGGATGTGGGACATTGCCAGCATTATGGGGCACCTGCTAGAAGTGCCTGAAAAGTTCAAGGTCATTGAGATGACCTGGCCAGCGATCTCCCAGCCACTCTGGAGCAGAGGCCACACTGAGCTGTAGTGAGAGGGAGAGCCACACCCTGGGACATGTACCTATGCATACCCACTGTTCCATCCATCCATCCATCTGCAGCTGAACTATTACCCACCTGCAGAAGCTGAGACCCCACAGGTACCTCCATGGACCACAGAAGACCCAGTGCTGTCCTCCTCCAGTATCCAACCCTGGTCACACAAATGGGGCTATGCAGAGATGAGGGACCTCATCGTGATGTGGGGTAAGCAGGAGGCTGAGCAGCAACTCCACAAAGGGGACTGCAAAAGGGACACGTTCAAATGCACTGATCAACAGATGCTAGAACAAGGTCACAACAGACCCTGGGTGCAGTGCTGAGCCAAGACAAAGTGGATGAAGATTCAGTAAAAGTACATGCATAATTCTGGCCCGTTGGTGCTTGTCCCTGGATGACTGCAACATCTGGGAGCAGAGGTGCAACCGCAGTGGACTTGAACTCCCTTGACATCTTCTCAGGCATGGTCAAGCACATGGACCATCCCACAGAAGTCACCACATAGGATGTGGATCCTGTGGCTGTGTCCTCTACCATGTCTCCTCCCTCTCTACCTGGGTCCTCAAACCTGTGGACCGCAGTTGAACATACAGTCTCCAGAACACCATTCCTGACACAACTGCCATGGGTGTTCTGCTCCCACTCCTCTGACACATCCTTGCTGCCTTCCCCATTCCAGATGTGCAAAGCACTCCCCTCCCCCTGCCTTCCACCGCCCCCCCCACACACACACACCACCACCAGCTCAGCTGCAGTACAACCCACAAAACTGCTGCAGCACAACCCACAAAACCCATGCTCAACCCTCCCTGCAATTCTGTTGAAGACTCTGTCATCAACTGAGGACACCCTTCTGCCCAGGACAATAAAGCTCTACCCCACTCCATGTGACCATGACGTGAATAGAAATTTCAAACAGGATCCAGCTTAGAAATATGTAGCTGGCCATATTTTACTAATACATCAAAACAAGCCTATACATAGAACTCATAACCTGAGTTCTATAATTAAGAACCTTCTCCAGTAGTACCCAGCAATGCTACCAAGTTGAATTATTTGAAAATATCGTGCAAGTAAAAACTGTTCATCATAGCTTTACAATAACCAGAAAAGTCTCTCCTTTATTATCCCCACACAGTCTGATGGCTGGTGTGTACATATGAAAATGCCCAGATTTCCTAAATGTTGCATGCACTTTTGCACAAATAAGTATAAAACCAAACATTCAGGTGTGAGCTAAGCATTATTCATGCTTTACTTGCTAGCCATCCATAATTATGATATATTCTTCTGTTTAAAACAGAAAACAGAAGCAAAAGTATGCAAGTGGTAGCAAATAACATGACACAAACAATGTTTAGTACTAAGTCACAGTTACTGGCCACTGGCTACAATTTAGTACTTTAATGTAATCAACAAATACAGATATCTAATTAACAGCTTTATATCTGCAAATAATTTGCAAACAGAAAGATAGGGTAATTAAAATAAATGTTGTCAAAAAAAACATTCAGCCACTGTCAATTATGCACAACTGTGATTATGCCTTGCCAACTTTTGCAGAACACAGGCAAAACAAAAGTCTGTAAAAAAAGTCTATGAACAAGTCTATATTAGAAGTACATTACATAGGTAAAAACAGAATTGTAGTTGTCAACATTTATACACGTATGTTGTTTTGTCTCTCTCTCACACTTACCTTTTACAATAATAATTTTCAAAATGTGAACCTCAGTTGCATCAACTGTTTTATCATCATCACACTGCTCTCTCTCTCTCTCTCACTAGAACAGCCATTAAAAATTATCATTTTCCAACAGATCTCATGCAGTTACCACAGTCATTTTTCTATGCTAAGGACCAAACAAGCTAAAAAGCTCTTGCCAAAAGTTAAGGTTTTTTTCCTCCTTCAAAGGCAGCTACTATTCTTGGTCAACTCTTTTGGGGTCTGATCCTTGAGCTGCATCTGGCCCTTTGGGAGTTCTGGGTATGCAACATGTGCAAGGTAAGATCCTTGGAGTTTCTAGCATATCAAAAAAAATTTCCTCAAGTGGATCCAAGTTACTAAAACAGAAGCCTAATTTGAATACTTGTGACTGATGCCAATAGAAGTTTCAGCACACTGATATCATAGCAAACATACCTCAATTATATTTCCTTGCTCAAAGTTTTTAAGAGAAAAATATGTAAGTGCTGCCATTTTACTCAATGTGATGCGCATGAGAGTATCTATTGTACAATTGCTCCAAATGTAGAGGGCAGTTTGGTATATTAAGCCTAAAATAGAAAATTCAATAAATTAAAATGCTGCCCAGTGTGATCATTCACCAGAAATGGACAATTTGCATGAGAAAAATGTATATGCACCATTAATTATGAAAACCTACCAATGAAAGAAATAGTGGGCCCAAGAATGGGGCAAAAGGGGTGCATTCTGCCTCCCTCCCATGCAAACTTTGGCTGTTCTACATATGGGCAGTGAGGCATATTTGCTATGGTATCTGTGTGCTGACTGAGTTCATTGACAAGACTCCTGCCAGCAATCTGCATAAGCATTGAGCTCTGAGCTCACCAGCTGATCGGGGTGGGATCTGGCCAGAGTCCTTGCTTTTGTGTGGCTCAAGAGCCCAGGGGGTGAGCATGGCTGCTGTTAGCACTTCCCCTCCCTCTCCCTCTCCACTACATTCATCAGCAGGGGAAGAAGGGTACAGATGGCAACAGCAGCATTCACCCTCTAATCTCCAGAGCCCCACAAAAGCAGAGGCTCTGGGGCAGACCCTGCACTGAGAGCTCACATGTGGCACAGCCAAAGAGGGGGTTACTTCACGCCCTCTCGATCTGCCCCTGAGAAAGAGTTCGAAAGAAAAGAATATTGTTTAAAATATGCAATATTGTATTAAAACAAATGCATGCCTACTGCAGGTTTAAACTGGGTGACATATCAGGTTTAAATGCAGGTTTAAATTGGGTGACATATCAGCTTACAGTATTGTTCGCATTCACTAACTGCACAAAAAAAAGGTTTATATTTATGAGATTGGGTTTTTTTCAAATGTTGAGAACGGCTAACAAAACTTTGCATTACCTTCTGTAGAGCTTTTTCAAGCATTGGAAATCTGTTCCCCAGTCTAATAGATTCTTTCTCAACCAACTACCTAGGTTGTCACTCATAAGGGCCACTCCCAACAACCTCATTTCCCTGTGAGATGCATGCAAATCCCACTGGAATCAGTAATGAGAATATTTAGTACCTTTCACAAATCACACCTCAAATTTACCAATCCCGAAATAGATTTGTACTACACCAATCATCTAAATACACCTAAAGAACAAACACATCAGCCTTTTCTCAGAGGCTTAACATGAACACAATAGTGCAAGGATCAGTTGTGAAGAATACAAAACAAGTGGATTTAGCAATATCCTCCTGTATTATTTTTATCTTCTATTGAATTTTTATCTTCTAACACTTCAAGCTAGAAAACCCAACAGCAGGAGACAAGATCAATTCAATATGCAAACATGAAACGTACAGGTGTTGAAAGTCTGATATACATAAGGGCTTAGTCCATCTGTCTGCATGTCTGTGTGCCCGTAACAGTCTTGGAGCACTCTGATTGATTGTCTCGGCAGCCAATCACAATGCTTACTGAAACAACCAGAGTGCTCTGTGGAGCGTCACCATGATGGCAGGGATGGAGGGGACAGAGCTGGGGAGCAAGACCAGCACCATTGGCCTCGCCCCCCAC
>NW_017729030.1:32789060-32789593 GCF_001723915.1 Gavialis gangeticus | reverse complement strand
TGGAGCGTCACCATGATGGCAGGGATGGAGGGGACAGAGCTGGGGAGCAAGACCAGCACCATTGGCCTCGCCCCCCACACTCACCCCAGCCCTGCTCCTTGGAGGCAGCGGTGGTGTAGGGTGTTGTTGGAGGGGGATGGAGGGGTCAGCATGGCAAACTGCCCCCCCCCCGAGAGGCAGCAGTGGTGTAGGCTGGTGGGTGGCACTACTCCATCCCCCACATCATTCTTGATGGACAATTCACTAGTATAATACACACATGCATATACACACATATCCAGTACTCGTAGAGACTCTTAAAAGTAATATTAGTCTGGAGTGCTCTGGACAGTATTTAAGGCAAAACCAACTATGGTAAGAAGGACCACTGTTCTAGTCTCTAGAACCAAAATGTGTTGAGGTTTGGGGGGGGTTATAAAAACAGCAAATTTGAACAATTACGATTCATTTGAGATAATCAGAAAGGCACAGAATTTTGTTGCAATTTTGATCATGGGTGCTGGGTTTCCCTCCCCAGAGAAAGGGTCCCAAGT
>NW_017729030.1:32788682-32789049 GCF_001723915.1 Gavialis gangeticus | reverse complement strand
CAAATTCCCCCAATAATGCGAGATATTCACTAAATAGTACATTTATTACACAGCCTTTCTTCCATTTCTTGCCTCCGATCCCTTTCGCCCGTCTGCCTTCTCGCTCCATGGCCACTTGGAGCCGCGTCAAGAACTCATGGCTTTTCGATCTGGCCACAATGTTCGGGCACCGAAAGCAGTCCCTTGGTATCTCCTTGCCTCCCTCGTTCACATACCGGACGCACCGGCCAAACTCCTGAGCCGGGCTGAGTGCCACGACCGGGGGGCCAGTACGGGCCGGTGGCATATCCCCGCTTTCCTCCTCAGGGCGGTAAATGGCCTGGGGGTTCTGCATAATGCAGCGGTACGCCCCGGTATTTAGCTGAAC
>NW_017729030.1:32779297-32787610 GCF_001723915.1 Gavialis gangeticus | reverse complement strand
TGGGAGGGGGCTCACTAGGCTTTTATCAGAATTTTGGTAGCCAATCAAAATGTAAACTCCACAGAACTTTCTAGTCTGATTATATAACATAATTGGGCATGTGCACTGTTATCCTCCCTCACACTGGGCATCCATCTGACAGGGAAACTAGGTCACCCTTGAGTGACAGGCCCATAGGTCATGCAAAGGCCACGTGCAGGGCCTGTTACTATGACGCTTACAAGATAGCCTCTGTACTGGCAGCACTCACAGAGCAAATTTCCAAGACAATGGGAAGTTCAGATTGGAAAGAGAATTTAGGAAGACAATCCTGTGTAGTCTTTAAATACATTTTCACAATAGAAACAGAACCCCAAAACTTTTTGTTTCAAGAGACTATTAGTGCATGCACGCATGGATAAACATGCACACACATACACACAATATCTGAAATATATTAAAGAGCAGAGAGGCAAAACCTCTAAAGTTTAGATAATTATTCAAACCCATTGAAAAATCCCAAGTGCTTGTTTGTAAAATTGAGTTAAATTATCAGTACCATAGCAAGGGTCAGGGAAGGGCAGGCAGGGCAACTGCCCAAGGTGTCAAAGCTAAGGGGCACCAACAGGTGCTGCCCAGCTGTCGTGGGAGGCAGGACAGAGCCATGAGTGGTTACTTGCAGGGGCACAAGAATAGGGGAAAGGAGTCTCAAGGGAGGCTCCCGACATTGCATGGTCACTCCTGGGGAAGCATGATTTGGGGTGCCCCCCAGATTTGTGAGCAAGGCGAGGGCAGGATGCCAGTGTGGGCTTTGTGCCAGGCTCCTAACTTCATTGCTACACCACTGTAAATTATCACCTGTGCTAAGCAGGGGTTTGGACTGTAAATATTCACTTTCTCTATAGATTAAGTGGTAGGAATGAGGTGAATTGGTTTGGACAAGGTAAGGTCCATTCATTCTGCGAGCACTTATGCACACCAGTACTTTGATTTATGCACGTAATCTTTCTGACTTGACTAGTGCTACTCATATCCTTGAAACTGATTTTAAATGTTAGCAGAAGTAGAATTTAAGACCCAAACCAGATCCAACAAGACAGTTGTCATGAACCCCACTATATTTCAAGGTGTTCAAGGGAGGTCATGCATGTTTTCTTGATTTTGTTTTATCGATGTGTGGTCCTGTTAGAAAGCAAATATTTTTCTGTGACTTCAGTTATGTCACTTTTATCACTGTATGGATTGTATTCTGTTCTCTATACATATCTTTATGATTTTAGACATGGTTTAGCCAAGGGCACTGAGGAATGCATACTTAAGGAAAAGGAAGTAGATGAAACTGCAAAGCACCTCCTGCCATCATGATCCTAGGACAAGAACAATTGCCACTCCCAAACACAGGCAGAAGGGGTTATTGTGGGGTGGGCTCTCAAGGTACTGTCTACCTGTAATGGAGGGGAACAAATTCAAACCCACAATAGCAGAGGCATCTCAGAAAAATGGGTCATTAGCTAAAGGAATTCCAGATGCCCTGGGTTGAAAAGAAATTTCTAGAGGATTGAGAGACTCATTAGCAATTGGAACAATGCTGATGGTAAGGGCGGGTTTGGAGATATTTAGGGGCTATCTAAAAGAGTTGTTTTTTTAAATATCCCAGGATAGTCCAAGATTAGTCAAAGTCCACAGCAGTCAGGGCTAGCAGGATCAGCAGGAAACCTGACCTCTGGAAATCCTGGCAGGACCTTCAGAGGGGCTACGCTGAAGCCAGTTAAAAGGGTAAGAAACTTTACTCATCTTTCTGTTCCATCTTCAAAATATATAGTCAGTTTTTCCCATATAATTCTTTTCTCCTTTATAATAAATCCTTGTGCTGTCTTTTTTCCCTTACTGATTGCTAATGGTAAATCTGATCTCAGGCCAAGCTTCCTTTCAATGGAAAAAGGAACCTAAAATTCCTTTCACAAGTTGGCAGTTTTCCCTGTTGTAGCTGTGGGGTTTGGTATAAAGGAAGTGGAGCCAAGGCTTCATAGGATATGGCGTTCTCTCAAGGTAAACCTTGGTCCATTCCTTGGGACAAACATCGAAATATTCCAGGAGTGCCTCAAGTATGGGTTTGTGACAGCAGTCTTGAAGCAAATCCATATCTATTCACGAGTTATTTTGGTATTTCTTTACAGGATAAAACCAAAATGCCCAGAAGTATCATGAAGGGTTTTTCCCCTGCCTAATTTCTTGACTAAAACATATCAGATACACTTTAAAGCCATTCTTTTGAATTTTAAACTAACTTAATTTAAACTTCTGAGTCATTGAGATTTGCTTCTCATTTGGTAGCAAATAATTCTTTATTCCAACTGTTCTCAAGCCATCTCAGTTCTATGATAAGTCTTCCTCAACAAGAAGTTTTACAACTTTGCTGAGGAACTGTCAGAACTGTTGATCTAGAAACACGTACATCCCTTAATATTCTGATAAAGGGTTACCTGCCTTGGTGATGACTGATCTTTCCATATGCAGCTTATGCTTGCAGTTTTAAGATTAAATAATTAAGTCTTAATGTATGCACCCGATGTTTATAAATCCATGATGCCCTAGGAGGAAAGAAATGTAATGTGTTAACAGGAACTTTCTTCCATTTTCTTAATGCCATGTCTCTGGACCTCTCTGGATATATTGAGCAACTAAATGAAATGGCCAGCTGCTGACAACAAGACCCATTCACACATACATTCTGGATGAACAAAAGCAACCACTAGATAAGTCATTCAACTCACGGAATCTTTCACCTCCATTGAAAATTTCAGAGAAAGAAAACAAACAAACAAACCCTATCAGAGTCTTTTTATTTAATAGACCTTTTTGCCAGTTCAAGTTTAAGACCTTTTTAAAAATGCACTGTCAGCAGTATAGCTTTTATGGGTAAAATGATAACTTTAAAGTAGATGTCCCACAGTGCATTCTACCACTGTGCTGCCTGTGGAGTGTAAAAAAACAAGGGCAAAGATGGGACTGAGTGTCTCAAACACTCCCCTCACAATGGCTTTCATCTGCTTTTCCAAATCTGTAACCTTTGAAGACAGAAGGAAACACAGTTAATGCGTTTACAAATAGACTGGAAATTGCCATGCTTGAAAAGAGACACACAAAGGGCATGAATGTCCACTGGAATCTCATTACATCCCTTAAAGGAACACATGCCAGTTTGGCAGCCCCCAAATTTGACCTGTCTTTTTAATCTTATCTGCTTGAAAAGTTCATGCACTTCTTTAGATGTATGTTCTTTTTTAAAAGAAAATGCTTTAACACTTTTTTCTCTAAAAATGAAAACAAAAAAGAAAGTGACAGCTACATCATAATACTATAAAGAAACCTGTCATATGCAGTTACAAAATCCATCCTAGTGTAGGGTGAATTCTGGAAATACAACTGACAAAATGTCTTTATGATGCACCTGTCACCCTGCTCATTTATCAAGGCAATCTTTTTAAAAGTAAAACAAACAAACAAACAGTAAAAGCCAGCAGCCCAGAACTCAGGAGTACAGCTGAACCAAACTTGTACCCACTCACATACATTTTTAAATACAATGGTTGTAGCTTTAAGCCACTGGAAGAAAACATTAAAACATATATTTCTTTGCATGCAACAGAACCCCAAAAGATGCAGCCTGTTTTTAGAAGGCAGAATGAACAAAAAAGACTGTTTTCAGAGTCATGGCCAATTATGTGACATATGGCGCATCTACATGTGCAAAGAAGCATGACTAAATTTAATGTGCATTAAGCAATTTTTGGCAGGTGTCTACACATGCAGAGATTTGGGAATAAGTTAGTACACTTGGCACTAAAATTACTCCCAAGTCCCTTCAGGCATGCCATGTGCCCCTGTGGCCACCGGTGGGCGCTCTAGTCACATAGCTGCCAGCACTTGGCAGCCATCTTGGAATCTCTGGTCCCTAGCCAGCCCCTTCCCTGACCAGGAGCCTCATGCACAGTGCAGGGGCAGCATGCACTAGCTCCCTCACTACCCACCCTCCCTCCCTGCAACAGGGCTTCCCCTGCCCCTGACAGAGGCCCCCAGTGCCCTGCTGCTTCAGCTTGGCCCCCACCAATGATGACCAGCACCTTGCTCTGTTACTAGCCATGGTTCTGGCCCTGCTGGCCCCAGGAGAGCCACACATCCACCAGCGAGGGCCAGGGCACTGACTACAGGAGGCCCCTCCTCTTGCACTCCCCACTCCAGCCCGCCTGCCTCAATGCTCATAAACTCCCAACCCCCTTCCCACCCCCAGCACCACTCATGACATACACATGGAGGAAACAAAAAACCCATTATTGCCCTCACCATCCCCATTCCTCACAACAGTACCCTTCCACCACTTTCCCCACCACCAAAAATTTAAAATCCCGCTTACCAAAGGCAAACTATATACATGAGGCAAACTATTTACAATATTTTGGCTGTTCAAGCCCAGAGAGGGGGGACTTGGGGAGAGGCCTAGGGGACAGAGCCCTGAGGCAGGTGCCCAGCACCCCAGCCCAAATGTTCCTCCATGGGTCCAGGGGCTGCGGTGAACCCAGCACATTGCAGCCTCATGTGGGAATAGGTCTTTGGTTGTGTGGTGCAGAAGAGACTGTCACAAGGCGAGACCTAGGCAAGGGCCAGGCCAAGGTGTCTGGTGGGCAGAAGAAACCCTAGGACCTCCTTCCAGGTCCAGGCAGGGGCCTGCTGTGGGGCTGCAGGTGGGACCAAGAGGCCCTGAGGAGCCACAGATAGAGGCCAGGTAGCAGGGAACATGTACACAGCAGCCAGGACCTGGAGGGTCTCTATGGTCTGGCAGTTAGTGTCCCCCTGCTGCTGGAGCTGATTCAGGGTCTTCCATTCCAGGGTCTCCATGCAGGCTCAGTGGTTCTGCTGCACCTGGTCCTGCACTTCCACCCAGGGAATGTCCTTCACTGCCAGGCTTGCTCCCATGCCTCCCATGCCTGTTCCTGTGCCCCTTCCCATGCTTCTGCCATTGCCACCAGCTGCTGGAGCAGCAGGGCCAGGTCCCTGGTGTGCCACTGGTACAGCCAGCATATCCAGACCACGCCAGCAGTAGGTGGTGGTAACCCTGAGACAGCATGCCCATTGAGGCTGGTGGGCTCTCCCATGTCCAAGACGTTGGCCCTGCAAAGGCAAAAGACAGAATCCTTTTTTTGGAGTTTGAAACATTTCAGAGATAATATGTTCTGCTTCAGGAGCCACGTTCTGCCCAACCTCAGATTGGGGGTGAGCCATGGTGCCCAGGGACAGTGGCAAGTTAACCAGGCAGGCCTAAACCCCGCTGGCTACCAGCCAAACCCCTCCATCCCCCCTTTGCTCCCCTGGGGCTGGCAGCCCACTAGGTGCTGGCCACAGGAATCCTGCCTCTCCCACCCCTTTCCCAGGGCTGCCATGGCTCCAGACCCTGCTCTTCACCCATCTCTCCCTGCAGGCCAACCACTCTGCTGTGTTGCTGCCAAGCCCACAGCACCTGGGCTTGGGATGTGTGGGGCTCACAGACAACTGGGGTGAGGGGCTGGCTGTCCCTCCACCCTCCCTACAGGAGGCCTCTCTGGGAAAGTGTTCCAGCACTCCCCCTGCCCAGGTCGCTTCTGTGCCCCAGGTAGTGCACAATTAGCTATTTGTGCAGGCTGAGGGGTGCCTGAGCCACTACTCCCTTCTGCTGCTTGTTCTGCTGGTGCCCCAGGTACATCTGTGCTCCCAGTTCCTTGGCATGAGAGGCCTGTGTCCACCCAGCTGTATGGTCACAGTCTGCTCAATAAAGTTCTGATCTCTGTTCTGGCTGTCTATGCTGTGGGAGGGGGTATCTGGGATGAGAGGACTGTGGGCAGGCCAGGCAGGGAGTAGGGGAAGGGACTGGGGCCAGGTACAGGGGCAGCGACTGGCAGGGCCCTGCCCCAGTTCAGGACTTGCTATGTTTCTGGGGCTGGCAAGGCTGGTGGCTTATCATGGGCCTCCCTGCTGGTGATGGCATCTGGCTGTGCCTGCTGCCCACAGCCCACAGTGTGCAGTTGGCTGGTGCCTGGCCAATGTTCATCTCCACCGCTCATCCCCTTCCCCCCCAAAGGAAGAGATGATCTACTGGCAGCGGCATGGCTGGCCACTCCTCATAGGGTCTGAGGCTGCACCAAGGGTAAGGCAGCCACTGGCAGGGTTCCCCTAGCTGCCAGTGGATGCAGCAGCTGGGGAGGAGAATGGGGTGGAGTGCTGAAGTACCAAGGAGCCTTCCTCCGGTGACAAGTCACCAAAAGGTGTCAGTGGACAGCAAAGACTTGGCCAGGATGCCCCTGCTGGTGGCACTCATAGGGGTGTGACCCATCTCCTGAGATGCCAAAATGCAGGTCAGCAGCCGCATAAAGGGCATGGAATTTGGGCACAACCAGACTTAGAACTGAAGTCAGTCACAGCCATCCAGTGTGCCTGCAAGACTTTGACCTTTATGCGGCATTGCAGCGCCAACTGAAAGTGCCCTCATTCCCACATCCCACCTGACAGGACCTCATAAACGTGGGCATTAGAGCACTTGCCCTGCTCAAACTGCCTGTGCACATTTGTAAAGCGCTAGAGCACCATGAGATCGTGCACCTCCTCCCAGGTCCAGTTAGGGGCCCTGACATTTGGCACAGACATGTGCACATGGGTGGGGCCAGGCCTTGATGGGGAGGAGGATGAGGACACGCTCATCCTGTGCTGGCTCTCCGGGTCCCCACATGACTGTTCCTACATGGCCAGACCTGAACAGCTTCCAGCAATGCCCAGCGCAGGGGCACAGCCAGGGACTGGGAGCCATGCAGCACAGGCACTTCACCACAAAACCTGAAAACACAGGAGACACCTGGGGGTTTGCAGCAGCAGGGAGCAGGTGCTGGCCCTGCTGGCAGAGACACCCAGCCAGCAGCCCTGGGGGGGAACTCAGGGCTGGGCAGGGGGTGCAGCAAGCTGCAACCCTTTGGAACACCCACCTGTGGCCAGGCAGCAGCTGTGGAGGGGACAGATCAGGCAGAGACAGCCTGTGGCCTGTCCACTGGGGGCACACGGGGCCTGCTGGGGTCCTGCACAGATCACCTGTCTGTCCAGGCTCCTAATGTGTGCCCCAGGACACAAAATGGCGGCTGGCTTTCATAGCCTGCAGCTAGGGGCTGCCACAGAGCAGCCCAGCCCTGGGGGAGCAGAAGCAGCCCACCAGGAGCCCTGGGGCTGGGCTCAGGCAGGTCCCCTAGTGGCTAGGCAGACCCATCACTAAAGTTAGTGCCAGGTCACATCTACACATGTATTAATGTGCTTTAACTAATATCACTTAAATTTGATACCTGCATTTACAAGTGCCAAATTTAAGCACAATTAAACTTAATTTTTAATGTGCATTAAGGGTGCACACATGTATACACACACCCTTAATGCACATTAAATTAAGCTAATGTGCATTAACGCAGTGGCAGGAACTCCTGTTGTGGCAGACTGTCTCCTGGGATGCCGCACTTCCGGCACAAGTACGTTCCCTGGAGGTTTTACTTGTCACACAAAGTTAGGCCCCTGACCGTTGCAAGGGTAGTTACAAGACTGTTAGTTCTTTAAGTAATTCTTTATATAAGTTCCTGTAAATAAAGTGCTCTCTCTGCATCACAAGCCTCATTAAGATACTACCAGCAGCTCATGTGCTGCTTCAGGCATAAGCCATAGTGCTCAGCCAACACAGAACTCAGACACCTTGGTTGTTGCATGGCCTGTACAGTGTCTCCAGCCTTGCTTCTTTTTCAAAAGAAACAGTTTCCTCACTTAAAACATGCACATCAATTTTGGGGATATGATTTTGGGAAAAGATACGTGCTGCATGTGGAAAAAAGGTGGTAAATAAGCCTTTGAAAGCATATAGTATTTTGAAAAGGTTTTTTGGTTTTGTTTGGGGGGGGCTTTTGTTTGTTTGTTGTTTGTTTGTTATCTTTTACAAGCACCACGTGAAAATTAAAGGAGGTAACAACATTATTCAGATAACAGTCTCAGGCACCTAGAGAATTAGGAACCATCAAACATTTCTCTTTAGCAATTGCAATACCAGGAATATGGAGGGAAAGATGCCCAACCTGCCTCTCCACTATATATTTTTCCTGTTTGGTGGTCTATATTTTTCTCCTTCAGTCCAAACATATAGCTATCCATTTGTTTGTTGGACCATCTTACTCTTATTTTCTCAAAATAAAATGTCTGATTTCCAAGTATTTTTTGTATTTAGCTATTTTTTAAGAATTATTCATAACAAAAATAATTATGTAAACACCTCAAGATGTGGTA
>NW_017729030.1:32773074-32774297 GCF_001723915.1 Gavialis gangeticus | reverse complement strand
CATTTGTTTGTTGGACCATCTTACTCTTATTTTCTCAAAATAAAATGTCTGATTTCCAAGTATTTTTTGTATTTAGCTATTTTTTAAGAATTATTCATAACAAAAATAATTATGTAAACACCTCAAGATGTGGTAATATAAAATATCCATTAAGGATGTTGGGATTATATAATATAAAGTTACACATATATCCATACTGGAGCAGAGAGATCACTGAGAAGAAAATACTATATAACTTGAAAATGTTATATGGGTCCAGCATACCCCCATTTCACTCCTAAGACATTTGGATCTCTTCATACCTCGAAGTACAGTGAATGTCAAATTATGTCTAATTTTTACTTTGCATTTTGTTCCCATTACGTTATAGTTAACATGTTTTAGTACCATAGCTGAGGCCAAGTATGAGTCTATGAATAAAACTAAAGCATATCAACTTGTGCGAGGCATAGAACATTTTCTTTTAATTTGTTAGTATACTCTTTCTGTGTTCATCCTCACAAAAGCCTGCATTCCCACTGTTTTTCAATCTTTGTTTCCATGGATGTCCAGGTTAAACTGATGTGCATGCTCATACATTTCCATGTGATATTACCCATATGCAGGCAACTGGAAGAATGAAGCATCTCTGTTCCACATATGAATGTAGCAAATATAGTATAAATGGTTCTTGCCCATCCTGTTTTTTGCCATTTTTCACATAAGCAATCATAGAGCAATCATTTTTACATGATCTCCAGGAGTGAGTGTGTGTGTGGAGGGCGGTGCTTTAATTAGAGCATCTCCAAGTGTCATTCTAATTAAAGTGCCTGCAGTGTCTTGTATATCCAAATGCCTACACTTCAAAACGGTGCCATGGCACTTTAACTAAAGCTCATTGAGCAAGCTGTAGTTAAAGTGCCCCTGCTGCCATTTTGAAGTGTGGGGGTGCTGATATACAAGACGCAGAGGCTGGCTGGGGCACACTAATTAACATACTCCAGCAGATTAAATTAATCGAGTCTGCTCTAATGCACTGTAATTACATGACTGAACGACCTGATTGCATTCTGTGATGAGATGACTGGCTCTGTGGATGTAGAAAGAGCAATAATTTTTAATATGGCCTCCCACACAATTCTCACAAACAAGCTAAGGAAGTACAGGTTGGATGGACTGTAAGGTGGATAAAAAACTGGCTGGATTGTGTCTTGGAAATTTGCTCTGTTAGTGCTGCCAGTGCA
>NW_017729030.1:32772748-32773063 GCF_001723915.1 Gavialis gangeticus | reverse complement strand
CACTTGGGACCCTTTCTCTGGGGAGGGAAACCCAGCAGATTGTAAGGCTCAGAGGATAGTAATCAAGAGCTTGATGCCTAGTTGGCAGCTGGTATCAACTGGAGTGCCATGGGGGTTGGTCCTGGGGCTGGTTTTGTTCTATATCTTCATTAATGACCAGGAAGATGAGATGGAGTGCACCCTCAGCAAGTTTGCAGATGACACTAACCTGGGGGGTGGGAGCAGTAGATATGCTAGAGGGTAGAGCTAGGATTCAGAGAGACATAGACAAATTAGCAGATTAGACTACAAAAAAAAAAAAAAAAAAAAAAAAAA
>NW_017729030.1:32761339-32772501 GCF_001723915.1 Gavialis gangeticus | reverse complement strand
AAGGACAAGGGCAAGGCAGAGAGGGGTATTTAATAGCAGCCTTCAGCTACCTGAAGGGCAATTCCAAAGAGGATGGCTCTAAACTGTTCTAAGTGGTGAAAGATGAGAGAACAAGGTGCAGTGGTCTGAAGTTGCAGCAAGGGAACTTTAAAATAGATATTAGGAAAAAGTTTCTCACTAGGAGAGTAGCAAAACATTGGGACAAGCTATGCAGAGTGGTGGTAGAATTTCCATCCCTGGAGGTTTTAAGACTCAGCTAGACAAAGCTTTGTCTGGGATGATCTGGTTGGGGATGGTCTTGCTTTGAGCAAGGGATTGGACTAAATAACCTCCTGAGGTCTCGTCGAACCCTAATTTTCTATGATTCTACAATTCTAAGATGAAAAAAGACAGAGCTACTCAATAGCCACTTTGCCTCCATTTTCACCAAAAAAAATATAAGTTGCAGCTGCTGAGGATTATTTGGCGAATGGCCTTGTTTCACATTGCACGTTTTGCTGTTCAAATGTTGCTCGGTGTTAGTGCTAGCTCAAGTATGGAGCAGTCATACCTTACAGCTAAAAACCTTCTCTGACTTTTCCCCACCTGCCACTAGAGGGCTGGTGAGCAGGAGCCTAACTAGGAGCTACAGCTGTGAGTTGCCACTACAGGGCTGGTGAGCCAGGACAGGCTTCTATCTCTTCTGTAGGTGGAGAGAGAGTTTAGGGAGACAGGAACATGAAGCTGGGAGGCATAAAGTTAATGGGATGGGGGTGGGCAATGAAATGGAAGGTGAAAAGGAAATGGAGGGGGAGAAGTAAAAAAGTAAACAGAAATTAAAAAGAAATAAAGAGAAAGTAAATTAAAGAAGGGCTCATGTTTTAATACACTGGACTTTGTGACTGGGATGGGAAGGGTGGTGGTCATGCTTCTGGAGGTGGCTGGGAGGTGGGAGTGGTAAGAAAAGGAGCTCCTTCCAGCCTCCTACCTCATCCCCACCCTTCCTAGACCACACTTCTGCACCTGTCCATGTCCTACAACCTAGCTAGCTGGCATATAGTTGGGTATGCTATTTGTACAGGTTTGCACTCCTGGGGGTGGGAAGATCACACCTCTTGGGGCAGGAGAGGGGACTTGGCCTGGTGCCAAAACCATCCCCTGGGCAGTAGAGTCCATGGGGTAGAAAATTTGTCCACACAGAACAGGAAGGTGAAGGAGGGGGCTCTGCATCCTAAGATGCTGGAAGACTGTGATTTGGGTGGCCCATCTGTAGGAAGTGGTCACACATTAATGGAACATAAGCTGGGTAACACAGATCACAGATAAACCTGTCCTGGAGTAGCATAACTTTAAGCTGCCTGAAGTGTGCTTAAAACTAGTTTCAGGTGTTAATGTGAGGACAATCTGTGGCTTAAGAGCTCCATGATCAACCTAAAAGTAATGTGCAACAAGGCCCTAAAGAAGGGGAGAATCTGGGGGATGACATAATAAAAAAAGACAGTCATAGAGCTTTTGATCAATTTGAATGGACCTGATAAATTTCATCCCAAGGTACTGAAGGATCTGGCAGAGGAGATCTCAGAGCTCTTGGCAATGATATTTACAAAGCTCTGGGAGACAGGCAAGGTACCAGAAGACTGGAAAAGGGCCAACAGTGCCCCTCTTTAAAAAAGCAAAAGGAAAACTTGAGCAACTACAAACCAGTTAGCCTAACCTCAATACCTGGGAAGTTACTATGGCATATCCTCAGGAAGTCCATTTGCAAGCATCTGGAGAAAAACAGGCTGATCACAAGCAGCCAGCATGGATTTACTAAGAATAAATTGTGTCAAACAAACTTGATCTCCTTCCTTGACAAAGTAACTACTTGGGTGGATGAAAGGCATTTTGTACCTATAGTGTATCTGCATTTCAGCCAGGCTTTTAACAAGGTCCTGAATGTCCTTCTCATATACAAAATGGCGACATGTGAGCTGAACAAAACTACTCTAGGGTGAAAAGACAACTGGCTCCATACCTGCAAGCAAAGGGTAATTATAAATGGATCCATGTCAGAATAGCAGGAAGTTCTGAATCAAGTCCCTCAGGGGTTTGTCCTTGGGCCAAGTACTGTTCAACATGTTTACTAGTGATTTTGATGCTGAGAAAGACGGCATTTTGAGCAACCTTTCAGATTACATGAAACTTGATAGGACTGAAACTCAATGGAAGACAGGAGTGCAATTCAGAAGGATCTCAACAGGTTGGAAAACTAAGCTGGAGCTAATAGGGTAAAGTTAAATGCTGACAAATGCCAGGTGCTACTCCTTGGGAAGAATAATCAAAAGTACATATACAAAATGGGTGATATCTGGCTGGATGGTAGCAACACATAGAAGGATCTTGGAGTCTTAGCAGCTCAATACGACTGTAATGTAATGCAGCCACTTGAAAGGTAAATACAGTTTTGGGATGCATCAGGTACTTTTAAGCCTTCCTCAGAGACATTGCATGTTAGCTGCAGCCAAAGCTAGGAATTTTGAATAGGTTGTGCCAATATTCCTGTTGCATGTCTAGGCCCTCTGCTCAGGATCAGACCAAATGCCATATTTGGGGTCAGGAAGTACTTTTACCACAATGGCCAAATTGTGGACCCCAAGTCCCCAGGGAATGTGGGAGGAATTGCCTTCCTCTGTAGCAGGGGGTACAGCCCACTCCTTGGCATCTTTTGTGCAAATGTTGACAAACTTTATAGCAGCAGAACATTACCAGCCATGGTCCCCCTACTTTACCTGTGGCAGATTAAGGTGTTATGTCTTGTGTTGTGTCAGGGTTCACTGGGCGCATCTACATGTTGGCCTACATCACTGTAACAATACACTACATTGCCATATGACACAGTACAGTGATGTTGCCATCACGTGAGTCTACACATGATTGACAGCTACTTCATCATAGCAGCAAGCTGCCCCATTTTAGCATGCCACTACAGCAAAGTAAAGGCAAAAACTAACCGTGTGCCATGTGGAAGTACTAAAGCATGGTACTATAATATCATCATAGGGTGACATGTAGATGTACCCACTATGTAGTTTTGCTAATAAGTTAAACAATAAGTTTGTATAGGATGGTTTGGATAGGGATAATCCTGCCTCTGACAGGGGGTTGAGCTACATGACCTACGAAGGTCCCTCCTAGCCCTGCTTCTCTATGATTTTCTATTCAGGATTTATTAATATATTTTTTTTTATTTCTATTACATTAATCATCACATTATCCAGCACAGATTCTAAAAATTAAAATTCAAGACACTTTTCTACTTATCACTCATTAGCTATAAGCTAATTTGAGCAGTAACATCCAGATGACCACGTCGTAAAATCCACGGCTGAGACCATTCTGTGAATTTTAGAGAACATCTACATCACAACACAAAAATGGCAAGACTCAAGTTCACTGTTTCTCCAGCGTTTCAGAATCCCAGTGCAAAGGCACCATAATGAGAATTCTCTACCTGTAACCAAATGTTTTACCCATAACCACTTCCAACCTTATTTTGAAAGTCTTTTCATCTCTAAATAGCCCTGCCACAAAGCTATCGTTTTCGAAACCTGCCATACATCTGATGTGCTTTAGAGCTCTAAACAAAAGGGGCAGATCCCCAGCTGGTGTCAACTGTCATATACAGTTGTTGAAATCAGCTGATGGCTTGCCCTAGAGAGCAAAAACTTCAAGTGTATTAGTACCAAGTCAACGTAAGTATCAGTATGATGTGCTCGCATCATTTGTCTTAGCAAAGGCGGGTTAGCTGTGGGGTGACCCAGCTATATTTTCTGGATGGTCTTGAGGCCAGTTTCAGGTATAACCCAGAACTCTGACTTGAGAGGACAAAAACATAGGTCACTAAAAACTACCCTGAAGTATCAGCCTGGAGGGAAGATCTTTATTTATGGGAAATGTTTTATTTATGTGCTTATGTTTATAGACACGTAGCTACAAGGGACAGCTCAACCTAAAAACTAAAATGTGCCCTGTCAAAAATGATCTTGTGATACTGTGGCTGAACTGAAGGCAGGGTAATAGCATATGTAGCCCATGAAAAGCCACTGGAGACTGACTAAGGATGGCAATGACGCTCTAAGAGCCACCACTAAAAGCCATAGATTCTTTAGGTGCTCTCTTTGGTTGTCAGGGGCAATGAAAAATAATTCAACTCATGTCTACTGATTTTGAGGTACTCTGAAGCTCAAACTGGTTCAAGTGTAGGCCATATAACAACATAACTGTTGGGACTAGCATTTTTGAAGGAGCTGAGAAAGAAACAGCTCTCCCATTCTACATTATATTCCCATTCTGAATCAAAGCAAAATCAAGACATTTCTAATATTTTTTTTACTTTTCCCAAAAAGAACCAAGAGCTCACTCCTGCTTGAACAGACAATATGCCATATGAGAGTTATCACCAAGCTACTGGGTATTATGTGGTAGGATTATCTTTCCTGTTCCACTTTACAGTAAACATTTGTAAAGCCAAAAAGGAAGCGAGAGAAATACATGCTAGGCAGCATGTAGTGGCTGTGCTGCTAAACTTAGAAGCACCCTCAAGAGCAAGACCCACCTACCTAGCTCCCTTTTCATGTACACCAAAACCCACCACTCAATGTGGAGGAGTCTTAAGCATTCTCCCATTTTTAAAGACATAAATTCCACTCTGGAGTTGCATGCTTTTTCCTGACAGCAGTTTCATCTCTATGAAAAATAGGGGTTTCATTAAAATGACACTCTTCTACATGAAATCATATTGTCAGGAAATCCTGGCCTGCTCTAAGTCCTCATTATTTCATGGCAAGACAAAATAAAAACAATGATCCAAAACTTACTGAAATCAAGTGGGGTCCAAATCTCTGAGATAGATTCAAAGTCCCATTCAATACCTTCAAAGAACTTAAGAACAAGTTCATGCTCAAAGTCATTTATTGCATCACATATTTGTATTTTTATATGTAATATAACAATGGCATTTGCAAATGGAGAGAGATGGAACAATAATGGACAAATTTATTTATTGAATATAATATTCAAAACATTTCACAAAATTATCTAACTAAATCAACCAATAGAGTCAAACAGCAAGAGTGTGGGCAAGTGCTGTAAAGAAATATTTCTCAGCAGTGCTACTAATTATAAAAAAGCTTTCCTTTTAAAAATTCATTAATTGCAAATTGACTTGGAATGACAGTGAGAGAGCGCTTTTGACTGGCACCTACCTAGAAAGATCAGCTTGAAATGACATAGTGATCTTACCCGAATGCATGACAGATGGATGTTCACAATACAGCTGCTATTATTTGGCATCTTTGACATCCTTATTCAAATTTACAAGGACACACTTGAACACGCAAGACAGACAGCGATATTCAGCCCCAGTACAAACTTCTGGAACTCAAGACCGCTTCACTAATCCCTCTGGCTTGCTCCTTGGCTCTGTTCTCTTCTTGACCAAGCTTGCTCCTTGACTTCATTCACTGATCTCCCAGCTTCCTGAATTGGCTTATTCTTAGATCCCATTCTCAGATTTAGCTACTGGCTTCCTGATCCAGTCTGATCTCAGATTGTCCTCATCCACTCTTGTCCTAGTCAGCACCTTGATTCTCAAGTGGCCCCAAACCTCAACACTCAAATCCCAGCATGCCACCAAGGCTCATGTACTTCCCAGTCCTTCATGCTTTTCATGATGATGAAAAAAAATTGATTTTTTTTTTTTAACCTATGAAACAAAAATATTTTTATTACAGGTATTTAAAGAAATCAGTACAGGTTCTACCACAGTCAATTCCAAAACTCCGTTTGGCTCCAACATGATTAGAAACCCACTATGTTAAAAAGTGTATAATAAAACTCAAATTTATTGACTAGACACATGCATTATCTTATTTTGTACACTGAATATCTTATTGCATATTATGAATTTTGCAACAGTACTGTAAAATGCTTACAGCACAAATGATGGTGCTATACAAATAAAATATGAAAGAAAAAAGGGTTTGTTTTCATCTTTATAGTATGTTCAAACTCACTAGAATATGTCTCTTGTTTACATATTAGTAAAGTATATAAGAATAAATTGCCATTGCTAGATATTTAAGCTGGAATATTTATAATGTCTGTACTATAATAATAATAATAATAATAACCCACCCTTTTAAGCAGTGAAAGTGTTTGCCCTAAAGGGCAAATATGGTGCCAAGTTAATAACCCCACCAAGGGTTATGAAAAATTTGCACATTGTTTGATAGCCCAAGGTAAAATCCTCTGGTAAGTCTTCAATTGGATAAAAGGAAAAACGGAATGAATTGCAAAGAGGCACCATTTATCTAAATCAGCTGAGACATTTCCTTTTGCACTGACCTTCATTGCATCTTGGGGACTACAAAAGCATTAAGAAACTTTTTTGGAAAAAAAAAATACCCAAGGGGTTTCCTTTATCTCGGGGTTTTTTTATCCCTGATCAGATAAACTCAAATCTTTATAATATACTTCAAGTTAATGTATATTTGTCTACAGCACAGCTGCCTAAATAATCTCACACTTCATGAGGGCACTGAAATTCTCCCAGAAATGTCATATTACTCCCCCAATAAACATTTCTCAAAACAACAGCTTTAATAAAACCTATTGCACTATCATCAACAGAAATGATTATTCTTAAAACTACTGGAATCATTCAGCATAACAGAAAGCCTAATGCTTAATATCTGCACAGTTACTTACATGTAGAAAAAAGCAAAGAAATGGATTTTATGTATGTGGCAAACTTCAACGGAGGGACCTGTTTTACTCTACTGTTTGTTAGAAGTAAAAACATTGACCTTTACTGTTGTCTGGGTAAGCTGTGGAAATTGTTCACTTCAATACAATGCTTTATTGTCAAAGATTAGGAAATAAATCAGGCAAGGGTAATGGTATGAACTGAGCGTGGTGACAAAACTTCAACATAATGCACTGAACAAAATAGACATGATACTGATTTCAGTTGCACTAACTTAACACCAAAGTAGCTACTGTCATTTCATCCTGATTTATATTAGTCTAGAGTGACTAGCTAAGGCAAATAATTTATTCTATATTATGAAAATTTGTCCTTCACTCACTTCTGCCTCTGTCAATATGTGTATCTGGCTCACTTGTTCACTATTATCCATACTTTGACACACAAGTCTAGAACAAGGGTGCTCAGCCTTTTAGCCATGTGGGCCAAATGAGTAGCACAGGGCCCACCTGTGGACCAAATCAGACCTCTCTATCAGAATGAGGGCCTCACCACCCTCCACTCAGCCACACATACCAGGATCAAGGCCCTGGGACCCTACACCACCTCCTCCAGGTTCCATGTGCCAGGACTGGGGCCTTGGGACCCTGTGCCACTGTTGAACTCTGAAGTGGGATTGGACCTCCACCTGGTCCCAAATATCCTGGAATCACACGCCACCTCTGCTTGGACCTATATGTGGATTAATTTCCAGGGGCCCAACACTTGCAGCTCCATATGCCAGAATCAGGGTCCAGGGACCCCACACCACCTCTGCCAGACTCTGTGCACTGGCATTGGGCCTCATGCTGCCCTGTACACTAACTGACAACTCCAGTCTTGTCACTTCCATGTATACCAAGGTAACCGAGATCAACAGTAGCATCTTCCTATAATAAGGTGTTTACAGAAAAACACTATGTTCTTCAGTATGTACAGAATCTGGCCAATACTATAATACCTATTTACACAGGAAAATATAACGCTTAAGATTAACTTGAATAAATAATAAAGAAAAGCAAAACAAAATCTGGAAACTGATCAATCCTCTCTCTCTCTCTCAAACATTACTTTTCCATTTTTTTTCCTTTGGTTAAAATGCTAACCCATGTTTCACCACTTTCCATCTCCATTATTGCAACTTCCTGCCCTCTAGCCTTTCTCTTCTTGCTAGCATCTATTCTGAAGTGTCATATCTGAAATCATCTCCCTTTCTAATTGCTTGGGCCTTGGCATCCCTTTTTATATCTTTTTGCAGGTCTTTTTTTTTTTTTTTGTCTCTTGCTCCTTCACAATTCTTATTCTGCCTGCGCATCTTGTTTCTTCACTGATTTTCCCTATTCCTCCCCCCCAGGTTTTTTTTTTTTTTGTCTCTTGCTCCTTCACAATTCTTATTCTGCCTGCGCATCTTGTTTCTTCACTGATTTTCACTATTCATCTCACTCAGGTTTTTTTTTTTTTGCCTGATAGTTCCTATTGTAGCTTTCCAAAGGCTTTTCATGCTGACACTTAGACTGTGCTAAAAACAGACATGGCATTGAGATAGTTCTGGCTGACTGGAGTGAAAACTTGGGGTGTAGACGCATATAATGCTTAGAACATTCTCAATACACTTCCAGCTCAAAGGCCACATTCAGACAAATGCAGCCATGGGGTATCTGATGTCGCAGACAGGTCTGCAGCACCACATACCACATGTTCCATTGTTCTCCACTCTGCAAGGGAACCTGCAGGAAAAAAAAAGCAGGGCTGCACACAAGGCAGCAGCATGCACCACCCAAAACCAGAGCCTGACTGGCTGGAGCCACACTCCACTGCCAGCCAGGGTCCACATGGCAGGATCACCACTGCAGCAGCCCCAGGAGGCTCCCAGAACCCCAGGTAAGGCTCCTGAAACCAGCCCAGTGCTGGCCCCAGCCTCCCCTACCCCACCCAAGGTAACTTGCCATATAACACAGGCATTTCTCAGGGAGACCTAGCAGTGGCACAAGGTGTGCCACCGTTAGTTGTCCCCAGGGAACCGAACATCCACACGTCAGGACACAGCCAAAGATCAGTCACTTTAGTTCACTTCAGGATGCAGCCACTTTAGATCAGTTTAAACTTCCTGGAACATTTCAAAAGCACACTGGGAAAATCAAGTACTATTCTGAGACAGTCCTTCTTGAACTAGTCCCACGCTACATGAGGACACAGGGCATCCTGTGCCTAGTGTCTAGTCAGTCCTCCAGGCATTGCAAACCGTACCACTCCTCATTCTTCCCAAAACCCATGCAAGCCATCGATTCCATGCTCAGTGTGAAATGGCTTAGCTCATTAATTGTTAATTGTTCTCCCACTCTGTGCTGTACTCTTACAGCCAGCCCTGCCTGGCAGGTTCCACCCTGCACACACATTTGTATGCAGCTGCTGCCAATGCAAGGTACTTGAGTGCTTGGGAAAGCCAGGAAGTTCTTGGGGAAAGAGGGAAGGCAGAACACACATCCCCTTGGGAAACAAGCAGGGATCCATACGGGCCCCCAACACCAGGCAACCCCTCCACTCTAACCCTGCCTTAATCTGGATCTTCCCCCCGTTTTAGAGGAATTCATAAGTTCATAGATTGTGAGGCTAGAAGGGACCTCGGAAAATTATCAGGTCCAACCCCCTGCATCAGGCAGGAAAGAGAACTGCGGTGAGGTGACTCCAGCACAGTGAACGTCCAAGTCTCCTGCTGAAGATTTCCAAGGTAGGTGATTGCACCACCTGTGGAGGGAATTTATTCCACAGTCTGAGCACCCTAACTGTGAAGATGTCTTTCCTAATGTTGAGTCCGAAATGGTCTTCCAGGAGTTCATGGCCATTACTCCTGGAAGTAAAGTACCCCCCAAGGGTGCCCTGGTAACCAGTTGTTCACCAAGCCCTTGATGTACTCCCCTGATGTAATGGTAAGCTGCTACCAAGTCCCTTCTCAGCCTTCTCTTTTCCAGGATGAAGAGTCCCAGGTCCCTCAGACTTTCCTCATATGGCTTACCATGCAAGTCTCTGATCATATGGGTGGCTCTTCTCTGGATTCTCTCAAGCTTTACCACATCCTTGTTAAAGTGTGGCACCCAGAACTGGACATAGTACTCCAGCTGAGGTCTCAACAATGCTGAGTAGAGTGGAAGAATCACTTCCTTAATTTTCCTAGCGATACATCAATTGATGCATGCCAAAGTATTATTTGCCCTGCTGGCTACAGCATCACACTGCCAGCTCATATTCATAGTGTGGTTTATTATTACTCCCAGGTCCCTTTCATTCATGGTGCTGGTCAGTGTGGTGCCACCAAGACTGTAGGAGTGTAGAGGGTTGTTAATCTCCAGGTAGAGCACTTTACATTTCTCAATGTTGAACTTCATCTGGTTCCGATCTGCCCAACACCAAGCCTGTCTAGATCCACCTGTATCTGCAGCCTATCTTCAAGCATGACCATGCTTCCCCATAACTTGGGGTCATCCACGAATTTGGCCAGTGAGCTCTTCACCCCCACATCCAAATCACTGATAAAGATGTTAAAACGTACTGGACCAAGCACCAACCCCTGTGGGACACCACTGGTCACTTCTCACCAAGATGACACAAATCCATTCATTAGGACTCTCTGTGTCCTCTCTCACAGCCAGCTTTGTTCCCACCTAACTGTCTCAGTTTATTGTGGGGAAACTCTGGGCCCTCACCTCTGGAAGGCATGATGGTCTGTATACTCTATTACCATCTTCTGGCATTTTTGGCAGCAATGCTACCTCTAAAAGGTAAGGGTTCTACTTAAAGCCCTTAACAGTGTATGTATGGATACTTCTGTCCAGGGACAATTGTGAAACAGTTCCCAGTGGCATTCTTAGAATGGCTCAAGTGTCATGTCTTCACCCCAGGAACATGCAGCTTAAATAGTAATTAACTCAAAGTAGCCCTGATTGTCCCGGGGAAAACTGTCATCTTGGATATTCTATAAGTATTAGTGAGACACTAGAGGATCCCAGAATAAAAGGCTTTGTCTGGAGAGAAAACCAACAGGTCTTTAATCTAGGACTCGCATTAAACTAGGTTTGGGGACAGTCAATTACATTCGCAGCTTGTATGGCAATTAACTCAAATTAGCCATTATTGTCCAGGGCAAAGTGTTAATTCAGATACTTTACAGGGACTTAACATGACATAATAGGGCTAGCCATCTGCAGGATCTCTAGATCCTTTGTCCCACAAGAAATCCAATGTCTGTTTTTAGCCTTAGATTCCCTCTACCATGCCATTACACAAAGTAACTATTCTCTCTCTGTTCAAAATCCTCCTTAATATTTATTTCTTTCACAGGTGCTACTAATGTTAATAAAGAAATGCTGACATACATATACAGTATGCCCTAAAAACTGGT
>NW_017729030.1:32741984-32756339 GCF_001723915.1 Gavialis gangeticus | reverse complement strand
AACGTACTGGACCAAGCACCAACCCCTGTGGGACACCACTGGTCACTTCTCACCAAGATGACACAAATCCATTCATTAGGACTCTCTGTGTCCTCTCTCACAGCCAGCTTTGTTCCCACCTAACTGTCTCAGTTTATTGTGGGGAAACTCTGGGCCCTCACCTCTGGAAGGCATGATGGTCTGTATACTCTATTACCATCTTCTGGCATTTTTGGCAGCAATGCTACCTCTAAAAGGTAAGGGTTCTACTTAAAGCCCTTAACAGTGTATGTATGGATACTTCTGTCCAGGGACAATTGTGAAACAGTTCCCAGTGGCATTCTTAGAATGGCTCAAGTGTCATGTCTTCACCCCAGGAACATGCAGCTTAAATAGTAATTAACTCAAAGTAGCCCTGATTGTCCCGGGGAAAACTGTCATCTTGGATATTCTATAAGTATTAGTGAGACACTAGAGGATCCCAGAATAAAAGGCTTTGTCTGGAGAGAAAACCAACAGGTCTTTAATCTAGGACTCGCATTAAACTAGGTTTGGGGACAGTCAATTACATTCGCAGCTTGTATGGCAATTAACTCAAATTAGCCATTATTGTCCAGGGCAAAGTGTTAATTCAGATACTTTACAGGGACTTAACATGACATAATAGGGCTAGCCATCTGCAGGATCTCTAGATCCTTTGTCCCACAAGAAATCCAATGTCTGTTTTTAGCCTTAGATTCCCTCTACCATGCCATTACACAAAGTAACTATTCTCTCTCTGTTCAAAATCCTCCTTAATATTTATTTCTTTCACAGGTGCTACTAATGTTAATAAAGAAATGCTGACATACATATACAGTATGCCCTAAAAACTGGTATGCTCTACATTTTAAGCTTGGGTGCAGATCTTTGACTGATATAAATTGTAGTTGCCTGCTGCAATGGAGCTAGGGCAACTTGCATCATCTGCCACTTAGTTGCAGTGTAACTAGAGCAACTTACATTATCGGTGGATCTACCCCTATAACTATAGTGGTCATCCTGGGCATTGATCTGTTTCCATTGTAAGCATACTGAAAACAGCCCTCTCTCATTTGCTCGCTACTGAGAACACCAACAGCATTTATCAAATAATAATAAAGGTCTGATTTTAAAAAATAATTACAAGACAACTATTTCTCCTCTTGAAGACAAAAAACTGTATACAGCTTATTCCTTGCATTCGACTACTTAAAGTCTCACACATGAAGAGCTGGAGTTACAAGAGACAATCTGCTGGTCAAGACAAGACACTAGACAGTAAAACACAAAAGAAATAAAATATAAACATATTGAATCAAACAATATATTACTATACAGATAACAAAATAATGCTTAGATGCACAGCCCTTCAAGGAAGCCCCAGTCAAAAGCATCACCGGACATAATTTTAAGCACCACCTTCCATATGTTGTTTATGGTAAAAAGTATGTAATGTTGTTTATTTAGTATTTCATTTAGCATGCATTTCATAGTGCCTCTTTTCACGTTACAATAACATGCACAGGGAAGGTGCCCTATCGTCGGTTTAACAGCATGAATCTCGTGAATCAAGCCATGTGTGCCCATTGTTGAGAAAATGATACTTGGGGGGGCCCCATAAAGCAACACAACAAAAAGTAAGTTTTTCTTGGCCTTGATACAAATAAAATCTAATTAGCATTATAGTTTAAAGTATGTATGCTTATTTCATACATATCCAGGATGAAAACATAAAAATCTAAACCCAGTGATTACTTTTTGTGTGCCTAAATAACAATTAGCTTAGGTATACTTCATACTTTTACATTTAATACACCTGAGTTTATGAATTTGTTCACAACAATAAATATAGGCAGTGATACCTGATGAAATATTTATTTTATTTATATTATATTTTCTTTACTATTTTTTCCCATGGCCAGACTTATTGTTGGAGAACTACTAAATAAAAGTGTCTCTCTCTCTATTTAATAAGTTGATGGTAGGAAGCAATTATAAAATGTCACTCATGGCACTTTTGTCCATGGTTTTTGCATAAAATAAGGTGATAACATGGAATATTGGTGAAATACATATAGCACTAAATAACAGTTTTAAATATATATATCAATATACTTTAATCACGTCACATCAAAATTGGTATTACGCATTCATTTTTTACATCCAGAAATAACAAAACAGCATAATATTACCATTGGGCATTTCAAACACTTTCAAAACTTGGAATAAAAAACTGGGCACTTTTACATGTGCTCTGAGGGTGGGAAGGGTGCAGCGCTTTAATTAAAGCTGCTCTGAGAGCCACTCTAATTAAAGCACCGCAGCATCTCATGCATCAGCATGCCCACACTTCAAAATGGTGGCAGCGGTACTTGAACTAAAGCTTGGTCAATGAGCTTAACACTTGAGCTAAAACTCATTCAATCAGCTCAATTAATCAAGTCTGCTCTAACACGCTTTAATTGTGGCATGTTGGAGCAGCTGCCACGCTCGCGTACAAGCACCCTGTATATTTTCTGCTTATTTCACTGGGTTCTTTACATCTATCTTCAGAACCAATGCACTGAGGAGTTCCTAGATTTTCTCTTGCCCTCTTCTTGCAATGAATATGAGCCACATAAAACATCTCATATTAGGAGTCACTCTATGTGCTTAAGATGTATATACCTTGAACAAAACTGATGATTCATTTAGCCACATTCTCTAGTTATACTATAATACATGAGCAATTCTGTGATACTCCACCTTTCAGAGCTACAGCTGTCTGGCACAAAACATAAATCTGTGCGATCATGCATTTTGCAATGATTTGTCTTGACATTCCCAATTACATTTTGGAGAGTCTCAAGTACAACATTTCCTGCGATTCCTTCAACCCTAACATAAATGTTGTTAAGCTACAACAGAATGCTCTACAAGATTTATTTACTTAGCAGTTAACTCTGGTTACATTGTCAAAACCAGGAGGTGAAATTCCATCAAATTCCCGTGACAGTGGCTAATTTATTATGTTGAGCCGAGCTGTTAGAAAGAGAGCCTCAAACAAGGGTTAAATTAATTCATCTAAAGTGCAGAAGCATTGCTTTAAACCTTTGTGAGCTGAAGGTGCAGCCAGAGAACAGCACACTCATACATACAGACATCCATATTCTGGCTACTACCCTGCCAAGGAGGGGGTCTAATTGGTTGGGCTGTAGAAAAACATTTAATCTTGCATGCAAAAATATGATATGCATGTTTTGATTGTTCATAAATTTGTTCTAGTATGTTTTTACTATTTCTAGCAGGAAAAAAGTCTTTTCCAGCCGATAGTATGCCTTCAAATACAGTCCTAAATGATAAAAAGAAGATAAGAAACAGAAAACTCCAACAACATGGAAATTCTTTTTGAACTGCCTGACCTGACTTTTAGTTGGCTCATGGTTTAGTTAGATCATAATTCATGTTTTAAAAGCATCAAGGGTTAAACAGACTCCCAGACTAAAAACTTACCCCACTGAAGAAATGTATCAGTGTTTTGGCATCCCAAATAAACAGATTTGGGAAAGAAATGACCAAGTATATAATCTACATTTTTATATACATTGTAAACCAAGAAATTAACATAACGAGTTATAGAGAAGCACAGAAACTGAACATTTGGATAGCAGAATACCTGAGTAGATAAGATCCCCTAATGCAAATATATAATGATAAATACCCTGTTTTAAGAAAGGTTTACTCAACAGATCCTTATAAAAGACTGTATACTAGCTGTCCTAACAAAAAGTATCCCCAAATCCCTACATCTCTGATTTTTTGTTTGTTTGTTTGTTTTTGCAAAATCCTCAGTCATGCAACATGGATTTCTTCCTGTAGAAAACAATGGGATCAAACACAGCATATTCTGTGCAATATTTGGTCCTGAAAACAAGGGAAAAATCCTACTGGGTCTATACTTACTTTCAGTATGCAAGACAGCTACCATACCATATAAATAAAGAGAACCATAAAAACAAATGAACAGAAACCCCACACATGTTATATTAATATAATTACCAAACTTAGTACAAAACCCTGTATATGTTTTTCCAGTTTATTTGTGTAGTTAGCCACAAATACACGTAACAGATACAGCTTTCAGCTGGCACCTCTATAACACAAACAATAGAAATTTTTTTATGAGAAGTGGGCACTAGCAGGAACTAAATTATGTTGGCTGGTAAAAGAAGAGTGTAAAAGAAAAATTACATACTAAATATAGGAGAATGAGTATGGTTTTTAGCCTTGCACCTAACAAAAATCTATTGTGGAAGACAGGGAAAAGCTCATTACACAATGAGTACTGGTTATATAAAATTTCCAAAGTGATATCCACAAACAGATTACCTTAACCCTCCTCTTTCTCATTCCAGGTGATGCTTTCCCCACGCTGCAGTTATTTTCTCTACTTTTCTTATTTTTTCCACAGCTTTTGCTATTTATTGTACCCTTATCTCACTTCTTTCTACCTCCCTCACTTCGCTGTTGCCAGAAACCGTAAGCAGCTACAGCTCCACTCCCCATCTTTATTTTCCACTCTTCATACTCCCATCTTTAAGTGCAACTCAAATGTACATTCAGTTGCTGAAATGGTACATGCTTCTCGAATCTTATTTTGACATTTCTTTTGCATGTAAATTGTGTTATCCCGTGGAGGGACTGTCTACTTACGACACAAAATATTAGCTAGTCTAGTAAGGATGCCTCATGAGAGGCAGCTTCAATTCTCCTGCAGTTGCAGGAATCTTGGATCCTCTAATATAAAACTGATAAAAGTTATTATGGACTTAGGTGATCTTATTTATTAAGTTACTGAACTAAGTGACAAACTATCCACAAAGTGTGTCCTGGACTTCAAGAACACAACACTTTCTATATTTTGCTGAGTTGTTCCTTCCAGAAGTAGCAATTCATGTCAGTGATTAACAGGAGGCTGGTGCAGATTCAGCACAGTTAGAGGCCAGCAAACTACAAACTGCAGTGGCAAGTGTAGTAAATGAATTTAAAATCAGGTGCAGAGCAACTTTTAAAGATGGAAGACAGGGAAAGAGAAGAACAATTCCAAAGCAATGCAAGAAGCCTTTAAAAGATTTTCTAAACCAAGGGTTTGACAAGTTCCCTCTAACAGATTCAAAGTTACCTTAAATAACATACACCAACCACTTAATTCCTAGTTTGAATGACCAGAAATCATGGTCACTTTCATTCTGCATGCAAATTAATATGCATTCGGTCAAAAATATATAAGGGTGATGTTACAGGTCACTTTCATTATATATGCCAGTTAATATATACTTGGTCAAAAATGTTCAAGATGATGTTACAGGTTACCTTTAAACAGTTGTAAACCTATGGAAGGTTAAGCAGTTTCAAAGAAAAGTCTCAGGGCAGGTTCAGGTTAAGGCTTAATTCTCTCTCTGACCTACACAAGTGTGACTTGTCACTACAGGACTTGGTGAGCAGGGATGTGGTCAAAAGCCAAGACTCCATCTCTCCTCTGGGGTGGAAGAGGGGTAGGTATTGCATATTGTGGGAGGAGGTGGAGAAAGGAACATCGGGGTTGCAGCTTCCCTCCTTTCCACCCTGTGCCCATGACAGCAGAAGCCAGAGCTTAGTATTTGAAGTGAAGGATGGGGGCAGGCAGGGAAGAATGGAAGTAGTAAAGAAGAAAAATTTAACAAGAAAAAAAAGAAAAAGAAAGAAAACATTAAAAAAGAATGAATTGGGATTGGGTTGGAGGAGGGAGTTGCGTTAGGGGCACCTGGAGTCATGTTAGCTAGACTGGGGAGCTGACAAGGGGCCTAGCTCTCACCCCTTCCCAGCCTGGGGTAGGAAGGGGGCTGGTGAGTGCCAAGTTGAGCTGAGGCAGCTGGCTTCATGCCAGCCATCAACAACCAGCCCTGCTGAACCAGATCTCAGCCCCTAACCCCTGTGACTCTACACCTAGGCAGGTGCCAGAGATTAGCAGCTGCAGCAGCAGCAGCAGCAGCATGGACCCTAGGGAAACATGCCTTCCAGGGCTCCAAGCTCTCACCACACTCAGAGGTATGTAGCCCTTTCCTTACACCTCCCCCACTCCCTGCCCCCCCAAGGAATGCAGGAGACTGCAGAAAAAAGCCACAGCCCCCAAATTCTCATGGTTACAGGAGAGCTGCCCATATATAGGACAAAGGCTTACCCCTCTGACGCTGAGTCCAGACAAGCACAGCCATGCAGTATGTGGTGCCACAGACACATCTTAGGCGTTTCTCTGTGCTCACAGGGGGGAGGTGGGGTTTGATCCTGGGAAATCCCAGGGTCAAAAAAGACGTGCAAAAAAGTGGAGTGGTGCACACAAGTAAAGTGCGTGGCACTCAAAACCGGAGCCTGGGTGCCCCAAGCCACACTCTAGCTGCCAGCCAGGCTCCGAGGCAGGGTCGCTGCTGCTGCATCCCCAGGATGCTCCCAGGACCCCAGGTAAAGCTGTTGGGGCCAGCCCAGTGCTAGCCCCAGCCTCTCCTATCCCACCTGCCAAAGGGTGCGAGACACAGGTGTTCCCCAGGGACAACTGTGCTGCCACTAGTTGTCCCTAGGAAACTAACCATCCATGTTCATGTGGATGCTGCCTGAGAGGGGTCCCCATGCCTACGCCCTAGCCTAAATCCTGGGAGCCAGCAGCATGGTGCCACATAAGCTGGCATCATACTCACTGCAGGAAGGTATAGGTGTTGGATTCAGGCCAGTAACATATCCTGGGCAGTAAAGCTTGGGGGGATTTAATGTTTTTCTAGTGTAGAGGGGCTGGGAGCCATGTATCCTTGGATGCTGGGTAAGTACAAATTGGTCACTTTAGCTCCATCTCCATGGAGCAGGCTATAGAATCCAGGACTGTCCTGGCCAGACTGAGATGTATGGTCACCCTATTTAAAGGGTGTGACACCGCCCTGTGACACCACCCTTAGTGAAACAGTGACCCACAGCAGTCTCTCTTGGGACGTTTGATTAGTAGAATCTTATTAATTTATACAGGGCACAGACAGAAATGCAGCTCCCTGCTGTAACTGAGAACACTTTGCAGGGAGTGTTCTGAGTTACAATGATCCCCTGGACCAAACAGAAGTTCACTCTTGGTTCCAGTGAGGAGAGCAATCTAGCTGCTGGATGCCAGCCTGTAAGCTGTTTCCCATAGCAATGGCCCCTCCTCCCTCCCAGCCTGTCCCTGTGTTTTAGAATGGGAGTGTGGAAGGAGAAGAGGGAGATCGTTCTAGGGGTTTCCCACCTGGCACTGGACAGTGGGGTGGGTGGAGCGCCCGCACCTTCAGGGGGCTCCTATACATCCACCCCACCCTCCAGTAAGGGCTGAAAAAACCTGAGACTGAACTCCCTCCACTCCCTTTTCCCCCTCCTATTCAGAAAACAGCAACAGACTGGTAGGCAGTGTAGACACAAGTTGCAGAAGGCGCTATGTTTCTAAACATCTTCATCTGAACCTTCATGCAATGAGGGTTCAGATTTTCTCCCAACTGGCCATTTTGAAGCAGTCTGCAGCCATACACGTGTGTTTGGTCATGGCTACAGACTGTTTTCTGTGGCCAAACCAGGCAAAAATTGTAACTTCTGCCTGTGCCCACAGATACATATTAGCTAAAAATATTCTTTCATTTAGTTTATTTTATTCAGAGCCACTGGAAGGAAACTACTATTTCAGGATGACCTTCTTTGTGCACACTGCTTAAGCTCCATATATTTATACATGGTTTAGTTTCATATTGTCTTTTATTGCAGATTCACCACATATTGTGGTCAAATGTTTCAGTCATACTGCCCTTTTCAAGGATAATTACATAAATAGAATATTTTTGTGGTACTTGTACATCTATTCAAAATATGTCTTAGGAAGAGAAGATAGCATAACATCTCCCTCAATTTCAGCAGATTCCAGAGGAACAACATTGCCTGGGATGATCTTGGACCCAAATTCTACACATCTTCCGCATGGGTATTAAAATCCCACTGCAATACAGGATCTTGTCATCATTTTATATTCATAATGTTTTATTCACATACTCTACAAGAAGGAGAAAAGAGGCTGTTTTAACTCTGCGTATGGCATCAGTGAGGTTTTTTTACCGGAATATTGTATCCATACATTCAAATGATGCTGAAAACCTGGAAATAAGTCAAAACACGGCCACGATAATGTATTGGGATAAAGAAAGATGACATTACAATGAGACATTTGATGTGCTGTAATTACAATGCATCAGAGCAGATTCGATTCATTGAGTCTGCTGGCACATAGTAATTACCACGCTCCAGCCAGCCTGCAAATATTGTACATCGGTGTCCCCATGCTTCAAAATGGCAGCAGGTGCACTTTAACTAAAGTTTGTTTGACAAGCTTTAGATAAAGCACCCCTACAGCCATTTTTCAGTGTGGGAATGCTGATACATGAGACACTCTGGGTGCTTTAATTAGAGAGGCTCTCAGAGCTGCTCTAATTAAAGTGTTCCCCTCCCACCTCCAAGCAAACGTAAAAGTGCCCTTAATGAACTCAATCCTCTTAGTTTATTAAAGTAAATGTTAAGAAGTACCTTGTTTACAACCTATGAACACATGCAAGCAGAGAAAGTTTCTGGTAAAAGATAGGCACTTAATCTAGATTAAGCCTAACAAAATCCCAAAACTAAATTCAAAGAAACTGAAAGTTAGACAAATTCAGACAGGAAATAAGCGCACATTTATGCAAGTTCAAAAACATGAAAACTAGCACATTTTTCTGAGAGATGTAGTTGCTCTTTGAAGTCTTTGAGTCAAGATGAGTTATCTTTTTTTTATTAAAACATTTTTAAAAATGCTGTAGGTCAATCATAAATGATAGGCTTGGTGCAAGAATTACTGGATAAAATCCCAGGCTTGATTGCCTGAGACGGTACAACTTCAAAACCTTAGGAGCAGCTTCAGCAGCAAACTTCTAACTCAGTCCAGTTGGTGACCTGGGAGGAGTTAATATGCAGGCCCCAGGCTCTCACACTGTCACAACACCTCCAATCGCCCTAGCTGCAATAGCAGCCAAAGTCATCAAGCTTCCACTCCTTCCTTCGGCTGCCACTTCCTACCCTCACCACTGTGGGTCGGGCAGTGCAGGGAGATGAGGGTAAGTCCAGGACTGCACCTGGCAGTGGGAAATCAAGCCCATATGGTGCAGCAATTCAGGGAGGGAGGGTGCCAGTGCAGATACACATTGCAGCAAGGGAGGATTGCGCTCATGAAGTGCAAGAGTGGGTGTAGGGGGTGAGCACACAGTGCAGCAATGAGTGGGAAGGGGAAACTCCATGTGGAACACCTGGTGCAGCCCCTGTGGTGTACAGCTCCCAGGGGCTTAGAAGTTGGACAGCCCTGTTCAAACTCAACCCTTTGTATCCAATCGTGAGCCTTAGCATTTGAGAGTGGCCACTGGAAACAAGCCTTGAGGAACCTCACCAGCAAATTACCACAACCTTTTTAGTTCTATACAGCCCACAGAGTCACATTTCAAACTGATATGAGTTTACTTAAGGTTTGTGTTTGATGGTTATGGATGTTAACATTTCTTTAGAATAGGAGATATATATATATAAGGTAGCGTCTCAAGCGAATACTGAAGTTTTATTAAATGACATTTGAAAACTAACCTAGCCACAGTGTTGAACACAGGTAGTAGAGAGCAATCCTGCACTAGCAACATTTGTTTGAAAGGGATTACTTTAGTTTGGATTTATTTGAGAAATATGTAAAAGGTCCAAACAGCGACTACTTAAAAGCATATGGCTTATATTATAAGCATCCAACTGCTTACAACAGCCAGGAGTACATTTTCTGAAAAAAGCAAAACAAAACAAAAACAATGTCCCCCCCATCCCCCACCAAATCTTTAAGTATATTTTATTTCAGGGGTGCATCAGCAACTGTTCCAAAAGAATCAATTTGTAATGAAGAGGGAAATTGGAATCACTAGTAAACCTTGCATTGTCATAAGCACCCTTTGTTTATTGGAAGCAATTGTCCAAACTAATTAGTGGAGAACCTTTGGAGAGCTTTGTGGTTACATAAGACGGGGGACTCCCTACTTCAGGGGACAGAGGTTTTATATATTGCTTTACTTAAGGAAAGTATTTGCTTAAGTATGACCCTTCATGTCTTAGTCCTCTGCCAGAATAAAACAGCTCCCATTACTGCCAACAGGGCTGTGCCAGGGAGGGGGAGTAAATTTGGGCAACTGCCCCAGGCCCCATGCTTTGGGGGGCCCCATGGAGCCAGGCCGGTTTCGTGTCCAGCCGCTGCCCCCCCACACCACGTCTTGGCCCTACACAGGCTGATTTGGCCTGCGCCCTGCACCCTGCTATGGTTGTCTCTGACTGCCAAAATCATGTACTAAATTCTTTCCTGAAAAATTCTCTCTCTATCAAAATTCTTTTGGTCAAGTACTTTTTATTTCATGTAGAGCACCTAGCACGTGGGGCTAGTAGGTGTCATCATCAGATGAACATAAAACAATAGAAGATAGATCTGAACAGAGTCCTTTCCTACAGCTCCCTACTCTCACCCTTCAAGACAAGCAAATTTCTTTAAATTTTACTAAGATTTCCTTATGGAACCAGTCAATTAGAATTCTAATTTAAAAGTACAAAAAGGTCCTCATTGCATGTTAGTTACGTACGTAAATGTTCTTTTGAAGAACAGCAGGATTTTAAAACACTGTCTAAATTTCAGATTGGGACATTTGAGTTAATTAGATGATAGCACATAAAAAAAAGACCAAACATTTATATTGTGTAAAACGGGATAATAAATATATTTCCTAGTTGAAGCCCACTATAATTTCTGTACAGAATAAAGTTTTACAGATTAACTGGAAACCTTTGAAAATCAGGGATTATAATGGAAATGGCAATGGTCCCTTACTCCTAGAAATATAAGCAGGCTTATTCTAATTATAGTCTGGTGTCAGTTCAACTAGATGAGTCACTTTCTGTGGCGTCTGATGATTTGCCTTTGTCCTCTCAAATCTCAGAAATCATTGGAATAACCGTAGGTCAGAGACTACTACGAGGTGATTATCAATATTTTAATCCCTTTCAGTCATTTTGGAGAAATTCCAGGTACTGGAGAAATTCTAGCAACTGAGAATAGTAAGATACATGCATAGCAGTAAGATACATCCACAGGAGCGAAGAACAAAACCAGCGAGCAGCCCAGCAAATTGGAAGCTTCAAATGGGAGTTTGAGTGGGGAGTTGAACTGGGAATTTTTCCTAACACTTTCTTTCTTCACTCTAAGCATGCTGAGTAGAAAGAGGTAAAAGGAAAAGGGGGAATTTTTCAGGAGTACCAGCAGAATAGGAAGAAGCAGCTTGCAGGAGACTAAGTAAAGAGTGCAGTAGAATAAAGACACTGGACTTCAGAAAAGCAGAAATTAACACATTTGGGGAACTGGTGAGCAGGATTCTCTGAAAAAGCAAATCTGAGGGGTAAAGGAATCTGGGAGAGCTATCTGTACTTTAAGGAGGTGATTGTAAGGGCACAGGAGCAAGTTATCCCAATGAAACAGAAAACTGTAAAGTACAACAGGAGACTGGCTTGGGTAGACAACAGTCTCTTCAGTGAGATGAAGCTCAAAAAAAAAGCCTAAAGTAGAAACTTGGTCATAATATTAAGGAAAAGCATAAGAGCATTGCACAGGCATGCAAGGAAAAAAATAGGAAGGCCAAAGCACAATTTGAGATGCAACTGGAAAGGGAGATAAGCAATAAAAATGGATTCACAAGTATGTCAAGAATAAGAGAAAGACCATAGAAACAGCAGGTCCCTTACAAAATCTAGTTACAGATGGTGCAGAGAAAGCTGAACTATTTAATGCATTTTATACTTTAGTTTTCACATATAGAGGCAGCTACTAGATGACAAGTGCAACTGGCAACAGAGATAAGGACAGAGACAAACAACCTAACCTAATCCCTAACTTGTCCTGCCTAGAGTAATGGCAGAACAGGTTAGGGATTACTTAGAGAAACCAGATTCTCAAGCCAGCAGGGCAAGATGGGTCACACCCTCGCGCACCGAAGGAATTGGCTGAGGTAATTTCAGAGCCATTGGCTATCCTCTTTGAGAACTAGAGGATTCTTAAAAGGTGGAAGTTGGGTAAGGTCTTGGATAAGGCCTGGGAGGGGCAAACATTGTATCCACCTTTAAGAAAGAAGATATGGAGAATTACAGACCAGTCAGCCTGATCCCAATACCTGGAAAGTTCATGGAGCAGGTCCTCAAGGAGTCTGTTATGAAGCACCTGGAGTAGAACAAGATGATAATGAAGAGCCATCATGGATTCACCAAAAGCAAGTCATGCCTGACCAACAAAATTTCCTCTATGATACGTGACAGGGTCTTTGGATGGGGGGAGAACAGTAGGTGTGATGCACCTTGATTGTAGCTAGACTTTTGATACTGTTTTCCACTATGTTCTCATTAATAATCTAAGTAAATACAGAGTAGATGAAAGTATTGTAAGGTGGATACAGAGCTGGTTGGATCATCATCCTCAACAAGTAGTTATCAATGGTTCAGTATCTATTTGGGAGAGGAGGTATTAAGTGGGGTTTCCCAGGGTTCTGTCTTGATCTGGCACTCTTCAACCGCTTAATTAATGATTTGGATAATGGGATTGACACCATCTGTGAATCTGCAAATGACATCAAGTTGGGTGGAGCTGCAGACACTCTGGAGGGCAGGGGTAGAATGCAGAATGACCTGAATAGACTGGCAAAATGGTCCACAATCAACTAGATGACATTTAACAAGGATAAGTGCAAAGCCTTGCACTTGAGATGGAATAATTGCATGCACAAATATGGACTTATTTAGTCTAGAGGAAACTGAGGGAAGATTTGAGAATGACCTTCAAATACATGAATGGTGATTCTAGAGAGGATGGAGAAGGACTTTTCTCTGTAGCCATAGGGGACAGGATTAAGAACAATGGACTCAAGCAGGAGCAGATGAAAATTAGATTGGAGATTAGGAGGAACTTTCTGGCCATGGGAGTGGTTATTCAGAATAAGAAGCTGTGGAATCTCCATCTTTGGTAGTGTTCACAAACAGACTGAATAGACATTAGGCTAGGAGGGTATAGTCAGGGACAAACCAGTCAACCTTATAAGGTCCCTTCTAGCCTTCCTTTCCTATGATCTTAGAAGTACAGTAGTCATCTTTTGCTGTTTTGTCTTAAGCATACCAGACAAAATAAATCCAGATAGAAGAGACTATGAAATAACTCATATAAGGAACTGTTCATTGAACTCATATAAGCTATGCTGCCGCCAATGAGCATACAAGAAGGCTATTAAGCATGAACTCTACAATTGCCTTGTTAAGTGCCTGTGAGTTCTCGGATGAATGGAAGCAAGGCTCAGTTTTTGTACAAGAGTTTTACATAGCTGCCTGCTATTGGATTCTCAATGCTTTGGATTCTTTATCTTGATGCATTTTTTATAAATATTTCTTAATATGCAAGCTCTGTGAAACTGTACATTAACTGGAGAACCAGAGCAGTTTAATGGAGAATGGGACAGGTTTCTTATGCTTAACTAAACTGAAATAGCTAGCTCACCTTCTACTTTATTATGTTCCTATCCAATGCATACACAGATCACCTTGCCCTTTAGAATTACAAGTTTTTGCCATCAGCACCTTGTCCATCCCTCATGATTTCCTTCCCTTTTTACATTTTTGTTCTCTCACTTCAGAGCACCATTCCAATGACAGAAAGAAAAGATAAGGTCCATCTTATATTGTTTCCCTGGACAACCAACTTCAAAATGACAGATATAAAAACAAATACAAAGGAATAGAAAAGACACTGAGTTAGGCAATTGTAACATTCATCTTAGAAAAATCTCTTCTGTTTTCTTTCTATATTTTAGGGAAGCTTTAGCCCCCTTTATACAGTATATCTTTCTCTGCATCTGTTTAGTAAACTCACAGAAGTTTATTATTACTTGGAGTGGACTAAGGTACTCCTCCTAATTTTACAACAAACACACTGTAGGGCTTGCGTTCAGTTAGTTGAGAGAGTGTGGAAGAAGGAATAGAGGGAAAAAAATACATCTAAGAGTCCAGGCTAGGATGAAAAATAGAGCAAATAGTGAGCTGTCTCAGAAATCAATGCAGAAGCCACAAAGGTTCCAGAAAGAAAGGAAAGCACCACCCATATTTCAACTTTATGTTATAGTCTCTCCACCTTATTGTTAAATAAGACCGATTACTAGTAATGCAAATTCTCCATCTAAAGGCCCTGGCAAACTGGGGGGGGGGGGGGGG
>NW_017729030.1:32737494-32741816 GCF_001723915.1 Gavialis gangeticus | reverse complement strand
TTCAGCACTTTTACAGAAACATAGTACAAGATGTGTGGCCACTTATGCACAAGTCCCTGGCTGAAGCATAACAAAGTTGCCCTCCAGCCAGAGGGTGATAGGGGGTTCCTGCCCCCAGCTTAGCCTGTGAGTGAATGGGACAGGCTCACCTGATGAGCTGTTGCCAGGGCTGGCAGAAATGATTAAAGCACCACCACCATTATAGTTTATAGTTGCTGACACTTTAATGCTCAAGCACCAGCAGCCCTTTAAAGCTCCCAGATTACAAGCAGCCCAAAATCAGTGACGCAGTGGTCCTGGAGCACTGCCTGTCAAAGACAGTCTTCTGTGGCCGAAGCTGTTTTCACTGCTGCTACTGCCACCACTGGGACACCAGCTCTTGGTGCTGTCCCCACAGCAGTGTTCCCACTCCCACCCCCACCTCTGTAGAGGAACCAGAGGTGATGGTGGCATCAGGGTGCACCAGCTGCCACCACCACTGAAATGGCAGCCCTTTCTATCCCCACTGCAGCAGTAGTAGCGGTCCTTGCCACGACAGTATTAACTGCAGGGTCCTTGAGCAGTGCTACGGCTCTGCTCCCTGCTAGCTGTTAGGGAGTCACTATGGGATGCTGAAGCACCAAAAGACCTCACGTCCACTTTACAGGTAATGCTACAAAGAAGCTCCCGTTTGAAACAGGTATTCTTTTCTGGCAGATCCAGTACCTTTGTAGCACTACAGATACCTTTGCTTTCTGTAGCACTATAGGTGCATATATAACACTACTACAAACATAACATATGTCTAGTCCCAAAGCCCACCATGGTCAGCAACATGCATTTTCTCCTGTACCCTTCTGTACAGTGAGTTCAAGCTGTAAAAGGATCCATGATGTTAGAAATATACAAACTCCATTCCTGAGGAGTCTCCACAACTTGAGGAGCCAGCTAACTTTAGTCTTTAACGGTGATTAGAAATGGCTATTTAAAATCCACAGCCTTATGACAATGCAAAGAACAGTCTATTTATGGCATGTTATACAGTTATACAAACTGGTTGGGGGGGGCGGGGTTTCAGCACTGTTACAGAAACATAGTACAAGATGTGTGGCCACTTATGCACAAGTCCCTGGCTGAAGCATAACAAAGTTCCCCTCCAGTCCATTTGTTGTTACTATATAGTTGTTACTATACCTAGTCAGAAAATATAAGACAGACTGCGTTGGTAACAGCAAATGTATTCCTTAATAAGATGGAGATGAGACAAAAAGAAGAACTATGAAATATCATCAGAAAATATCCCTCACAGGACCTACTTTACTGTTGCAGTGTCCCTTCTCTATAAAAGGTCACAGGCATGTCCGGCATTGCTAAGTCACTCTTTGCAATCCCGTCTCTCCATTCACATCACATCACTTCCTTTTATCTTCTCCTAGAGGTGTTGGGTCAAAGTACCTCAACTAGTTAGTCAAAATTCTCTTATCCTAGATGGATTTTGCTTTCTTAGATAAAACAATGCATGGTCATATACTATTGGGATGAGGTCATTTGCCCTCCAGGAATGGTTGGTTTTGTACACCACACCGTAGCTTCTGATAAACTACTCCTCCCAAAACATTTATGGGAAGGAGTCAGTTGCTTGCTACCTAACACTGAATCCTGAATCTTGAATTCTGAGTAGTTATTTTGTACCAGAGCATCCCCATAGACTGGAATTTATAAATACAAGGCCTTGGCACTTATGACTAGTCCTTGAACTGGCAACAAGGAAGTAGGGTGGGGCAACCCAGACATTGCCTCAGCCTTGGGCACTCAGTTGCCTTCTTACACCTCTGGTATAACCCACCATTTCTCTATTTTTGGCACCTTTCTTCACCTTTTCTTTTCCAAGTAGCAGCAATGAGAAAAGATGATTGGGTATAACCACTTAGAAAACAATTTCCCTCAATTTGCCTATTCATATAGAATCATATCTGTTTCTCCCTCCCTCCCCAACCAAAAGACAGCTGATGAGGAATTGGAATCACTGACCCATCTGGTCACTAGTCATTTTCCAATTTTCATCCAAATAAATTATATATATTTCCCCTCACTCATAGAAACCCACATGGATTGTTTTTTCCGGTCCTCATTAAAATTAACTTTTCAGTAAAATCATTGGAAAATGTCATATCATGTCACAAGTAGTCAGAATCAATGCCAGTGGCATCCTCCCTGAAGGCACAGCTATGGGCATAAATAAAAGGATTTCATGGATGTGTGTGGCTGGTAATTTCTTTTTTTCTTCTCTTCTATTTCCATCTCCTACCTTTTCCTCTCCCTTCATGGGTTTTAGAAGTGAATTTGCTCCTTCTCTCACCTATTTTGGGCACATCTCCATCAAGGCAGTCCTGAGAGGTATGGCAAGAGAAAAAAGCTAAATCTCGAACACTAGTAAATACACATAAAATAAAATAATACATGGACAGCAATTTTACATAAACTACAAACAACTTTAAAACACCTCACATTGTTGGGTCTGAGATGACTGGACCTTCATAATTTGCAGAACTACAAGTGTGTCAGACTTTCATGGTGCTTATCTTGAGAAAAGCCTCAGATATTGATGTAGTTCCACATCAACAGGAGAGGGGAGCAGGAAAAGCTGGGAAAAGGGAGGGTGGGGACAATAATTGTTGAAACACTGCAAGAAACATTTATTTTTTAAGCTGCAGCTTTGGAGAACAGAGTGAAGTGATATTTCTGGCAGAGCATAGCTGTTGAGTTAGAGGCTAATTTTGTCAGGTTAAGCAGGGTAAGGGTGAATCACTGTAGCCCAAAGGGAACTGCTTCAAGCTTCAGGCTAAAAGAATGAAGAATAAGTAAAAGGCAGCTCAATTTTATTGTGGTATTAATGTACTAGATGCATTAATAATCTTTGTTATTAGAGTCTGGGGATCTGAAATAGCTTACATTTTCCTATTAAATTAAAATGTACAATATAGCAGAAACCACTTACAATAGTCAACATTTGGTAAATGTTACCACACAACTATTGCCCCATACAGAGGACACCAACTGTGTCTCACCTCAGTGAAAATGGGGTATGGACAAACGCAATGGTGAATGGCAATTTGAAGGTGAAAACAGAAAACTATTTTCAATACAGATTTGGCAACAGAGAAACTGCAGTTTACAAAAACAGACTGCGCTGAGTCTAACCATGTTGCACATTACACTGGTACCCATTACCAACACAGACCTGTATTTTTTGCTTTGGAGTGCATAGCTACAGACAGTACTGTCAACACTGGCCATTTGCTCTTAGTCCCTTGTCTGCATCTCTGAAAGTACAAGAGTAACACATTGTGATTGATACATCTTCTGACACTGCCACTCTGAACGAAATCATTCTTCTTTTTAGGTTTCCTTAATATCATCTGACCTCAGTGAGAACTCATTTTAAAAAATGATGGGCATTATGTTGCATTTTTATTCAAAGCATGGATGCAAGCAGCATTACAAAGGATGAAAAATGTAACTATACGTTGTGAGGTATTTCTCATGGAGGTCATTCTCTCTGATCCTCACTTGAAAGCATTACCATCACCTGAGCTGCTATAAAAATAGGAAGCAATTAATACCCCACACAGCTAAACAAGCATATGCTCTTGCTATTTTGCAATTTTATATTTAAATCTATAAAAACAAACCAACATGGATTTTCCAAGCTAAAGAGCTCTGATTTTATGTTTTTTCCTTATCATTGAACTTGATGATATAACATTATGATAGCTTTCTCTCTTCTACCACCACTTCCATTTCTCTTAACAGGTCAATAAGCATGAAGAATACTCTCATCTCTCAAAAAAGGAGACAGTAGAGAAGCAATGCTTGCCGTTAGTGCCACTGCTGAGTCAACCCACAGAACCACCACATTTTCAAAAGTAATCAGAATTCAGTGAGTCCTTTTTGAAGTCAACATCAATTGCTGATCCTGGCTTAAACATCAAGGTAGCATGGTTAAGGTATGTCATTTTTTACAGCCAAGGCAGAAAAAGATTTGGGCAGTACCACATTTGGCTTCTTTTGACTTGCCTGAATCACCCAGTATCCATTTATGGCTAAATCAGCCTGGTGACAGCTTTAGGCAGGAATCCAGAGTAGGGCTGAAACTCCAGGCAAAATGTCTTAACTATGCCACTACCAGCCCCTCACAATTGCTAAGTGATCTGTTTTTCAAAAGGTGAGCACTTATTTAGGTATCTAAATATGGATTTGAAAGCCTACTTTAGGCTTCTGTCCAAAAAAGAGCCTTCTTTTTTTTTTTTTTTTTTTTTTTTTTTTTTTTTTTTTTTTTTTTT
>NW_017729030.1:32733423-32737349 GCF_001723915.1 Gavialis gangeticus | reverse complement strand
GTAGATACACATATCCCAACACTTGTCCCACTTCAACCTTTATTCTGGAGCTGTTCTTTTTTCCCTGATTTTTCCAAATAAAGCAGAGCTTCTCATTTCACCACTTATGACTTTGCAAATTCTCCAAAAACTATCTGTGGTCAAGCTATGCCATGGCTATGCAATGGTTCCTTCCTTTGAATTATTTTTGTGTGCTGTTTGATCCCAACTGATGTCACTCCCAGGCAACTCCAATGACTGAACCAGCCTCCCACTGGTAACCTCAGAAGTAGCAGTTGATTGTCCCTTGTATTCCTTTCCCTCCCTGACAGAAACAAGAAACCAGGATAACTGATAACCAGTGAACAGTCTTTTACCCATTGGCATCTTACCTTTAAGAAATATTTTCACATGGTCCATCAGATTTCTGGGAGGATTAGCTTCTCTCAGTGTCTTTTCCTTCAACACCTTGAATATTACTCTATAGCAAACTCCTTGCTCTGCTGATTTCCAAAATTAAAATGGAAAATAATGTCAAGTATTCACATTCTGACAACTATTAAAAGCCTGTTAATCTATTTTTAAGTCTGTTCTTTTTTGTGTACATTATTTCTTTAAGTGGAAATATCAGCAAACCATAGCTATACAGTATTTTTCTGTGTCCCTTTGTTAAAGGGACTTGGAAATGTAACAGGGCTTTTTTTTCCCCTTTTAATTATGTCTAAAATTTTCAGCCATCATTCATCATCCCTGTCTGAATTTCTTTTCATACAAGTGATTGTATAAAAGCCCACAACAACATAATCCCACAGGCTTGAATTTTACTTGCATATAATTATTGATAAGAACAGTGAAACGTCCTTCTCATGAAATATGGTTTTTTTAAAAGCTGTGCTTATTCATTCATTAGCAATGATAAAATCTGCCAGGAGCTGTATTTCTTATACCTCTGTGTAAATAATGAACTGCCTCAAGGCTAAACATCGCGTATGAAATGTCTTCCCCTCTGGAAAGTGGCAACCTCTTTATGTTAATGATTATAAATATTCTCTGAATATTTTTTTTCTTTGCAAGAGGAAAATACGTTTCCTCTTTCTTTGAAAATGATCACACTTCATTCATAAAGAAGATGTACCCAAATTCTGCTATCAGTCATACCAATGTAAATCCAGAATAATTCCCATGAAGCCAATGAAATTAAACTTCTGCCCCCCAATAAAACTGTAAGTACAAACCATGGGAAGAACAAAGGATATGTGAGATACTGAACCATAGACATTAAATATGAATTCCCGAGAGGGCTGACTGATACTTATCCAGAACTTACATTAAGGGCCTCTCTCAAACCAAGACAATGATGCACCCAGTACACACTACAAAATGTAAATATGCCATTTCTATTTATCAAAATTCATTAGGTCTCAGAAGCTGGCATTTTGATTCTGAAGGAACAAGATCATAATTCAAAGTCTACAACTGGGAAGGATGGCTGCCCAGTGGATACAGAACAAGGAGTTCAATGCAGATTAGGGGTTCCACTCCCAGCTAAATACAGACTTGTCAGGGGACCTCATGTTTCTCACTTAGACACTCTTGTGATGTAGTTCCCAGCTGTAAAAATAATGATGATAATACTTTATCTCTTTACAAGTGTTGTAGAGATAAAACTATTAAAGATTATGAGATTATGGAACTATAAGCTTCATTGCTGAACAAGAATGAAAGATTTTTTTATGCCTCCCTGCCTTCCTGATATATGACACACCACCAGGGATGAGACCAGCTTTAACTGCACATGAAGGAGCAACTCGCACAAAAGACTCTCAGACCTTGGGGAACAGATGTCCACCGTCAAAGTTCCCCTCTACAAAATGAAGTTTATTTTCTACCTAAGAGGATTTTGCCATCTTGGTTTTGTCCTCTGCCTGAAGAAGGTTGTGTGTCCGAAAGCTTGCATAGAAAGATCTTTTTTTTGCCATTTCTTAGTTGGTCTAATAAAAGGCATCACCTCTGAACCAAGAGTTCTAGCTAGAGTTTTGCATTTCTTTTTGTCTCAGACCAACACTGCTACCAAATACATCCTTTAAAGATTATGAGGCATTCAGATAGACAGCACAGGCATGTTGTACTGTGCCTTTCATATGCTAATGACTAAGTCCATTCAGATATTTAGACTGAACAAGTAAATAATTAATCATTTGAAACGCATTAAAATAAAAATATTCATTGCTTGTTTACTTCCTATTTCTCTTTGGGATATAAAAGTTGTTTGCAACCTTGTGTCTAAGTAAACATACCTACTAAACCTTTGAATTTTTTAGTAGAAACATAGTTTATTTAGCATTCAATGTTGCATGCATTATATTATTTGCTGCACATATCCTTTATATATAACAAAACACCGTACTATGTCTTCTAACTAAATGTATGATTGTTTCATAAAGTAGCAGTGATTTCAAAATAAAACCATTTTGTGCAGTGATCATTTACTGGACCACATCACTTCTCTAGAGTCAAAAACAATAGCTCCATACAACAATGCCATCTTACTTGCTGTTGTGGTTCAGTGGTAGCCGTCTCACTTGCCACGGGGGAAACCAGGGTTCAGTTCTTGGACAGAGTTGTATTTTCTGCGTTAAGCAAGGGGTTGGACTAAATGACCTCTGGAGGTCCCCTCCATTCTACCATAACAAGCATTTCCCAACTAATTGCACACAGATAGTTTTTATTTCAAAATTGCAGTTACTTTCTGAAACATCCTCCTATATTCTGTGAATTTCAAATCATTGTTTGATTTTTTAAACATGCAGGACAAAACCCAATAATTCACTTTGGTTTGATGGAATATATTACTACCAAAAACTTAATACTCTATAATGTATGGCAGAATCTAACATCTGCAGTGGGGTTTTTTAGGGTGGGTTTTATGGTCTCCATCCATCAGCAAGTGATGGTGGATATCTGCAGTGTGATCATGCTGTTATCATGGCCAAATTTTAATAGGAACAGTAATTACTTGACCTTCACAAACTTATGGTACAAACAGGAAGCTAAACACAGGTCTATGTACATCTAGGGCTAAAGTCTGTTCCACCTCTAAGCCATATAAGTGGACTTTGACACCTACATGTGATTTTTCTCCACCCTGCTCTAGTCCTTAAAGCAGTTAATACAAAAGGTGGGCGAGTCCTCTTCTTCCTCACTGTTTTTTTGTAGCTCAGTCTTAACTGGTGTGCTACAAAAGTAGATGCAGGAATGGACTTTCAGGGACTTGAAAAGGGTGGAATAGAATTACACTTCAGCACCCAAGTCCACTTAGATACCTAAGAAGTGAAATAGTATCTGGCCCCTAGTCAATTTGGCTCAAGACAGACATTCAGAAAACCAGAGCCTGACTTGATTCAACCTTTGCAGGTTAGTCTAACCTGCCTAGGTTAAACTGGTTTGTGACAGCACAGACACTCCTTGTGGACTGAGGAACTGCAGACACATTCCTAGTTGTTCAGGCCAGGCACCCGGGGGGGGATGGGGGTGGTGCTAAAGCACGCCCTTGGCTGCAGGGAAGCTATGCTGGGGGGATGTGGGCAGCCTGGGCTGAACTGGTGGGCTGGAGGGAGGGGGCTTATTCTACCACTTGCCCTGACACAGAGCAAGTGGCAGCAAAAGCCAGGGTGGGCAGATCCCACTGCAGTGCCCCGGAGGCAAAGTGGGGAATATCCCCACTCCCTGGCCCCCATACATAAGGGGCCCTGTCTGCCAGCATCTGGCCCCACCCCTGCCCCCACCAGTTCTTAACAGTCTTGAAATTAAACTGCAAGTTTCAGGAACATCTAAATAGATTTTCTTCTGTTTTCCTAAGAAATATAATCTCACACAAAACAAATACCCAGGAGGGTAAAAGGACATTTGAATATGATTTTAATCAAAACATGTTTTTCTTATATAAA
>NW_017729030.1:32719428-32728423 GCF_001723915.1 Gavialis gangeticus | reverse complement strand
TGGAGGGAGGGGGCTTATTCTACCACTTGCCCTGACACAGAGCAAGTGGCAGCAAAAGCCAGGGTGGGCAGATCCCACTGCAGTGCCCCGGAGGCAAAGTGGGGAATATCCCCACTCCCTGGCCCCCATACATAAGGGGCCCTGTCTGCCAGCATCTGGCCCCACCCCTGCCCCCACCCAACCGCTGGAGCAGCAAGAAGGGAGCAAACATGATGGGGGCAGCAGCCCGTCATGGTTCCCCCGAGTGAGAGACTCTTCCCAGTGGGGGGGGGCATGCTGTGGGGCAAGGAAAGTTGTTGCAGAGCGCAGCAATGGCAGCACTGCAGGTGGTCTCTGGTTCCCTCCAAGCCCTGGTGCTGCCATGCACAGTCTGCTGTAGCTCTGCCCACCTGGCACAGGGAGCCCCCTGCCGGCTCATGCTCCCTGACACTATGAGAGCTGCTTTCCCCATCAAGGGCCCTGCCCCATCACTGCTGCAGCAGCCAGACAGGGGTGTGGCCATACACCGGCCAGCAGGGCGCCTTAGGTGGGGGGACGAACAGGGGTTATTCCCCCTCCCTTCAGTGTCCAGCGGAGGGGGCTTATTTCACTGCTTGCCCCAAGCAGGGAGCAAGCACCACCGGCAGTCGGGGCAGGCAGACCCCAGCTACGGTCCCCCAGAGGCTGTGGGAATAGAGGGGGGAATAACCCCGCTCCCTTCCTCCTCTGCCTCATGGCCCGTGCCAGCCCACTGATGAAGCAGCGAGGGGGGAGTACCCAGCAGACCCAACCCAGGTCCCTGCCAGTGGGACAGGGAGGGGGGAATTAAACCCCTCTCTGGCCAGCCCCTGCCCCTGCCTGCTGGGGGATTCTGGTTTAAAGTTAAACCAGGAAGGGCTCATGGACAGGCACTGCATAAACCAGTTTGAGATCAATCAGTTAAGTCAGATACTGCATTCAACCCAGTTTATTTCAAACAGGTTTCGGCCATTTTGAAACTGGTTTATGTACACTGAATGTCCATTCTGTTACAGCTTTAAACCAGTTTCTGATCACTTAAACTGTTTTATGTGTAATGTCTGTCCCTAGACTTTAAGCCCATCATGAGGTGACCAAATATCAGATTTAGAGTTGGGATTTAAGCAATTCATGAGCCCCCCGCACAAAGGCAAGTTTTATGTAGGAAGTAGTACTTCACCCCTCAAGTACTTCCATAAGTCTACATGGCAGAATTTGTCCAACAGAATTAAATTAATTCTTCACTACTGGTATGGATCGCCCTCTGAAATGTGAAATGCAGCATAGAACAGAACTACTTTCCTAAGAGCCTGAAGAGTAATTTTAGAATAATACAAGTGGACAGAATATACTTGGTAGGGAATATGATTATATATTATTATTACTTACCTGTATCTGGAGGGTATTGGCTGACTCCAAATATTCAGGCCAATGGGCAGGTGTTACTCAGGCTTGATCCACCCATTTCTATTAACTCTAATCTTAAAAGGGAAGACAGAATTTCTGGGGTGGTATTTTTCTGTTGTGTTTAAGTGAGAAAGTAAGCTGTGATCCCTAATCTCATACTTGAGTTAGTCTCGTCTAGTCAGCTTGGAGCATGTAAGAACTTTCAGGCAAGAAAAGCTTAGTGCTGCTGGCAAGCCCTTTGTTTCCCTATGCACACCAGCAGTTCATAAGGTCCATGTAATACATTCCAATTCCAGCCTGAGACAGGAGAACTCTGCTTGTAGTAACCACCTTCAGCTGCCTGCCTACCAGTTACTAGGTACAATTACCAGCATTGCTATAGAATAGATCATAAATGTGAAGAACATTAACAATAAAATGGAAGCAAATGAAAAACATATTTTATTATAGGGCAGTTTAGAACTAAAGTACCTACTTCATACCATGGAACTTATGAGGCTGCAGTCTTAAATATTGATTTTTGTATTCATTGTCATTGTAAGAAGCAATTCTGTTTTCGCTGAATCTAATAAATACGGCCTTAAGCAGAATAAGACCCTTTTAGCAAGAAATCTTACATCTATCTGTTTATAAGCCTGAAATTAAAACTCCTAGAATTGAAAAAAGAAAAAAATAACCAAAGGGGTTTTCAAAAATTTAAAACTCCATCATGCATAAATAGAGCTCATCAGAGAAAGTAATTTCCCTGCAGAAAACACTCCATCTTTTGTTTTATGTAAGTTAGTAACATGAATATTTTATTTTCAGTGAAACTGCCTTTACCCTTTTGCATTTCATAGCTTTTACTATGAAGTTTCAAATAAATAAGGTTTTTCTCTCCTTACTATTCAAGCCTCTTGCAATTGCAAATTTTGCCACAGCTTGAGAGATATTTGGGTTTGGGGCTTACTATTATCAGTAATTGTATCTTTTATCCCCAGCTACTATCTCCATCCTCGAAAGCAGAACTTCTAAAAACTTGCTTTATGACACAAACGTAATTGCTCCCAAGGTATCAATTACTTTTTGGACTGCACATTTTCTGTCATTCTCCCCAGGTAGCATAGATTTCTCTCAAAAGTCAGTGATCTTCACCTAGGCATAATTGTGCAGCTTCACAAAATACAGTAAGGCATGCATATTATATATACAATTCATAGTAAAACAATGACCTCCAAAATGAGAATAATCTAAAGGAACAATGGTTTAAGTGAAATGTAGCCTCACAGCAGAATTGTAGCACAAAAATGCAAGAAAAATAGCTTGCATGAGGAATGCAGGCCTACCTAAAATTGAAAATCTTGTATTTTAAATGAGTTGTGTCTTTAGAGGCTTTAAAGTAACTTTTTGCTATTAAGGTAAAAAATTGGGGAAGATAGGCTGTGTGACCTACCCCAAATTCCATTAGAATTTGCAACAGCAGGCAATCTGATATTTAATGTTGTTGCTGGGTGAACTGGTGCTCAAGTCACTGGTTTTGTTGTTGGCTGTTTAGTACTTTTCAGTTGCTTTTATAGGATGTATTGTACTGAATTCTCCACAATCTAATACAAGATTATACCTCAAAAATTATTTGATACTTCTTGTAGGAAGGGTAAGTCACTGATTTTCAGTCTCTGCGGTATATAAAACCCCAAATATATTTAGGATTACTAATTTAAACAGGACTTTTACTAAAGTTTACATTAGCTGAGAACAATCTAATGCAGGCCATGTCCCATAGCTCTCAGGTAGGCTTAACACACTATTTCTCCAAATACCTTAAGAGAAGCATTATGGAGTGGAGCAAGTGAATTTTGCAAACCCTACAGATCACATGCAAGGCCAAGCAGCTTTATTTTTCAGGTCAAGAAACGAGCTGAGTTTCACACTTGGACTTCTTCAAACAGTCATATACTTTGAAACCTAATGACTCTTAAGTACCCCTAAGATTTATGGCCTCAAAAAAAAGGAATCCCAGTCCTTAACCCACTTATCCCTGTACATAATGGAGGTCCACTTACAAGTGTTGTGCATAAAGACACCATCTGATTCCTTGACCAATGTCCCAACTCCTATTCTGCTAGAGTCCAGAAAAAGACATCACATTTTATAAATATGTTGTTGCCCTGTGGGTTGAGGCCAATGCTCAGGATCTCAATATCATGCTGTTAGACAGGAGGGTGTGGTGTACAATTGCACATACACCCACACAAAAATCAATTAGGTGGGCGCGCACACGCACTCCAGGTGCACCTCAGCAGGCTCATGCGCGCGCACACTACCAGTGCAGGCACATACACATCTAAAATTACCAGCCTAGCCACATGCATACCTATCACCAATTCAAGCATATACACACTGTAATGATAATGACATGAAATCATACACAATACACATAGGTTAAATACTAACTCAGGTGGGTCCAAATAACAGTTTGATTAAATGAACACTGTACTGTACAGCTTGGTTCCTACACACGCTCATACAATGGTAGCAGGAGAAAGACTCAGTGGAAGGATTGGAGTCTAGGTAGGGAAGAGAAACAGAGTCCAAGTCCTTGGTTGAAGAGAGGGAGGGGGTGATAGCTACCTATCCAGGCTGGGAGGGGGTCCTCGATGGCCAGTCAGGGTCTTTCTCCAGCAGGTGTTGTCCAGAGGGGGTTGCTGGCAGTTCCTCTGGGTTGATAGGCAGCATGATATCTGGTCCAGGTGAAGATGGCGTCCCCAGGAGTCAGTCTTCACTACCCTTTTTATGGGGCAGAGTACCTCTGATCTCCTATGGGGAGGGCCTGTCTAGGCAAGGTCAGCCCTGCTCCAGAGGGCTCCAGCTGTTCATACTGGGCATGTGCAGCCTTGGCACAATGATGGGTTGCCTCATCTTTTGTTTCTTGAATTCAGAGGGTGGTTCCAATGGCTGGGTCATTGGTCCAGGTATTGGTTTTGACGGTGGGGTGATTTAGTAGGGGGTCCTGCTATCACTGTGCTTCTTTGATCCATTCACCCTTTTATTTCAGGCATTCAAAGAAAACCAATTTAAAATGGGAGAGGTTACAGAATTGCAACATACTTACACAACAGGGCATGGGGACAAGTTAGGAACAAGATGGGAACGGGTACTTGACATCACTTTACAGACACAGGCCTAAACCATACAATACTAATATGAAACGATAAAAATCAATGCACAAATGATAGAAATACAATATAATACAGTAAAAATCAATACAAACATAACAGAACACTATTTACAATATATAAAAAAGGGGCTTATTACAATAATAGTATGCAAGAACTTGGCTTACCTAGTACTACTTGTAATGGCTTATAAGGGATAGAGAGGGCAGAAAGAAAGTCAGAAATGGATGGGGAAGGGGAGGGAATGCATTTTAAAAATAAAACCCCCAAAACTGGGGGTTTTGTTACAATGTGTCCTATGATTTTAGAGTGTGAAATTGTGGTTGTGTATAAGCAGTCAAACTCCACAAAATGAAGGTGCTATGGGGAAATAAAAACTCCCCAGGCTAAAATCCGATGAAAAACTGGCACATTAAGCTGTTCATTAAAGCACATTCCATCTCCTAAAAGACAAGAAATGTGTCATCTGCTATTCTAATTACAGTTGGTAGCATTCATGAGTTAGAAAAAATGGCCACCAGCTTAGAATCTGTAATCGTTGATTATCTCCGAAACTGATCTGATCATTCAATAAGATTGTATGATCTAACTTCAAACAGTGTAGTGATCAGTTTGTTGATTTGGCAATGGAGTTAGCAGGTATATTACTTCATTTTTAACTTATTAAGAGCAATTTAGCTTTGACAATTTTATTTTTGCTTAAGAGTTTTCATAAAATTTATAAAAAGATAAGTCACATTTCAGTCAATATGCAAAAAAGCAATCCCGTAACTAAGGGTGAGCAAGAGGGGATACCTGCCACAAGTATTGGGACCCAGAGGCCTTCAGGCCTGGGTTTTGACCTTTGTGCTTAGCTTAAGCTGCATGCTTAGCTTGAATTGTGGTCAAGACTTGCACCTGGTGAAAAGAAGCAGATGGAAAAATACTGTCCCTGACTTAAAAACAAATTTGGAAGGTGGCTAACTAAATTCAATAAATATAACCAGGGTGAAAAAGGAACAGTCAGAGCAAAACCTACCCCCCACCTCAGAATGAAAATTCCAGTTAAGGGTAACCATATTTGGCAAACAGAAGCAAAATTATTAATATGCATTAGGAGGAAGGCTTAAGCTAATTTTACATATTAAGAAATACATGGTATATAAAGAGAGGCAAGAGAGCGTTGCTTTTGGAACCTACTCTGGAAAGATCCAGTCACCGATCCAATATTCAAAACTCGGATGAAGGAGTTGGGAACTCCGGACAAGACCTTACGGACTGACCATGCAGTGATACCATGTCCATATTATCTTGGGAGGGTGATCATCTTGTATTGCTTTTAACTAATTACAGTAATACAATTGTAACTGCTAAGGGCTTAACAAATTTGTTATTGGTAAGGAGTAACTATGTCCTAGGGTTTGGAATTAACACCGGGTACAAGGCCTAAGTTAAGGCTCCCAGATGCAACACAAGTAACAAGTTAGGAGGGGTGCCGGAATTTCCCCCACCCTTGAGGTGTCTGCACCCCAGCAGCAAGAGCAGTCCCATGGATTACTCACATCATGAAATCCAAAATAGTCTCTAACTGCTGCAGCTGCTTTAAAAGCCAACAGCCAGGGTGGATATAGCAGGGAGCACCTGTGACACCAGCTCAGCTGGAGATGGTTTAGGAGTTCCTGGTAAAGATAGGACTGCTATACCTCTTACCTCTGCTCTCAGAACACATATCCTTCCCACTCTTTATCAGAAACACACCACCCTGCCACGCCATCTCTTGCAGAGTTTGCCCAGGGCACCACTCTGCTTCTTGTATCTCTATAAAGTGCAGCATTCTTGGGACTACAGGTAGATATCAGCTTAAAAACATGACCCCAATTCTTTGTTTCTCACAAAATGCCATATGCAACTGTTTATAGAAACAGTGCTATATAAATGTCAAATTAGTCACCTCATTTAAACAGAGAAGTTTAAAATTTCCAATAGAATGCGGCTAGCAAATTACCATGGTAACAGGTCTTCCTATTCATAAAATTAGTTACCACTGAGGGTCCGCCCCACCAGAGGAACAGTAGATGCTCTAAAATGAATCCAAGGGGCTCCATTTCTTTATGGCACCCATCATTCTGTTAAACGAGTAACAGGTGATCACAGAGTAACACATTTCTATTGTTGTGAATAACAATTAGAGTGTACTTATTTAAATAGTTTGAGAGATGTCTAAAACTCCTTTTTTATGTTTCTACATAAACCAGAACCAGACAGTAAATATGGGCACTTAGGGTCCTTGTACCCATGTTGGGGGTTTAGTCCCCCAAATTGAAATGGTGGGTTTTTACTTGTGATGATTAAAAACTCATGTTTTCAATTTAGGGGCTTCCATCACTGTTAAAGCAAGAGGCCTGATCCTTTTTTCTTCCCGGCCCCCCCCCCCTCCGTGAGGCCTGCCTGCCTCTCCCATGGCTAGGGGGTGAGCTGCTGGCAGGCCAAGTGGCCCCTAGGCTGCAGGGGGCCCCAGTCCTTCCTTCCATGGCAACAGCACACCCCACAGCCACCCAGGCAGGCTGCTAGTGGGCTGTAGGCTACCCCAGGATAAAAAGAAGGATTGGGTCTCTTGCTGCTTCTGCCTTCAGCCCACCTCTCCCACAGCTGGGAGGGAGGGGAGGGGGCAAGCGGTCAGATTAAAGGCTGCAATACTATAAGTAGCTACACTGCAAACTAAACTACATGGAGATGTGGTTTATTTTGCAACTTAAATTCAATTGAATCGCAAAAAAAAAACCAGACGTGTAAAATGTAGCACAGTTAAAACTAAAAAAAGGGCATTTTTTGTCAAGTGTCCAAGTGCCCCTAGGCTTTGCATTTTGCAAGTGGTTGGTAAACATTGCAATCTGGTGTCTTGTTACTTCTATTGCGTAATGATCAAATGGCAACAATTGGTGATAGGAACGAGATTTAATCCAGAAATATAGTGCGACTTCAAAGGGAAAGTGAAAAGAAAACTGCATCCTGCAGTTACTGGGCTTAGATAAAGTCATAGGTTTAAAAGTATATGACTGTTTGAAGAATGTTGACTTTTGATAGTCTCGTAGCTAATAGATCCAAATATAATCAAGAGACTTGACTAATAACATAGCTGATGACAAAAAGATTGTTTTTTTATTATAATGTAATATACCAGTTATGTAGTATAATTTAATAGTAGTATTACTTACCATTAAATTAGCAGCCTAACCCCCAACAAGCCACCTCACAACAGGTTTAAATTGCATCAACAAGTTTTGCATTTGCCCTCTGCTGCTTATGTCAATTTACAGCCAAGGACTTTAAATGGGCCATCAAATAGTATACTCAATTTTATACAAGTCTTAGCATTAAGGTGAATGTCATGCTTAGCAAGATAAAATTGACCAATCTCATTATATTTTTCCCCCATAATCATAATGTTGGACTTTCTTTTCATTTTTGGCTTGGATCTTTAAAATCTACAAGGACCATTTCTTTGCCATTTCTGTGTTGATTTTTCAGAAAACTTGCATGATATCATTTCTACTCCCTATCTGGAGGATGTAGTTATCTAGCATGTTATTTGCAATTTTTATTATTAGCTATATAATTGAAAATTCATTGTTGTTGTGCTTTGGTGAAGAAGATATTGGTCCAGCCCCTACTTATGAAACAGAAAAGCTATTTTCCTAGGAGAGTAATAGAGAGTGAACACAAAAAAGTGTGGTCGTTTAGAAATCAAAGGAATAAGTATTCACACTTCCTGCATTGTTTACTCCAATCTGCTAATACCAAGAACCAGACCAGCCAGTGGAAGAAAGAAAACTCTCCATCTTCTGAAATGCCCATCAGTTTCCACAATGGGAAGCAGGCTTTGTAATGATAAGAAATTTAGAGTGGAAACCAAAGTTATATGGCTATCTTGTATGATGAGACAGTTAGAAAGCAGGCTCACACTTGGACTAAGCAGCCATACAGGGAAAGGTACCATCTATTACAGCTTTGCGAAACTTCAGCCGCTGATTTGATTCAGCAGAGATTTGGCCCAATTTGATGGCCAAATCTCTGAATCAAATCAGAGGACCCTTTAATCTCTCTGAATCAAATTGTAACCCTCTGAATTGATTTGGAAAGATTCAGACATAGACACAGACTTAAATGTTTTTTTCTATATACTCTAGATAGCAGGGGCTTGTCAATGCCGAGATCCTGGGGTGCATGGAGTGGCCCAACAGAAGCACGGGGGGCTCCCCAGGGCACTTGGCAGCAGACCCAGAAGTGGGCCAGAAGCACTTCCAGTCCACTTGCAGATCCACTGGGGAAACACAGAGAGGGACCCCCACACCCCTCCCCCTTGCTCAGTGACTGGTGCCTCCTGGATTTGGGGGGGGCACCCAGAGTCCCCCTGCAGCTGATTGCTGAGTCAGGGAGGCACAGGGCCCCCCCCCCCC
>NW_017729030.1:32713489-32718960 GCF_001723915.1 Gavialis gangeticus | reverse complement strand
CCCCACACACACACACTCCTGTGGTATGCTCCATCCACCCCAGCATCGCAGCTATCATGAGCTGTGCCTGCTACCTCAAGGTATGTAGAAAAAACTTTCAAAGCTGCGTCTATGTCTGAATCACTGATTCTCCAAATCAGCATCGAATCTTTGGATTCAGCTGAATCAAATCAGGGACAGTGATCCAAATCAACTAATCGAATCACTGTCCCCAATTCAAGATGAATCCAAATCCAATAGGGCCTGCTTCGCACACCGCTACCATCTGTGTGTATGTGAGCATCCCACTGGTACTGTAGGTGTTGCTGTTACCCCCTGGTGCATAGTATTGATGCTCTTCTTACTTGCCCACCATGCCTGGATGGAAAAATAGATAATGAGAAAAAGAGCAGAGTTTTGGGAGGTGTTCTCCTTAAGACACTGTCGGATAATAACTGTAGTCTCTTCACAGGGCTGCTTCCTCCCCTTCACCTTGTCCTGACCACACCTGTGCTGTTCCAGCCCTTGATATCACTTCAGGTGCTTTGTTCCTCTCTCCATCTCATGGGGTCTTATGGTCACAAGAGTCCCCTTTGCCTCCTTTTTGTGCCACCACAATTATCCCTAGAGAGACAGCATTGTGCTGTCTTCCCTTGCACTGGGTTGTTTGCTTCACAGCCCCAGTGAGGATTGAACAGTAGTCCTCCACTTATCACTTTGTGTGCGTTGGCCTTTTAAACCCTCAGGGTCCCAGCTTATGGGATTCCTTAGTCATTCAGGCAACTGCCTATAATTCTATTGTTGGCTGCCTATCCTTTTCCTTGAATAATCCCTGTCACGGGGTGGGGCCTACGGGCGGCCGTGATCCCACTAGGCCCCCCTGCCGTGCCAATTAGGAGATCCCGCACCCTCTTAATTCTCGCCCGCCACGTCTTTGATCTTATATAGGTTTATATGGGAGGCTGCCTTTGGTCTCCTAATTTCTATGGGTGACCTGGTACACCCCAGCTTTATGGGCTACGCGTGCCTCCTACCTCCCCTTTAGCACACCCCAAGCCTCGCAGCTCTTCCAGACATTTTTAGTGTCTCCAATCTTATACTAGCCCCTCCTGGGCTTTACTCTTGCAGGCTGGCCCCCCCTGGGTCTATGCCACGCACTTCCTGCGCTCTTCCCCTCGCTGGGGCCTGTCTCTGTGCCTCTGGTGCTCTTGCCCCTCACGGGGCCTGTCCCGTGCTAAAACTGCACCTGGGGCTCAGGTGGCACACAGCCGTGCCTGGCCCCTTGACCCTTCTTGGGGTCTTTATGCCACGCGCTTCCCGCGCCTCTCGCGCCCTTGGCTCTCTCAGAGCCTGCTCCCGCGCCTCTCGCACCCTTGGCTCTCTCTGCTGAGCCTACGCGCCAGCCCTGTCTCGGGCTTTCACCGGCGCCGGGGCTCAGGTGGCATGCAGCCGTGCCTGGCCCCCTGACCCTTCTCAGGGTCTTACGCCCTCACTGGGCCGAGTACGGCCCTCTTGGGCTGGGGTCTCAACCCCACACCCCGCACCACACTGGTGTCCAGCTGCCGCGCCTTCCCGGCACTGCTCAGTGCCCAAATGGGGCACCCAGGAAACCCCCGGACTGCTGGGAATCTCCTGTGAGGCCGCCTCACACCCCTACAGCCTCACCCGGTCCTCCAGACGATATACACAACAGAAACATAAGCCCACCCAGCTGTAACAAAACAATAGGCCTACTGGCAATAACAAAACAATAAGCCTACCAGCTATAACAAAACAGTAAGCCTACCGGCCACAACATAAATTCCAGGCCCACCTGGCTCTCTGACCCACAGCCTCCTGGTCAGGCTTCTCTTCACCCTGACCATCATGCAGCCCTCTGGGTGCTCAGGCTGCACTGCTTAGCTTAACTCTCCCACAGAGCTCTTACCCCTAGGTTGCCAGAAGGGAACTGCCAGCCAGGCTCCGGCCTGGCTGTTTATAAGGGCCCGGCCCTGCCCCCTTCTGGTCACGTGACCAACCTGGTTGCTCCAGCAACCTGCACCTGAGCTGCCCTGGTGATTGGCAGCTCGGCCCATTTACCATCGCCAGTAGCAGGCACCCTGGTGCCCTGCTACACCCCCCACCAGATAAGGAAAGTTGAGGAGTTTAACCGTCTCCCCGCAGCTCCTCACTCTGGCTCCTCCAGTCTCTTTGCCCATGGGCAGACCCTTCCCCAGCTCAGCACTCACCCTGACAGCTGCTCTCCTGCTCTTTCCAGACATTGCTTCAACTCCTCCGGCTTTGGCAAGTCCCTGCCTCTGGTGTTGCTCAGCTCATCGCCTTTACTTCACCCCTTGTCGCAGTACTGCCCTCTCTGGTTGGCCCCTGCATGGCTTTTACCTCCTGGCTGCTCCCCCAGGAGGCAATCCACCTAGTCCCTGCTTCCACGTGTGGTCCTGTGGGGATCTGGGCAGGGCTTCATTGGAAACACCTGGGTTCCTGGTGGCTGGTAACATTCTGCCTTTCCCTCTGTAGTCTGGCCATGGGTAGGTTTTCTTCTTTGTGATAGCCTATCCCCTTTCCCAGCCATAACAGGCACCATATCTGGTGCCCTGTTACAGTGTATAATGTTAATTAAAAGAATCTAGTATATATTATAGGGGTAACCAGTAGGATCACATAGAGTCAGAAAGAGATGGAGATATATGTACCCCTTTCTTTGAAACAGGACAGCTAGAAATTAAGCCCCAAAGTTAATTGCTTTATTATGGAGGTAAAGTGAAGAATCTTATGTGTCCCCTTAAAACAAATAGGAGAATTTTTGTTCAACTGAAGATCCAAGACATGGAAACACAACAGCAAGATATCATTCATATTTGAAGCTCCCATATTAGTTTGCTTTTAAAGACAGCCCTCTACGCAGGGTAAATTGTCAATGATCATAAACTGTGGCAGAGTAGTGCTTTTTGACAGATATGATTTTCTAGTTCCTCATACTCTGATTTTTGTGTAGCATTGCCCTTTAAAAATACAGCAATAAATCAGTGCTTTTTTCCTGAACTGTAATGTAAAAAATGACAAAAGAACAGCATAACTCACACAAATAGAATGTTATGCTAATTCTCAAATCTCTCACTGAAGGCAACAGAGTTTAACTTTGAAACAAGGTTGTTATTCATCTTGTCCATTAAACCATATTTCAAATAAACAGTGTAATTGTATTATCAAGCCCATATTGCTTTATTCTCATGACCTGTTATGACATTGCATTTAATAACAAATAATTCATACAACCTCCTAGCTGCATTTTTCAGATTGTAAATGCAGGAGAGAGAGAGGCTAATGCAAAGAAATGATTTTTAGAAGAAATTGGAATATTTCCTAATTGTTTATTATATATGTATTCTCCTTCCATAAATCAAGCCTTTAAAATTCCACCTTCTTCAAGGCTTTAATGTTATTTGAATCTCTGAAACATTCATATTTAATTTCTCAGCAGTGTCACAATTCAAGTGGTGCACTTTAGTGTCTGCAACAGTCAACTGTTGATTTATTTTCTTTCAGGCAAAATGCAAATAGTCTCTTAAGAGGTTTACTTACAACAGTTGTGTTTGAGTTTAAATATATGCACTGAATAAATTAAAAGCCACAGCGACATCATCTTAATTTTACATTTAGGAGAACCTTATTTACAGTTTTAAAAAAAAATAAGACTTGCATTTTTTCCTACCCAAAGGAGCTGGAAGGGAACAAATAAATGGCCTACGTGTAATCCCCAACATAGAGGCATGCCAGCACAATGGATGAGGACAGAAATTAGTACATTGGTGACGGCACATCATTCTGTTTATTCTGGAATAACTTCTAGGAACCCACAGTGGGTTTTCCCAACAATAAATCAGCCGTTCTAACATAAAATGGAAGATGACAGGCCCCTGGCACAGACCAGAATCCTTGAGGAGTGAAGCTTGCACAAAACTACCTTTCCACTTTCCCAGTCTACGTTTCTGTAGCTGGTCCACAGAATCTGTATAGTCTCCTTCACATTTTGTAAGACCAGTCAAAATGTGGAGCGATCAGAAGGATATAATACTCAGGGACAGCCCATAATATAGGAACAAACCAAAATGCATAATGATAGATGCAACTGGCTGGGCAGATTCCATGGGGGAAATAGGAGGGAGAGGGATGCAGGACTGAAGACTCTCCTGAGGCACAAGAGCAGATGAGGAAGACACAGAAAGCTCTGCCTGACTCGCAGTGAAACATTTCATTTGGATTTGGTTTGGTTTTTACAGTGGAAGCTTCTACCCCAATCAATCTTTTCCCCCACAATATTTCAACACAGTCCACTTTCCAAGAGGAAAATGTTTTGTTAAAAAACCTTCAGGCAGCCCAAATCATTTATTTGAGACTGCAGGATTATCTGAAAGAAAGACTGTCTTGCCCATAAGGCACTGAATAGGGAATTCTCTCTCCGTGAATGACATTGGGCCAAGTTCCCCCATTTGTAAATTGTTTTTTATTTGGTGGGCACTTCCCCACCTTGTAAGGATTTTGAGCCAAATTTTATTTATTTTTAAAGTGTGCTTATTTCTGAAGGGTAAAAAACTTTATAGAAAAACCTGTTTTGTCAGTATTGCCAGCATTACTAGTAACTGATTATTTGAATTACAGAAACATATTTCTTGCATTGTTACACTTTTTTCAGTGAAAAAGAGGATTTGGTGACCTATCCTAATCTTATTGGGGTCAACAAACCTTTGGCAATTACTTCAATATGATCAGGTTTGAACGAAGGCTAAAAAAGAAATCTGTAAAAACTGTAAAACCCAAAACCCCCAAAAAACCACACATCCCACCAAAAAAAAAAAAACCCCTTAAAACCAAGATAACCATGATGTTATATAATCTGCAATAAAATTAATCTCTAATAAATTCCATCTCCCTCACCTCTCCCAACTTAAATAGCTTGTTAACTCTATGCCAACTCAAATTGCATCTATACAAAGAAAGCTGAAACGCTTGTAACACAAAGAGTTTTTTTTCCATTTTCTTAGTTGGTCTCATATCTGAACCAAGGTATCATCTCTGAACCAAGAGTTTTAAAGTTTTGCATTTCTTTTTGCTTCAGATCAACATGGCTACCAAATACACCCCTGAAACATGGGAGATGCCTTATTTTAGTTGATTTTGGAATTATAAACATTATTCCTAAACAAGAAGAAAGATTTCTACACCTCCCTGCCTTCCTGCCATCTGATACCACCAGGGAAGAAAAACTGCCTTATTTACACATCAGAGAGTAATTCACACAAAGGAAGTCTCATCGACCCAGAGGAACATACATCTACCTTCAGCTTGCTCTGTGCAAAATGAAGTTTCTTTTCTACCTAAGGGGACCTTTTACCATCTTTAATTCTCCCTCAGCCTGAACAAGGGTGCGTGCCGAAAAGATTGTGAAAGATTTTTGTGTGTGTGTGATTTCTTAGTTGGTCTAATAAAAGGTATCA
>NW_017729030.1:32709538-32713478 GCF_001723915.1 Gavialis gangeticus | reverse complement strand
TAGTTGGTCTAATAAAAGGTATCATCTCTGAACCAACAGGTTGAGAGTTTTGCCACTAGGCATAACCTTTATTTTTAGAATTAATGAATTCGCTTTATGAAAAATGAAAAAAATATTACTGTTTTTACACTGCATCTTGTGCCCAAGAGAACAATGTCTTTTACATAAGATGTAATCTATTTAGAGTTATAATTCTCTTTTAAAAAGATAGATTAATATCTGAAATCCCAGCTTGATTAAACCTTACCTTTCAGACGGACAGGAGGAAGAGTCATGCAAATAATTTGCTAGAAATAATTTATTCAATGAACTTAGTCTCCTTTATTATTCCTGATTTATTTCCTTCAGGTTATTATTTTCTGTATATTTGTTCTTTTAATGTAGCCAATAGTTTTTTTCTGTAATCTTCTCCTGGTCACTCATGAACATTATATATTTAACATCAAATTTTGATGAAATCAGTGTACAGTTTTGCAATTCATTGGCTATGGCTCTCTCTACTAATAAAATACATTTTCTTAGAAGCCTGCAGAAAGTGAACTACAGAAATATCTGAGCATGGTCAAAACCAATTTGTTTGCCAATTAAAAGGGACAGTCACAGGATTTTTTTTAACTCCAAAATTTTACCTTTAAAATTAAAAGTTGTATTAATGATTATTGAAGTATCTTATCTAGTGAAAATGTAATCACTCAACCATTAGTTATATGACACTCACTACCTTTAACAGGTCCCTGTTTCCCAATATCCATTGAATACACTGGAAAAAACCCTTATTTTCCAGTAAATCCATTATCTGAAATAACTGGTTTTCCTCCATGATGCAGAGGCTATGCTGTATAATGTTGGGAAATGCATGCTCCATATGATGATGAGGAAAATCGGTTTTGCTTTCAAATGCTTTTCTTGCCTTTGATACAGGCAAATACTTAAATTAACACTCCTTTTTTGTGCATGAGTGTTTAATCCCTTTTAAAACAAAATACTAAGTATATCCAGGAAATGAAATGTTCAAATACAACCCGACGTTCAACAGAGCATTTGGTACCCAACTTTCTTATCTTCCATGGGTGATCATATCAGCTGAAACCTTAAAAGGGACATGCAAGTTCGACACCTGCAAAGAGGTTAATTTTACAAAGCACATAATCCTTCCTGTCCTCTTCAGTCAGTATCTCTCTACTCCTCAGAGATTATCATTTTTCCCTTTATTATAGTATCAGGCATGGCTTTAATGAGTCAGATATTAAATCATAACAGCAATTTCAAATTTTGCAAGTACTGAATAGATTCCTCCTCTTAAAAGCAAAATTCTTCATCTTATTGTAAACCACTGTTAAAAGAGTTTAGAAAGTAGTTAACAATCTTTATATCAGACATGTTATTATGTTAATGCTGCAGTAAGATGAATGCTCCGCTCAACCACAACCTTAAAAGAATGGAAATAAGAAAAGTTAAGGAGTAAAACTAGTACATTCTTTTTCCTCTTCATATTGCCCATTACGCTGTTCACAAGACCCTCAAATAACTGGGCAGCCTGAGGAAGGGCAATGTGATGCTTGAAAGATTGTCTATATCTATCCCAGCCATGCATTTGGCCCAGTAAAGGATATTACCCTAAAAATTCTTGCCTCTCAAATACTTCACAAGTCTTTTCCCTCTCTCCCCCATCCTATTTTCACAAGTGATATTTATCAAAACAGGTACCTAATGCAAAACCTGAACAGTGATCTCATATGCTTTTATATCAATTACATACACAGAGATCAGTGCATTTGATTATTCCATGTCTAAGTTTATAAGTACATGAGAGAGAATTTTTTTTTTAAGTCTTTTATGGAAAAGAATGACAGGTATTAGCTTTGTCATCAGAATAAAACTTGCCAGCTTTACCTTGGTGTACATATTTTGTATTATGGTTAAAAGCTTATAAAATATTCTAAAGAAACACATATTATCTATGCATAACTAATTTTTTTTAAAGATCAGCATACGCACAATATCAGCATGAATTGTCAAGATTTGGTCCTACAAAGATAGTTTGTTTGGGTTTTTTCTTTCTTTTAGATTTCTTGCGAAATTAATACAAAGGAAATAGCAGAATCTACTGAAAAAAGTGTCACCAAAAGACGACACTTCCAAATTCTCATAATCTCTTCTGCATGCATTTCATCTTCAAAACATCAGAAACAGTTCAATTAGTGCTCAATTATTTTATGCTTTGAGTTATTTCCAATGACATTTTTACAAAATAAAGGTTTTCTTAAAAGTGAATTCTATAAACGCAGTCTTACTGCTCCCAATTCCTTCTGTTTGTATAATCATTTGCTGCTATACAGAGTGGAAACACAATGGTATCTTTCTGAAAAGAAATTCTACTGTCTCCCAGATTTATTTGATCAGACCTATATTTACAACTCTTCACAAAAGTTCTCACACTGTCCTCATGCAGCTATGTCTAAAGTCTCTGAATTGTATAATGATTTTTTGGCTGCCACTGGAGAAATATGCCCACATTAACATTTTTACAAATAAAAAGATCAATAAATTGTCTCTTTTCTTTCTGAGACAGAAATTATAATAATCAAAATGTTTATTATTCTATGGTGTATTATGTTTGTAAGTGCAGAACTCACTAAAGGAGAGTTAAGCCAAATAAACTGGTTTTGCGGTTAGCTCTGAACTGTTTTTCCTTATTTCCTACCTCCTTCCTATTGTCATATGAGCTCAAGTCTCTGTCTTGCATTGAACAGTACAAAACACAGTTGCACCCTAGTGTCCATCTGTGTGCTGATATATGTTAAGCTTGCTCTCATTACCACTAACCCTTTCCTCCACAGCCTTACAATCTTGTTACTTGGTGTTGTTGTAGCCCCTTCTTCATTATCCAGTCTCTCTACCTAAACTTGCTATTCCTTCCAGTAATGGTTTTCCCACCATTTCTTTCTGTGTCTGTGGGTATCTATAAAAGACTGAATCACATATTTCACCCTAAGAATACAGCTTTTAAAAAAGCACCCAAGCTTTTTTTTCCTCTTTTTTGTTTTTCAATTAAACTCTGTCACATTATTTTCCATCTGGCATTGCTTCACTACCTATGAAAGATGGTTATTACCTTAATATAATCATTTAACTGGAAAGACATACTTCAGTTCCTTGTAGTCAAAGATGAGGCAGATCAATCCATGGCTCAAAAGCTCCTGGTGTTGTAAAGAGCGTTGCAAACAATTGCAATTTGTCTTTGATAATAACCTGGAAAATTAGACAGCTCTCATTGTAGAATTGTGTTGACATACTTGCATTTCCCTATTATATCATAAAGCCTACTCCATTCAGTGTGACTAACATTATTTGCCAACTTCTTGACATAATGTAACCCCCATGAGTTTGTTTCATTGATCTTTCCATAGATTTGAAAGATCATAATATTTGACACTATAAGATCATGTCTGTTGATTCACATTGACATGCTTAGATTGTTATGATCACATTAAATCTCACTTCAGCAAACAGGTAATTATCAGCATCACAAAAATTATAACAATTATTGTAAAGCAGTTTCAAAGTTTCTTAACTTAAATATCTCAATCATTTCAAAATAATTTTCTTCAAAGTAGAAGACATTGTCTTCTAATTTAAGGACTAAGAACTAAATTCACACAGGTGAGAGCCATAATACTTAGCATTTCCCAACCTCCCTTTCAGGAGTCTGATCCCTGCAATGGAAACCAGTCTTTAGGTAAGTACCCAGATTCTCTTAAGGCATAGGAGAGCACCTCAGAATGGGATTCACACAGCAATATCATGCCTGAGCAACTACCTAAGGCAGCCAATACAAAAGAATACAGGGGGCGCTTACAGACATTTACTAGGCCTGTACAAAGCAGCTAGTATTTGCTTTGGATTTGGCCAATTTGGGGGACAGTGATTCAATTCGGTG
>NW_017729030.1:32704504-32709502 GCF_001723915.1 Gavialis gangeticus | reverse complement strand
CCACTCTCCCAGCCCCATCAATGGCTGCCCTGCCCAGCCCGAGTCCCAGCACTTTAAAAAAATAAAATAAAATAAAATAAAAAGCCCTGCACTCATTGGCTCCTGCCAGGTGGGGGGTGATCCCCGCTGCCCCGCACTGTCTGGCAGGATTCTGCCACAAGCACCCAGAGATCCCAATGGCTGCTGCAGCAGCCAGTGAGTGTGGGCTTTTTTTTTTTTTTTTTTTTTAAGTGCTGGAATGCTGAGGCAAGGCGGGGGAGCTATTGGCAGGGCTGAGAGAGTCGGCAGGGGGGGCAGGCAAGGGATAGAGACTGGTGGGGGTCCCCCCATGGCCCCCTACCCGCTCCTTCAGCTCTAGCCCCTGCCCCCACCACCTCTTACTGACCAGCACAGAGCCCAGGTCCAGCTCCCTGCAGTGGTGAGCGGGGACTGCCCAAGTCTCTGAATCTTTTCTGAATTGATCTGGAGACTTCAAATCAATTCAGACCTTTTAAGTGGTCTCCTGATTCGATTTGGATTAGGAGATTCAGCCGCCAAATTGGGCCAAATCTCCTCCGAATCAAATCAGCAACCAAAATTTCTCATAGCCCTAACATTTACCACACCCAGTCTACGATCACATGGCTTGCATTAGGGTGTGCAGATGCTTATGGTGCCAGGAACCATACCAGGAACACAATGTAAATAACTGGGGGCAGAAGAGGAGGCTAGAGCAAGGAAGGTCTGGGGGAGTTGGTGGGTCCATGGGGGATGGGGTGTCCATCTAGGGACTAAAAAGAGCCCAGTCAGTGTCAGAGGTGCCAGGTATGAAGAGCTTGGCCCTGGGGCTGGGGTGAGTGGCTGGGCCCTGAGGCTGCACTCCAAACTTGTGCAGATGTTCAACAGATAAGGCTAACCTGTTCCCAATCTATGCTCGTTTACCTACTTAAGTGAACTAACTTAGATTGGGCCCACCATTTTTGGCCTAACTTAAACCCCCTGAACATCTACACGTAGTTAGCTTGATCTAAAAGTAATGTCTGCACATATTTAGAGAGAGTAGTGTGTCTTTAGTCCTGCCTCTCTCCAGAGCTGAGGAGAGACAGGGGTAGATCCAGAGGGTTGCATTGTTGCACTTTCACCCCCTTTGATGCCTGTTCCACCCAAAGTTTAAAACCAACTGCCTGGCAATGGCAGCAGCATTTTTAGTCAGGCAGTGCTGATAGAGTCACTTGACTTCAATGGCTCATTATAATCTACCTGATCCTGTGTAAACTCTTCGTTCCACAGATGTAAACACCCTCTTTTTTTTAATGGTTCTGATGTTCACCAGTCAAGCTACTCTTTTTTCTGCAATTCTGCTGTCTATAGCTGCTCTTGGTAATGAAACTATTTCATGGCCCTACAGATTTTATTAACTCATTCCAATGACTTTTTTTTTTTTTGCTTCAATAAACCCCTATGCCCTTCACACATTAGTAAAGATTCTAGCTTATTTTTAATTGGAGAAAAGTGTGTTGTTTCATATGTGATGATGATGCACCTCATCACCTGTACCCCACTTTTCAAAGATCTAGATGTACCCAGGAGGAAAGACATCTCTCCACCTTCATGATTCAAACTTCTAAACCCTCTGCTGGAGTTAGGAACCTAAGCTAACTCAAACACCTTTATTGTAGAAACAGATAGAAGACAATGCCAAATTCTGTACAATAAATGAGTAGTTAGAACACTTGCCCATTATATGAGAGGCTGGATTTTAATTCTCTGCTCTGCCCAAGTAGACTGTTCAAGTAGATTTAAGCTCATGATTCTCACCTCCCAGGGAAGACAGAGGAGGAACCTGATCCTCTCACATTCCAGGCAAATATTCTTAACTACTCAGTTTGGAGTTCACCCCTGAATATAAGGGATGTACTAGCAGGATATTTTCCTCCCCTCACTTGGGAGGAGGAATGCTTTGGAAAACATCCAAATAGGTATGCTTGGGACATACCTTCTAGATTAGGCTGTACAGAAAGATTGGCAGAAAAACAACTCCTGTGGATCCTAAGTTTAGGCATCTGATTAGACACTGTCAGCATGAAGGGGTCCCCTGAGCAGGCTCAACTAAAGAGCTCCAGATTTCTGGAAACTTTAATGTGAAAACTAGAAGTCCCTACAGACTTCAAGGGTGCCTATACACGTGCAGCAAGTCTGCTTCAGTGTAATGTATGTTAAAGTGCTCAACAACCTTTGGTTAGTCTATAAGGTGCAAGTTCTCCCACCACCATTTTCCAGCATGGGGACACTGATACACATGATGCTCCAGACACTTTAATTAATTAGAGTGGTTCTCAGAGGCACTGTAATTAAAGCAACTTTCCCCCCACTCCCCCAGGGGCACATGTATAAATGCCTGAAATGCCTCTAGATCTGGTAGAGCTGAATGAGATTTTTAAGATCTTATTTTTAACTTAGTTAACTAAAGCAGCAGTTAAGTAGGATTTAGGCACATAGAGCCTTTTGTGGATTTAGTTCTAATTCCTTTTATATTCATAACTTATGGAGAAAAAGTTCAAGTTTCTTCCTAAAACTGAATAAATCAGTCTGAATGTGGTACAAACTATTGTTTTAAAAGCTTAAGAACTCATACATAGCATATTTTTAAATCTATGCTTCAACTAAGAGTTTCTACATGAAGATTCAACCTAATGTACTAGGAACAGGCACCAAATGATCCATCTCCACCATTCAAAAATTAAATTTCATATGAAAAGCACCTTATCCAGAAGGTTAGTAACAGTACTTACACAAACAGCATTCATTCGATTTCACATGTGCTATGAAAAGTTGTATATGCTGTCCCCAGTTCAGTTCTGCTAAAAGTACCATTGGCTCCTGGGAGCCAGACAATTTGCTAGCCGTCTCAGTAGTCTCTACAGGCTAGTCAAGAAAATACATTAATACATACCTATTCTTCTATGCCTGCATGCAAAATAATCCAATTGAAAGGTGCTTTAACCAGAAAAAGTGGTACATCAACATCTGCCAGGCCCCCTTTGAATTTATGGAATTGAAGATGATCACAGAACTAATTTATTGTTCTGTGACTGAGAGTCCATCATCTATTAGAACTCATCTATTTTGTGATTTAAAACCACCTATGTGAGTGCTTTAGAGCTATTTCTGAGATTTTCCGAGCTGTTTTAGTCACAAAACATATGAATCATGAAGGCAGTGAAAGGTTTATAAAGTTGTACCATTCTTAAATCTTTTCATGTCTAAAACAAGAGACAATTCTGGTATAGGTCTTTTTAGGGCAGAAAAAGGAAATTAGTTGAATCTTTTAAGACTGGAATCTTAACATTGAATAGCTACTATATTGGACTATTGTGGAATATATTTCGTTTTTAACCTATTGAGATCCATGCAGTAGCTTTAAGATGGTTCTCTCTTCTGCTGATCTCTGAAGTGCAAAATGAGGCTGTGTTGTATGGGTTGTATTAATGTACACTACACTGTGGGCCAAATACCAGCCTGCATCACAAGAGTAGTTTGTAAACCCCACAGGGGATTAAAATGGCAAAACCTTGTTTATGGATCTCAACCCCAATCTTGGGGCTGTCCTACCACCAGCCCAATTCCTATCATAAAAGATAAGAGAAGGCTGTTTTCAAAACCATTGGTGAGGGAATTCTCCATCAGTCAAATCTTCTTGTTTAGCATGAACAAGTATCTGGACCTTGAAACTAAAAGACGTGTGTCTTCCACTAAATGCTAATACAGGGGTAGGCAATGTTTTTAGACGGAATGCTGAAAAAAAATGCAATGTCTACCTTGTAAGGTGCTGGAGTGCCAGCATGACAGAAAAACAGAACTGGGGCAGGGGGTACATGGCTTAATGCAATGCATATTAATATAGTTAATAATAATAAATGTTATTTTCTTCTTTACAGTAAATACCAGGTTGTCTAAAAATTCTAAACCTGCTGACAATAAATAAAACTTCAAATACTACGTTTGTTCTTGTGTGTTCTTCTTTTGTTATGCATGTTGCAATAAGAAACAGAAAGAAAGAAAAAAAGAAAAAGGAGAAAGCAAAGAGAAATAAAGGAAAGAGGAAGCAGGAGAGAAAAAGGACAGAAAAAGGAGACAAGAGGAAAAGAAGAGAAGAAAAAGGAGAGAGGAAAAAAGAAAAAGGGGAGACAAGAGGGGAGAGAAAAAAGGAGAGAGAAAGAGAAGAGAAAAAGACAAAAGAGAAAAAAGCAGAGAGAAAAGAGAAAAGGGAGAAAGACAGTGAAAGAAAGAAAGGAGAAAAAAGGAAAAAAAGAAAGAGGGTCTGTTCCTTACCCACCTACATCTCCCACTGCTACCACCTGTGGCTTGGGCTCGCTGGTCCAGGGCAGTCTCCAGCGGAGGGAGACAGCAACACCCAAGCAGCAGCCACCAGGACCAGAGCGCTGAGGCTTCCCCAACAGTCCTGGAGAGTGGGGAGCGCAGGCCTAGGGCTGGGAGGGAGGGCCTGGCCGGGGCTCAAGCAGACCAATACCGCATCCCACCCAAGTGAGGGAAGCACCAAGATGCTCGGGGCACAGGCCAGGCGATGCAGGGAGAAGCAGGTGTGGGGGGAGGCACTGTGGGCAGGGTAGCTCAGCAGGGCCCTTGGGAAGATGGCAGCCAGAGGACAGTGGGGACCAGGCAGGAAGCAGGGGCTGCCCCCAGGGTCTGCAGGGCTTGGGTGGCAGCAGATGGGCAGGCAAGGGTGCCCAGAAGCACCCAAGATGGGGTCAGGCACAGCCTGTGCAGCTCCACAGGGATGGGCCACAGCCACCCTGTCTGCAAGGGATGCTGCCACTGCTCCCGGCTTGGCCTCCCTGCATACTGGGCACAGCACAGGCAGGGCAAAGCCACCCCCGGTACAAGGGCATGGCTGCAAGAGCCCCTAGGCCCCAGGAACAGCCACTGTGGCCAAGTGAGCCAGGAACCTCCAGCACAGAGGCTGCCTGGGCCCCAGTCTCACCCACGTGCAGTCCCCCC
>NW_017729030.1:32672500-32704261 GCF_001723915.1 Gavialis gangeticus | reverse complement strand
CCACGTGCGCGCCCCCCCCCCCCCCCAAAAGGGGCTGGGCTGGGCTGGAGGGCACAGCCCGAGGACAGGTTATGGGGTCAGCAGACCACAGACCACGTCCCTGCCTGTTTTATCCTGACCCCTCCCCCAGTGCCTGCCAGAATGCTGGGATCTGCAGCTGCTCTAGACAGCCCAGAGCAGCAGCTTAAAATATATATATATTATTTTTTTAACAATTTCCTCACACACCTCCTGGTGTGCCAAGGAAAATGTCTCCATATGCCACTAATTAGCACAAGTGCTGGGGGGTTACCTATCCCTGTGCTAATGAATGTTTCAACCAAGGCTTTTGATAACTCTATTAATTAGAAGCAGGGTAGACGTGCACCTTATAGACTAACCGAAGTAGATATAGATATATAGACAGAGATATATATAGATATTACACACACATAGCATAAGCTTTCATAAGCTGAAGCTCACTTCATCAGATGCTGTGGCATCCAACATCTAGTTCATTCCAGTTTCTGAATACTACAGAGTATTTAGAAATAAATCCAAGGCAATGTATGCATAGATGTATAATCTATATATTTTCCACTACATTCAAACAGGAGTTACACAAGCACTTTGAAGAAAGTGAGAGCTCCTGTAGAAAAGCAAATCAAACCAGTATGCCACCATCTGTATATATCTAGCTTTATGTTAGAAGTTATTATTTGCATTGCTTTTCTATTAAATAAAAGAAACAATCTATTTTTTTTTATAATGTTAACAGTGTGCAAACACAATACCTTTGCTTGTAGTTCAATAAAAGAAAGTTGCACACCCAACAAAGTACCAGGCAAACCAGAGACGTCATAGTACTGGTGTCGTCTAAAGATCATTAGACATCAAAAATGTTACTCAGCAGCTTTTCATTTGTGCCAGCAGTATTTCCAATGACCCTCAAAGCAAAAGCTGGTAGAGGTTGGACAGCATGTAGCTGAACAGCACGTAGAATTACTCTCTCTTTTCTCTTCAGCTTAACAGCAGTTCATGGAGATGATTAAACAAAGCTACATGCAACCTCCAAAGCATGCCTCAGGAAACAACGTTTGTTCACATTTATGCAAAGAGAATGGCAAGCAGTACCTAGCCTGATGTTTTCTTCATTAGAGGAACAATGCTTTTTAAGTGAATGTATCCACAGTGAGAGATTCTGTTACAGAACCTGGTGCACCCAGAAAAAAAATCAAAAAATAAACGTATTCCTGCTCTGTGCACTACTCAGAGCTGTCAATTCCACCTTCCCAGGGAAGCACCTATATAAGGATCAGGAAGTCACCATCATGCCCCAGAAAGCATAGTGCACATTTCAGAAGGGAGGAAGCTTTAGAGAAGGGCAGTATGGCAACACCAAGAGAGAAGCAAAGTGTACTTCAGTTAATGATTATGTACAGTTAAGCAACTATTGAAGACAACTATCACAGCAATTTGATCTGCATTCTCTGTTGCCTGCCTGAAGTCTACTGAATCAGCAGCAGCAATCCCTCACAGGCAAGGATGTTTGTTTTCCATGACTGTCTTATTTATGGGTCCGAAGATAGCTGAAAATGCCTATCTGGAATCAACAGACTCTATTGCGCTCAGGCACATGTTTCCATGAGAGATGGGCATCTCTGGGTTCTTGATTCAGGCCACAGCACACTATTTCTGCTGCTCCCATTTTTCCATCTCCTGTCCTCACTGTAAGGTTTCAAAGTACTGAGATTCTTGCAGCAAACTCTTCCTCCATTTGGGGAAGTCTTGGGCAATCGTCTCCCACAAGTTGATGCTGATGTTGCATTTTTTCAAGGTGGTCTTTAGGACATCCGTGAAATGCTCTCTCTATCTTCCTCTTGATCATACACCTTGACTAAGCTGGGAAAATAAAACTTACTTCAGGAATCTGGAGTCACATGACATGGCCAGCCCAGCCAAGTTGATGTTGGATTATCATCGCCTTGATGGTCGTGGTATTTGCCTGCCAGAGCATTGGTGCATCTGCCTTCCCATTGGATTCAAAGGATCTTCCACAGGCATCATTGATGATACTTCTCCAGCAGCTTGAGATGTCCCTGAACACCATCCACATCTCAGCTCTAGACAGTGAAGTGGGGATCATGACTGCTTGATAAACCATGAGCTTAGTTTCAGATCCATCATTGCAATCTTCAAACGCCTATTTCCTTAGCCATCCAAAGACTGCACTTGCACATTTGAGGCGATCACCTCTACTGAATAAGATCTGAACAACAATATAGAGCAGAAGAATCACTTCCTTCAAAATGCTGGCAATGCTCTTACTAATGCAACCCACTATGCCGTTAGCCTTCTTGGCAACAAGGGCACACTGTTAGCTCATGTTCATCTTAATTGTCCACTGTAATTCACAGGTCCTTTTCTGCAGAGCTGCTGTGTAACCAGTTGGTTCCCAGCCTGTACCAGTGCATGGGATTGTTCCATTCTAAGTTCAGGACTTTGCACTTGTCCTGATTGAACATAATGAGATTTCTTTTGGTCATATACTTCAATCTGTCTAGGTCTTTCTGAATCCTAACCCTACCTTCCAGCATATCTACTACCATACCCAGCTTGGTGTTATCTGCAAAGTTGCTGAAGGTGCACTCCAACAATCTTCCAGGTGGTTGAAGAAGATATTGAACATGACAGGCCCTAGGACTGACTCCTGCGACACTCCACTTGATAGCGACTGCCAACGAGACATTAAACCATTGATTGCAATCATTTAAGCCTGACAAATCTAACCAGTTTTCTATCCACCTTACAGTCCATTCATCCAACCCACACTTCCCTAGCTTGCTTGCAAGAATTTTGTGGCAGACTGCATCAAAAGCCTTGCTAATGTCAAGGTATATTACATCAGGCATAACTTGCCCTTGGTGGATTCATGCTGACTTCCTAATTGCCTTCTGCTCCAAGCACTTAGAAATGGATTCCTTGGGATCCTGCTTCACAACCTTGGCTCAGTCACAGAGCCAGGGACTAAGGTGAGGCTGACCAGTCTGTAGTTCCCTGGATCCTCCATCTTTCCTTTCTTAAAGGAATATGCTATTTTCCAATCATCTGGGACCTGTCCCAATTGTCACGGGTTTTCAAAGATAATGGCCAGTGGCTCTAAAATTACATCAGCCAAGTCCCTCAGCACCCTCAGGTGCATCACATCTGGAATTGGACATGTCCAGCCCTATGGAATTGTACATGTCCAACTTTTCTAAATAGTCCCCAACTTGTTCTTTCACAATTATTGGCTGCTCACTTCCTCCCCAAATTGTGCTGCCAGGTACAGTAATCTAGGAGCTGACCTTGCCTGTGAAGATTGAGATAAATAAAAGGCATTGAATACTTCAGCTTTCTCTGCATCTTCTGTCACTAGGTTGCCTCCCACATTCAGTAAGGGACCCAGATTTTCCCTGATGTTCCTCTTGTTGCTGACATTCTTGTAGAAACCCTTCTTGTTACCCTCCATATACCTTGCCAGCTGCAACCCCAATTCCACTGTGGCCTTCCTGACTTCATTCTTGCATGCCTGAGCAATACTTTTATACTCCTCCCTAGTCATTTGGCCAAGTTTCTACTTTTTGTAAGCTTCCTTTTTGTAGTTTAGCTCACTGAAGAGTTCCCTGCTAAGCCAAGCTGGTCTTCTGCAATACTTACTAGTCTTCCTGCATGGTGGGATGGTTTGTTCCTGTGCCCTCAGTTAGGTTTCTTTAAAATACAATCAGCTCTCCTGGATTCCTTTCCCTCCCCTCAGACTGACCTCCAGGGAGTCCTGCTTTTCTGAAGTCTAGGGTCCTTTCTCTGCTGTTCTTTTTCTTTCCTTTCCTCAGGATCCTGAACTCAGTCATCTTGTAGTCGCTGGTGCCCAAGTTGCCATTCACTTCTACATTCCCCAGCAATTCATCCCTGTTTGTGAGCAGCAGGTCAAGAATGCATGGACCCTAGGTGGCCGCTCCAGCACTTTTACCAGGAAGTTGTCCCCAACACTCTAAAAGTTCCTGAATTGCCTGTGCACTGGTGTATTGCCCTCCCAGCATAGGTCAGGGTGACTGAAGACCCCATGAGCGCCAGGGCCCATGATCTGGAAACATCTGCTAGCTGTCTAAAGAAATCCTCATCTACCTCATCCTCCTGGTCTGGTGATCTATAGTGAACCCACACCACAACATCACCATGGTTGCTAATAGAAAACAGTTTAGAAGTAACTTGCAGACAAAAAAATGTAAGGAAATATTAAAAAACAAAAAAAAATTGTTTGTGGATAATTCATAAGTAGGAAAAAAAGGGCTAAATTCCCCAAATGTATTGTTTTCAAACTGTTTTATGCCATCCTAATGTTCATACTGCTCTCTCCCACCAGTCGCTCAGCATACGCCTAAGGGCTACTCCACTGGCAGAACTTTTACTGCAGTGCTAGCATAAAGACAATTACTTTTCTTTAGCACTGTAATCATACCATCCATTTGAGAAGTTCAAGGAGAAAAATACTCAAATTATTCTTATGAGTTGAATGTTTTCACTGCAGAAAAATACCTGTGCTACCTGCCTGCATTTTTTCAACTGAAATTCAGGAATCAAGCCTGAAATGCGAAGGCAGTGTCTATTCCCTCCTTGTATTTTTTCACACTTTTGATTTAGACAAAATATGAATATGACAAGCAACTACAAGGCAAAAGAGCTGAGCATTCAAAGGCATTAACATGCTGAAGTAATATGACATTTCTGGCCAGCTCAAGTAGATGACTGAAATGTGGAATGAAAGTAAAAACATTCATCCTGCTAGTTTATGTCACACAACTTATAACAGGCATTAATAAGTCAGAAGTGTATTCACATTTACCATAGTCTACACGTCAAAATTTCACTGAAGAGGGAAAGAAAACCAAATTATTTAAGTTGGGGAAGTTAAAACAACACAGAAGAAATTGACAGACCTTAAAATTTGCCCTGCCTTGTATTTTTCTCTTTTTCCCTAAAAGTCTGTTGCATGATTTCTTGTATTCAAAATGCTTTAAAAATATACGAAGTATTCAAGAAAATCTTAAAATTTACCTCAGTCCTATAAAGCCAACTATGTGCCCATGAAGGTGTTACAAACTTATAAATACCTTGAATTACTACTATAATCCCTCTAATCAACACAATACACTAAGTTTACTATAACTTCACAACAGCCTTTCATGTGGTTTCATTGGAAGGATGCTCTAAGAATACCAGCGATTCTTCCCTAATTTTATTGCGAATCTCATACTAATAGTGATTTTTCTGCCTAAACTGCAGCTTCTGGAATTATGCTGTTACATGAGTACCTCAACTTCCATATAAAACAGGACATTTCTAACCTTTTTGGCTATGAAGAGAAGTTTTACTTTACAACCCAAGTGCATGCTAAAAGGATCAACAATCCAAAGACAACAAAAAGGGCCAAAAAAAAATCTCGATTTTTAATAAAGTCTCAGAGTTTGTGAAGTCTAAAACACAATATTTGGAGTCAATGATATTGGGACCTCTTTGGTAAAAACCAAATCTTTGTGAGAAGAATTTTCTAATGCAGTGGGGGGCAACGTTCTTGGTAGGCATGCCACAAATTTGGCCCACACCTTCCTTGAGTGCCACTCTGATCCCCTTCCTCTGCCCAATCTGTTGCTCTGCCTTCTGCTTCCTGCCATATCTGCTGTTCTGCCTTCTCTTTCTTGCCCTATGTGCCATTGTGTTGCCTGTCCCCTTCCCAATCTGCTCTGTGCCACACACACAGGCTACCCATGCTGCTTGTAGCATGTGTGCTGCAGGTTGGCCAGCCCTGCTCTAATGAATTTTTTCCTAAAGAAGATCTATTATACTTTGCTTCCTGTATATAGCTTTTGTTCAGGGCTCCTCTTGTGCTACATCATCCTTCATATGCTCCATTCCTGAGTAACTCAATATCAGTAGGCAGGATATACTGGCACCTTCTGGACTAACTCATGGCTGTCCCCAGCTGGTGGCAAGTAGGCCTCAGGTAGCCCATGAGAGGTTAATATGTAACCCCTGGCTTCCACCACTCCTATTGCTCTGGTTGCAGCAGCAGCAGCCGCCAGGGTTTTACAGCTTCCTTTCCTTCCCCTGCCTTCTGCTCAAGGGTGGGGGACTACAGTGTAGCCCATGGTACCCAGGGAGCCATCCTGAAGCACCTGTACAGTGCTGTGCCACAGGGAAGCTCTTCGGAAGCTGAAGGTAAGGCAGGGTGCTGTACCACACAAGGGAATTCCTGCTTGCACAGGGTAGGTGCCTTCTATTGGGGTGGGGGGCACCTACCCACATATGCACATGCAAGGCATGTAGCCTGGGGGGTTCCCATGTCCCCTACTAGTGCTGTCCCTGTGGTATGCAGCCCCAATGATGCAGCCCCACCTGAGGCATGTGACTGGCCCCGATTACTTGGATGTTAGAGAGCCCTAGACTAACCCACTCAGAGTAACAAATATGCTTTTCATAAGCTATAACCTACTTTGCCAGCTGTTATAAATTTCAGACGTAGTTCAAAGGGTGCTTACATCATCCAATAGGTCTTTACCACTACATTCTCTCTTTGGCAGAGTTTAGAGGCAAGATTTTGGGGAAGGCAGGAGGTTTTGTTATGGTTGTAGTGGGAGAAGAAAGGAAACAACTTTCTGAGGTCTCACTTTTATCCTGATATGTAAGAGCATATTTTTTTTAATTGATACATTTGTGCAAAATGGGAAACCCTTTTCCAGCTCAGGGTTGAAATACAAAAGACCTGACCCTATGCACTTACATGGATTTCACCCAACTGTAATATAGCTACTCCTGATATATACTAGTTTAGCTTGGGTGGCAATCAGCTGCTCAAGTCAACTGAAACTGCAAAATAGTTTTAGTTGTAGTTGCATAACATGAAATTTGGGCAAAATCCCAGGACTAACATTTCTACATGTTACGCTATACCTCACCCGGAAGATAGCATCCCCAAAGGCACCGTCCCAAAGTCAAGCTGCAAGGGGTTTTTTTTTGTTTGTTTGTTTGTTTTTGTGTGTTCTGGTTTTTTTTAAATACATTATACTATTACAATTTCTTGTAATAAGAATTCAGTGATCCAGCTGGTGAATTTGCTGTAATGCATGCAATAGGCTCAGGAAAAATTAACCAGGAGACAGAAGAGACAACACATGCATACTGCATTTTCTGGCATACCGTACCACCTTCCCCTCCTCCCTCAAAATTGGGATGTGTGTATTAAGCAGGGAAGCCGATTTTCTGCCTGGGCTTTAAAGCACCCCGCTTCACAGTGCAGCAGCTGTTGCATTACTACTGAAGCAGCCAAGTGAGTTAATGGCTCACTGTTCTTCACTGCGGAGGTGTGAATGATCATCTCTCCTTTTTAATGTCTTTTTTCAAGCTAACTTTTCCAAGGGCAATTTTCCTCTCTGCTAGGTGCTCTTGATTCTCTCTCATTCTATTTCACCACCTTGGAGATTCTTTAGGTGAATCATGGATCCAGCCATGGAGCTCAGTCTTCAGGAGCAGCTAGGGTGCTCCTGAAATTTAAGCTGAAAGGGTGAATGAGCTGAAGGTTTTGTCCCTGCTCAATTCAGTCATCACTTTGGAAATATCTTTTTTTTTTTTCTTCTTTCTGCCTTTCAGAAAGAAGGGCTAGGTGCAGACATTCAAAAAGCCCAAGGCGGAATCGATCTAAGATATGCAGCTTTCTGTAGGCGGTATAGTTTAGATGGGTAGCAAACAGAGCACATTTTCCCTTTTGTGAGGGGGCAAATTTAAGACCAGATTCTGCCATTTTAAACCAGTCTATGTGCACCAAACTTCTGCTCTGTTATGGTTACAGGCTGGTTCTGTGCGCCAAACTTCTGTTCTGTTATGGGTATAGACCAGTGTCTGACCACTTATACTGATACCACTGTAATGTCTGTCCCTGGCCACCTTGTGTATTATATACCGGGGTGTGTTGAATGCAAGGAAATACCATCCCTATTTGTTGTTACTCTAACTTCAATGATCTTCACCGTCAGAAAGGAACTAATCCCATCTCTTCAGCCAAATCTTTATCTTTCCAGGTAATCTAGGTCTTTTCATTTCCTCTCACTTTATATAGACCTTTCCAGTTAAATTGTTTTAATGCACTTAATTGCAATGTCAGAATAGATTTACTTTGAAGTACCTCTCCAAAAACAAGATCAAACCTCCTGATGTATTAGAAGTAGATGATTTTCCACACCTAACTCAGATATGTTAAAACAAGAAGTTTTTCAATGGCATACTTTTTTTTTTTTTTTTTTTTTTTTTTAAAGTTCCTCGTTCTCATTGACCTTCAACTGGAGTTAGGGCTTTTCTGAAAACCTATCCAGTTGCTGCACAAAAGAAGGAGCAGTTCACAATGATCAAAACTCACTACGATGAGTCTGAGTTCTATCCACAAAAAAGAGAAAAGTCTGAAACAACTCAGTTTCTGTTTCATCAAATTATAAATAAGGACCATAGTCTGTAAGGTTGCTGCAAGAGAAAGAGAGAAGGAAAAACAAGAAAAAAAGAAAATGAAAATACATTTTCCAGATACACTCCAATAAGGGCAGGCATTTCAATTGATACATTTTCTGATATTAGTGAAAGAATTTTTGTTGCCCCAGTTTTCAGTTTGGGACAACTAGAGATGTTTCAGATTTAAAACTGGTGAATAATAGAGTCAGGAGTAAGATTTAAAATCAGGGACCTAAATGCTCATTCAGCTAAAATAAAAGCCAAATATCTAATACTACAAATGCTATTTTTTCTCCTGACATTTGAAAAATTTTGTTACATTTTCTTGACATCCCATGTTCCATGGTTTTGCTTAAAATTAAAGAAGAGATATGAAATCATGGGTACAAGGTGATTCTCAAGGTATTTTCAGCTGAATAAAAAAAGAAGGGTTGGAATATAATGAGAAGTTCTGAAAAATTCTAGTAGATTTTTCCTTCAAAAGATTACTGAAGAAACAAATTATTTCTCCAATGTTTCAGAGCTTATCCTCTCTCACCAGAACTTTTAAGAGTTTACCATAACTGGCTAAATTACTAATTAAATTATTAACTGGGAGTTCAAATACTTTTCAATAGACAAGGAATCTTCAAGAATGGATCAAAATCCTAGTTGTTTCACAAACGTACCAGTACAAAAACTCCGTTGAGTTAATAGAGAAAAAAAGTTGGGGCAGGGAAAGAAAGTATGTGGAATAATAAAAAATACCTGAAAAAGTCTGAGGGACACTGCTAAAAAAAAAGAGTAGGAATTATATGTAGATCCTGGTTTGTTCCCACAGAACTACAGCACAGGTAGTTGAATAATATTTGGTATCAAGTTAGTAGTCTCTTTAATTTGTGGGTGGGGAAAAAAAAAAAATCTAATGATAATCTGGCTCTTGAACATGGATCATTGCATTGAAGTTGGAGACTAAAAGTAACTGTCGAGTAAACATAAAGAGGTTTCATTCTGCTTTGAAATCCAGGTGGATTACACTGTACATAGAATTACTACAGAGAAAACTGTCTATCCTCCCTAGTGTTAGCTGGAACATGATTCCTTCCCCCCTCCACATGAAAATTTCAAATGTATGGCCAAAAAAAAAAAAAAAAAAAAAAAAAAAAACAACAACAACAACAACAACTAGAACTCCGATTTGGAAATGCCAGCATAGTGTCCCAGGGGAGCTATAGATTCAGGCTTGTATGCCACGGATCTCCCCGTGTTGAGTTTCCTGTCTGAACTCTCATGGGAGTTTTCTGATGAAAACTTCAGCTTTTGGCTGAACTAAAATGTTTCTTGTGGGTTTTTTCCCTTAGTCAAAAGTAAAAATGTTATTTAGAGAAGAAACATTTTTTTTTAAAAGAAGTACACAGGGGGAGAGGTTTGAAGTGTGTGGGGGGGGAGGGAGAGGTTAGAAGTGGGGGGAGGAGTTAAGTAAAAGCCTATTTTTTCCTTGAAAAAGTGTCCACTCCAAATTTTCAGCCACCTCTATTTACGCCTAATTAATACCAGTTTGCCTTTTGCAGTTACAGCTTGATTCATCAGGGATCTGAGCACATCCTTTAAGTGGCATACTTTCAGCTATATTCAGCTCCTGTTGATTTCAAATCACAAAAGGTATGCATCACATACCCAGATAACATCAGATAACATCCTTCAAAAGATTAATTTAAATCAATAAGCTGAAAAATGCATGGTAATTTTTCTTGGTGGATTCTCCACACTGTTCAATGCTTCTGAGCTAGCTTTATCTCTAGCGGAAAAAAAAAAAAAAGTGTTAGACTGTGACTGCCCCAGAAACTCAAACAGATTCATGCCATTCCTTTCATTCGTTTCCCTCGTGTTTTTTACCTCAATACCTAATGTGCTGTCAAGAGCTGGAGAATCCATCCTTAAGTATTATGAGATGAGTAACTGCTGTATATGCAAGCACACAAGAGAAACGAGCTTTCATTTTTTTTCATTGCAGTCATTTACATAGTGAATATGATCCCATATAAATTACTTCTTGTCATCTCTTTACATTTGATCATTTGAAGGATCCCTTTATTGAAATTGGGGAAAGAAAGAAAAAGGAAAAAAAGTGTTGGCAATTTGACACCTCTTTATACTTGAAGTTTGAAGGTTTGTACAGTTTTATATTCTAACTGCTATATTTTCTGATGGTGTCTTCTTTCAAAAAAGGATTTCTTTGATAGTCAGACACCTTCTATCATATTCCTTCAAGCTAAAATCTCTATTTTCACAACCTGCTTTAGAAAATTAGAATTTCGGTATACTACAGTTTTAAGCAGCAAGGTGTTTTTAAGTGCTTATGGCTAGACAAAAATGCATTAGCAGTGAGATCTGACAAAAAAAAAAAAAAGTGCCTGCAGAGAGTGCAGGAACCTGTAAACCTTCTATTACTAATGTATTGCCTTTTATTATAAAACATCTCCCCATTAACACTGGTCTACAGCCAAGTCTTCCCTCATAGTTTAACAAGGAGTTACCTTGACAAGATTCATTTTAAATCATATCTTTGTCTACACTTATTAACACAAAATAACCCACTCTGCATTAGTGACAAAAAGCATGGGATTTAAATTCTTAATGCAAGAAAATTCAGAGTGAAGAAACTGAACAGTATGGAAAAAATCTCTGTACAGATATTGCAGAGGTTTGACATCAGCAAGCAATAAACAAACACATTGCAGGTAAAAATATTTCTATCATGTTTTTTGTACCATCATATTTTTATCAAGTCCTGAAATAGGTGGGAGTTATTTAAAAATTGCCACTTCATCTTTTGCGTTTTTCAAACAAATTTATCACAAAGACTGGACTTGAAGGCTAAGGAGACCCTGACCAATCCTACGATCCTAAACATCTGCCGTAACAACATTTATAAAAATAATGGTGCCGTTTTTGCCCTTTGATGAATCACATTCTGAAAAGCATCTCACCATCTTTTTTGCTAATGAAAAACAACCGAGGCCAAATCAAGCTCACTTGATTCATCTTATTTAGATATGAGAGACTATTACAACAATCCCAGTAAGCAGCATTAAGCCCCATGTAACAGAACCTATAACCAATTTGACACTGGGGGGGGAAAAAAAAAAAAAAAAAAAATACGCTGAAGTTTTATTTTTTTATGCTTTTTCTTTCAAAACTATTCCTTAGATGTCCTCTATTACTTTTTCCTCCATGAGAGCCAACCAGATTAGAACTCCAGTAGACTAAAGTTTACTTTGGGTTAGACAGGAAGTTTGGAAGTATCCTGAGAAAGGGTCAGCATGTGGCTGTGTTTCCCCAGGACCAGAACAGGGACTGAATTATCATCTACAGAGTCCCTGTTCAGTCCCCATCTTATGCCACAGGGAAGTAAGCTGCATCAAACACTTTTCATGACCAGTGCTTTAGGCAGCAGACTGAAGACCATGGCACTCCCCACAAGAATGGAAGCAGAAGAGACAACCTTATGGCAACTACTCCATCTTATACCTTGGGACTACGATGTAGTCACACAAAAGGTCAAAAGAGTACACAGGTCAGTTCCCAAATAAGCCTAGTGGGAACCTCACAGAAATGTTGTTTTGTTGGTGTGCTTGCTTGCCGTTTTAACAGCAACTGTACTCTGAGGTAAGGAGGGATCAATTGCTGAAGTTAGTAGTGAATGAACTTCCAAAGTTTCTGGTCTGCTTTATTCATCCCAATTATTAGTAGATACAAATTTTTTTTAAAAAAAATCAGATCAAATTTAGGATGACTTATTTTCTAACCAAGAGAAGGGCTCAATTCATAATTGGCACTATTCCTATTGAATTCTTAAGTAAATTCTTTTCTTCCAAAACCAAAGACACAAAGTCAAAGTAGAAGGCTGTTATCTAATCATGATTCAACTCAATTAAGCATGCTGACAGATGTAATTCAAGTACATCATACCCCAGTGAAGTTCAAATTGGGAAGATGGGGAGAAATTTTACCTGATCCACATCAGTTTATCCACTGTATTTCAACACTCTTTTTCACTGTCAAGTGGAGGGATGAGAGTGTCCTAGTATGATATGGGGATTTTTTTTTTTGGCACAAAGCACTTAGTGGATTCCTTACTACTATATACCATTGCTTAAAAATATATTAAGTATTATCCTATAAATAGCATCTTGAAGGTTGAGGCAGATACCAACAAGTTAAAATAATAATGAAAAAGGCTTGTGGTATGTGCACTAGGCTAAAATAAAATTTAAAAAGCAGAAACTGGGAAAATACTCTTGTTGAGAACTTTTTACACAACCTGAAGATATTCTGCTTTGAAGACAAAGTTCCCCTCTCTCCCCCTCACCCTTCCTCCTTGATATGATGGTTCACAGTTTTAATATTAAGTCCTTAAATTAGTGCTATTAGAAAAATCAGCTTCCTTCTTCGTTGAGCAAAGAGAGGTAATCAGACATGTTACTGTAGAAGGCAGAAGTAACATGTGGAGGTGCACTTCACAGGCTATATTAAATCAGAGATGCATAAGCTTTCATAAGCCACAGCTCACTTCAACAGATGCTATGACAAATCTGATGAAGTGAGCTGTGGCTCACGAAAGCTTATAAGCATCTTTGGTTCATATAATCTGTAAAATGTGTTTCTGTCTTGTTTTCTGCCTTCTTTCTTCAAAAGCAAGCATCAATGCTCCTTTGCCTTTATATTCTGCAGGCAGCTCCTTATCCTGGATAATTTATGCTATTTCATTCCCAGGTGTTACATATGCATATTCCTGATCCTTTTGTAATCCATAGGGGAGGAACAGTCAGAAAATATGGGTATTATGTAACAGAAGAGATATGCTATATATACAAAAGCAGTATATAAGCAACGATGTTCAAAAGTGACAAGCAATTCTGGGTGACATCTACACAGGACCTGATTTTTTAGGGTATAAGGATCAGCACATTTTGTAATTTGGGCTTCTTTAGGGTCTCCAATTTGGAATGGAAAAAATAAGGCATTTTTAAAAATCTTGCCTATATTTTGGTGGTCTGTTTCTCTAGTTTTCGTATGTTACTTGTTTTCAAAAGTGATGGTGTTTGGAGGTAGAGTTATGAATTCTAAAATTTGTGGATAACACCCAACAACTAATAAGCACTACAGGAATACAAACCAACAAGGACAATATCAACAGGTTGATTAATTCATTATTAAAACTTTTTAAATGAATTTGTGATTCATTTTTAAAAAATTCATCATGCAATAGTCTTTATATTTAAAAGGTAATAAAATTACTAAAAGTATTGTAACAAAAGAATATGTTCATTAAGCCACCAGAATTACCCCGCAGTTATAAAGTATATTGACCTTGCTGGCTTTGTGCTGAATTCATCTGAAACTAATCTCTTGTCTGTTAGTTCATGTTTATTCTATTTGTTTATTTAATTCACCTGCAGGAACTTGAAAGGGGTTAATGGAAGCGACCACTACACTGTTTCTTCCTAAGTCTGCAGATGGCCAAAAGCCACAACTTAGAGATATAAACAATCCCTTCACTTTAATAAGTTGTGTCTGAAATCTAAAGATAAAAATTTAAATAATCAGCATACTCAGCTATTATATGCTAATCAACTAGCAGAAATACCATAAATCTATTTAGCTCATACATACAGCATATATTTTTTTTTTCCAGTAATCTCTCATTATTACAGGGTCTCTGGGGAACTATAGCTATTGGTGCAAGTTACAGCCTCTCTCAAGTCCTGGCAGAGAACCAAGGTGTTGCAGGTGCTTAAGTGATAGTTCTGCCACATCTAGTGTATGAATTAAAGTGGAGGTGTCAAAAACACGTCGCTGGACTCTGCAGGTGGTGCACGGGCTGGACCCCATGCCACATGCACTGCAGACAGCACAGACAACCTGTCCCAGTCTGGCCCACAGACTCACTCAAGGATGCTCATCCAGCTCCTGAGAACAGATGAGTTTGACACCCCTGCATTAAAAGAAACTAAATCTCATTCTTTAGAAGTCTGCACTTTTTAAACATTTTTCTACTTTTATTCCAAGTAAAAAAGAAAAAAAAAAAAGTTACAATTTCTATGACAGTAATTACCAGGATCACTATTCTCTCCTTTTCAGAAAATTGCTGCTCCATTTGTTTCCAAAGTCTTTGGTATCTCCTCTATTGTCAAAATAAATTTACCTGGTATTTAAAATTCATTAGTAAATTCCCTCAATATCTTTGGTTACATATCCTCTGGAATTACGAATTCACTTGTATACATTTTTCAAGCATTCCCTTATCTGCTCTGAATATCTTACACAGAACAAGATATAATCTATATACAACTCTCTAATAAATGGCTTTTAGCAGGAGAGATCCATGAGATTTGATATGACCTAGCTTTATTTATTTATTATTTATTTATTTACTAAACCTTAGAGCAGGAATACTCAATAATTATTTTCCATAACATGAGATGAACAGCAAAGAACTGTTGCACTAAAAGGTTTGGCGATATGTTTGGGGCTGGGGGGGAAGGGGGTACAGGGCAGATTGCCAAAAAATGGTGATAGATGTGTCAAGGAAGAATTGCTTTTTAAAAAAAATTAAAATGCATCACTTGAATGAAATTGCGTCAGAAAGATTTTTTAACTCCAGAAATGAATTTCTTGTCAGGGAGGCATCTTCCACCCTTGAAAAAAAAAGTCAGGAGCCCTGGTCTAAGTAAAGTAGAAATGGGACCTGAATTTAAGTACAAGTTCAAAATGAGTTTCCTTCATTATTTGATTTTGTCCATTCTGAGACACAGCTCTCACTTGCTCACTACTTCCCCCCACCCCTTCTTCTTTTTGTAAAATGTTTAAATCTGATTCCTGCCCAACCTCAGTACAAAAGGTTGCTCTACATGGAGTGTGTCAATATTTTGAAATTTGCTTCTCTCTTAAGAACACCAAAGCAAAATTGTCAACATTCTCCATTTAGGCAAAGCACTTGGGTTCCTGAGTTCAAGGGGGGTCTACTCTGGAAGAAAAACTCTCTAGTTATCAATCTTCTAAGGCTCAAGGTACCACTCGTTCGACTCCAGACACCTCTCAAAAAAATGCCAGCTGTTAGTTTTCGCTCATTTTTTCACTACAGAACAATAATAGAGCAGTTTTTCTGTTGCAAAGAACTCAGACCACAGTAGCTCAGAATGTTTTTGACACTACAGCTTCTTATTTGAAACCTCTGGGCTTGCCTTGTGATATGCGTGTAGGTGTGTGCACACCTAACAATTTTAATATTACGTGGCAGTCTGCAGCACCCTTAAAAGGACCTCACAACACCTGGGTGTCACAGCACACCAGCTGTGGATCACTGCTGTAAGTCCTGAAAACCCAAACTTTGAGGCAGTCTAGTAGATAAGCTGACAAGGAGCTCAGCAGGTAAGCTTGCAGGAAACCAGGCATATTTTCAATGAAAAATCTGTCTGGCAGGAACAGTTGCATTGAATCTTAGCTGAAATTGGACTGCCTCCATGGATCAGTTCAATGCCAATAGATCAGCACATTCCACTGAAGAAATAATTACTCATGTTCTTCTGATAAGCTGTAGGTCATGGATATCATTTTGCATGTCACCATGGGCCAGACCTATTCAACCTACTAGGCCTCTAAGTGGTACTTATGATCCTATGTGGACATCTATTTGCGTCCTTAGAAAACAAAAACTCAGTAATTAGTCTATTTTTGGAACAAATTTTAGCCTAATATTAAGACAAAGTCAAGAAAAGGAATGAGGAGGTGGAATAGTCACCCAGCTTTCCCAAGATTCAGTATCCTGTCCCAGTTACATATCTAAAAGTTTGAATAGCACGTTGACTCTTAACAACTGGAATTAGGATTTGGCCCCACCTCTCCCTTTACTGGTCAAATAGACCAGTGAACCATTTCTGTTCCAGATACAGAACCACCAAATGGCTACTGAAAGTGCTGCTGTGGAAGAATAGTATCAGGGAAGTATTTAATATAAGTTTAGCTCTTTCAATAAACCTCAGAAAATTAAAAGTAAGAGGAGTAGGAGGTGGTACATTATCCATCAAGTCTCTGCAGTACAAGAGGGATCCCCAAACAACAGTTTGAGAACTGGCGCTTTTCAGGAAACAGAGCCTTAATTTCACCTGTTGAACACTATGGAGAATATTCAGGTTCTTTATCTTCTTCGATAAAGGCACAGGAGGTCTAAGTTAGATGTTTACTCATTGGACTGATATACAAAAAACAACAGCTTACTTGCTGTCAGGAACTAATAAAGTGTGAAGTTCTCCCATTCCTCTTCTAAGTACATCTTTAGATGTTCTCTATCCTCTCTCTACCCATTTAGTGATAGATCCAAAGACTAAAAAGTAACTGAAGAAAAAGCAAGAAGCAACTCCTGTTGAACTAAATATGCTAATTAGGAAATCAAGTCTCAAAACTGGAAGATCTCAAGTCAGAATACTAGTAAAAATCAAGAAGCTGATGAAAGCAATATTCACTATTAGAAAGGTTGCCAATTTTATCTGTGACATTTTTTAGCCTTCAGAACTCTACAATATTTTTCAGAGCAGATCAAAGAAAAGGCATTATTTGCATATGGTTTTACAGTATATTCCTTTCCTTTTCCTCTTCTTACCATTTGCATCTCTCACTCTAACTTCAGACCCTGCAAAATCTTTAACTAGAAAGCAACAAAGACAAAAAACCCCTCTCCACTTCAGAGCTAAAAATTTATATTGAAATTAATGGAATGTGTTTGATATTTACCTGCAAAATAAAAATCAGACAATTTCTGAAGAGAGAAAATATCTTTACTCTCCCAGCTGAAACACGAGACAGGAGAAATGTGACTTCCTAACGAAAGCTTTTTTGTTTTTGTTTTTACATTTTGATTATGTAACTGTAATCTGATTTATATCATTACTGGCCAAAAATTGTGATAATTAAAACTTACCATATTCAATTTGTGATAATTAAAAATGTACTTTATTATAAAACAATATGCGATAACTGAAAGGTACTTAACATATTCAAATATTGATTAAATATTATTTTATGATGGCTATTAAAATGGTCCATGAGAAGACTGTTGAATTAAATGCATCAAATGTATCTATTTTTTTTTTTAAAAGAAACCACAGTAAAAAGCATTTTGCATCAACTTATTTTGCCTGAATAAATGATAGTCAAAAGAATTAACTCTCAGATTTTAAGGATCTCACAAAGATATTTATTTCAGAACACGTGAAACTTACCATTTGTCAAGTATAGTGCCTTGCCCCATAATAAACATAAGTCTTTTTTTTACTGAGATTTGTGCTGACAATTTTACACTGCTAAATAGTGGAATAAATATGGCTCCCTATTTTGCAAGCAGTTATAGATGCAGATAACACTGTGCACAAGCTCAGTGAGACCACTCACATACATAAGGTTTACCGTATACAATATCCCAAGGCTAGACCTAGTTTCTTAATCTCTTATTTTATAAAAAATAAGAGGGGTGGGGGGTATTCATCTTATCAGAGAGTACAACTTCATGCCTGCCAAACACCTAGCAGTCTTTTCCAGAGGCTCCAAAAATAGCCTCTAGGACAGTGCTTCCCAAACTTTTCCTCCCCATGATCCCATTTATGGTCCCATTTCCTCAGCATGACCCCTCACTCTCAACCCACAGCCCCCATCCCCCATGACACCATCTGCTAATGTTGCAAGCCCATTTGGGGTTACAACCCAGTTTGGGAACCTCTGCTCTAGGACATAATTCATAGATTGGAAAGCCTGGGAAATCTAGGGTTTTATCTACTCTATCTACATAGAACTCAAGTAGAACTGTCAGTTTTATTGCCTGGTAGGGGAGAAGGGGAAAGTTGCAAAAATATTCCCTACAGTTTGATCCATACAGGAGGGTATTTTCTGATTTTTGTTTCAAATGACCTTAAAAGTGATGAGTTACTCCTGGTTTCCTGTAGAAAAAACTACTTGGAAGCCGTGTCTTTCTGGTTTGATGTAAACCAGAAATCAATTCAGGTTCATAATCTCTGGCAAACTGTTGACCCAAACTTTTCTAAGTGCTGAGACAATAATAAACAGAAGTAGAGAGAGAGTTTCACAATGTTTAGGTTTCCACTATGAACATCTTATATTGATCTGTCAATCCAAACGGTAAACCATCTTCTCTATCAATGGGCTAGTTCAATGTGAATAGAAGTCATAAAGTAGGGCTGAAAGAGACCTCCGGAGATCATTTAGTCCAGCCCCCTGCCTGAGGCAGGATCATCCCTATCCAAACCATCCCATACAAACAATCTAAACTCTACATAAAACTACTCTCAACCCTGACACAACATACACCTAAAACCTACTTTGTCGCAGGAAAAGCAGGGGAACCACGGCAGCCAATGAATATCCTACTTCTATAAAATTTGGTCAATATATGCTCAAGAGGCCCTGTGCAGAGGGCCACTGCCCCCAACTACAGGGGAAGAGAACCACCCCCCACACAGTCTATACTAATCTAGACAATCAAATATGACAAATCAGTCTGACCTTGGGTGGAGGGGAAAAGCCTTCTAGCTAGGAACATCTGGCTTTGCTTCTTGCGGGAGGATTGGCACACCTCAGTCAAAGTCCCCAGCCTTGGCTGTAGCCAACAACCAATGCCTCTGGGAGGCTTAAGAACACCCTGACACATATAGCAGAAAAAAAAGGAGGGACTGAGGGAGGCAGCAACCAGCAAAATCCAGAGGTGTGGGAAAAACCTATGGTAGAAATCAAGCATAGTTACACCTAGACCATCCCTTAGCAGCAGCTGTCCAACATCTTCTTAAGCATATCCATGGATAGAGAGTCCATAACTTCCCTAGACAGTCTATTTCACTGCCTCAGTATTCTCACAGTGAAGACATATACTTAAAAAAAAAAAACATTCCTTTTAAAGTAGGCAAGTTTCCTTGGTATCTTGTAGCTTACCTGTGTGCAGAACTTAGAAAATAGAGCCACTGGCCAGCTATAGAAATGGTAACAGTTTGGATAAATAGCTCTTATTATTAATACAAAGCGAGAAAGATATTTTCATCCACATGTGTAATAAGCGAGCCTTCCCAGGGCCAGTCCATATGTTAGCCCACCCACTTGTTTAGGACAGTCTGCCCACCTGCCATGCCTTTGATTTTACTAATCAGAAGTAGTTGTTTACCAAGCAGGAGGCTGCCCATTTAATTGCCCTGGTGCCAAGGGCGCATACACAGCTCCAAACCTTCCCTTATACCATGTCCCATGCTTTGGGGCCGACATCCATATCTACAAACAACCCCAGCCCCTTAGCTGGGCTGCACTTGGCCTCACCCAGCCTAAACTTGGCCCCAGGCATCCCCAGACTCACCCGGGCCTCATATCACGCACACTGGGACTTTAATTCCTACAGACTTTGGGCTCCAAGCCTGTCACTCACTCTTGGGCTCCCTGGGTCTCCCCACATCGAGGCCTCAATCCCACTGATTCATCCCACCCACCCTTTGGACCTCAGGCTACTCCATGAACCTGGGCCCTGTTTCAGGCCCCCTTCTCTAGCCTGGACCCTACCTCAGGCCCCACTCAGTGGGCCTGGGCCCTGTGCTTTTTCCTTGGGGTGTGCTCCCCTACCCTTTCCCCTGCATAGGGTTACCTGCAAGGCAGTGGGGGCTGAAGTTTTCTGGAGCTCCATACTCACCCTTCACTGAAGAGGCACAGGTGTGGCATTTCTTGAGGACTGCCTTGCCACAGGCACCCCCACCACACCATCTTCCCCAGCAGGGTGTAGTTTCAGGTCATGCCCCAGGACCAGAGACTGCCTCCATCCCCATAGCTCCTACCCTGAACCTCTAAGCTGTTCTGGGAGCCGCAGCTACAGCAGGGTGATGTTATCCCTCCAGCTTCATGCAGCCACTGCCAGCTCAGCAGTGAGGGCCTGGGTTTATATGGAGGCTGCTCAACCCCCATTCTCCAATCCAGGAGCCTTCCCTCAGTCATTTGACTGGCTCATCAAGCTGCACTACACCTGCCAGCTGCTCCACAGCCTGCTTAAACCCCTTAAAGTGACAGGTACAGCCTGTGCTGTGTCACAGTATGCAATAATGCAGAACCTAAAAACAAATCAACCTATTTTACCAGTACAATGTAAGTATTAGAATTGTTTCAGTTATCAAAATCAATTATTAAAATAACTGATCACCTTGCATCAATTTAATTGAAATCTCTCAAAAACAGTGGAACTTTTCATGATCCTCTTTCTTCCTGTGAACTGACAATGTAAGACCATAGACAGTAAACACCTGTGCTCCCTATTCAAGGTATGCATGAAGACTGAACTATTTTTTAAGAGAAAAATTGGTATCCATCCATAAAGATAGCATTGTCCTTCTTTTGCAGCCTGCCTTGCTTCTGATACACTGTCTAAAGTGCAAGCTCAGAATTTAGACACTGGAGTGAGGTTTCTCATAGGACAGAGCAGCTGACATTCCCTTTCTTCAATGTAATATTTGCATATTTTTTACCAACTAGTAAAACTCCTCATCTGAGGAACAGATCTCCCTAATACAAGCTAGACGTTAGAGTCAGCTGTACTGTGGCCCAGGAACTTGTCTGGTATTGCCTGCTCCCTGACCCAAGAGCCATAACATTTGTTTAAGACCACCTTTGCCACCCATTTGGGTTTTTGTCCAGCAGAGCTTTCCCACATTAAAAGAACTAGATTCGTAAGTGAGCACAGTTTATGGAAGGGAGATAGGAAGTAAAGAATAGTTCTTCATTGTTAAACCTCCTAGTCAATTTTTTGAGAGTAAATACATACTGAAGCGCATATACCTGCTGCTCAGCTGAAACAAAAGGTCAAGAGGAAAGTTCCAAGTAAAAGAGCCTTTTCTTTTAAACTTTCTCATTTTAGAAGTGCCTCACCTAAAAATATGAAAAGGTAAATAACAACTAATGACCTTAAGTGTCTAGGTTAAATCAGAAATTCTATTGCAAATCTGAGCTGTGGAATGATGTGTGGACCAATCTTCAACTCCTTGTAATCTAGGAGTTCATGTCCAACCATTTTGACGTTCACAAGGTCCAAATTATATACGATTCTGCTAAATTTCAACTCTCTCAGAAGAGCCGAATTTATGTTCTATGATTGTTCTCAAGAGACCATTAAGGAAGTGGGGTTAGTAGGGCCCTTTTTATATTACAATGGGGACATTTATAGCAAAATAAGATAGCCGGCATGATTGAACATGGAGAAGCATAATAGGAACAAATGAATTACCATATTTTAATTTTACTGCCCGAAATTTTCCAAGCACAGCAAGAAGCCTACTGTGTAGCCTTCGTATATGTATGAAACATTGGTACGGTAGAGCACTATTTCATATGGTTTAAATCAGGAAGCAGTACTTACCTTGTAAAAGTTGTGAATGTATAACGTGCTGTCTATACACTTGATTTAAAAATAGTTAGGAGCATATTGTTTTGTAGAACCAGATTTCAGCCACATTTATGCATGAAACTGGAGATGGAGTTTCTTCTGTACTTAAGATAAAGGATACTGATAGAAAGAAAATAAGTACGAACTTCTCATTAAAAGGATTTTTTTGTATCAGGCAAAGTATCCCAAAACACCTCAAGATTTTTGTTCTCATTTTAAAACACTCTAGAATACAGCCTGTTTATTTATACTGTCAATTAACATTTTTAATTTATTGGATTTATCCATCTAAAAGATAGCATTGTAAAAAACCCATACCTTTTAGCCAGCTTCCTCCTGCTTAAAAAAAGTCTCTTATAACTACTGTTTAACCAGCAAGCCAGAGCAATGAGGGTAGGTAAAGATGCTGCAAAGTGTATTCATTGCACAGGGACTCTTAATGCTGCATGGCAGGTTTCCACATAGCATGCTGCTCCTGCACACTGTTATGCTAGAAGGTGTTAATGACTGCCAGTAAACGTGTCTCTGATCTATAAGCAATCGCTGACCTTGTAAGCTGATGGGCATGTTAGCAACCTTTTGTTCAAGCTAAATGGAAGAAGCAATTAAACTCCTCAGAGAGTAAAATAGCTGAAGCAACACAAACCATCTCCCACAACACTGGGTCACACAGAAAGGCCTATCTAAAAATTCACTCAGAGGTATGTTGCATTTGCCAGTGCCTAACTGCAAATGAAGAGAACATGGTATTGACTGGTTGTAGTTGTGCTAGTCTGTAATGTGCAAGTAGTAGAAAACAACTAGAAAGCTAGCAGAAACTTAGAGAAGCAGCCATGAGCTTGACCTTAAGAGGCAACAGAGGCCAAGCTTCTTGGGCACAGAACTAACTGGGAAGAAAGAGAGGCTTGAAAAACGTGAACAAGGAAATTGCCCACTGGTTGTCTTTACTGTTGTGAGGACATTGGACACATTACTTGCAAGTACCTAGTATTTCAAAGACATACCCAATGTGTATAATCCATTCCTCCTCTTTACAGAAAGAAAAGAGGGTTCTAAATATTATCAAACTGGAACAGGCAAAGGACAACAGTGGTATATTCTGTTCTGACCCATAAATCACACAGGTCAAACACGTGAACCTTCTAGTCAGTCTCCCATCACAAACAGTAGCCAGAACTAGAGGCATCTTGGAGGAACTACAAGAAAATTAATCATAAACATTTACACATGAAATTTCCCATTGCGCAAGTTTCTCCCTAACCTTTACCATTTATGTATGGCTTCACTGCAGAGATCAGCCCTTGGGTTAGTCTAGCCTGGGTATGATCTGCAAAACATAGCTAGAGTTGATACATCCACAAGGGTGCTGTATACATTGCTGTATACATGGGGGACATATTCAATGGCTCGTAGCTCTGCAGTAAGCTATGCTGCTCAGTGAACAGTTTTTCGGAGTGTATTGTGGCAGGACTTGCCTCTTCTTCCTGGAGCCCTGTACAGAATTGCTCTTGTCAACTTCTGTCAGCTTCCTAAAACATTTCTGGGTCTTGATTCTCCATCAACAGCATCTATCTGTTCCTACTGGTCGTGAAGCATGTTCCAATTATTGGTATTTCATAACCAGAAATTACACACACATAGACACAAGTTAAGAAAAATGCCAGAAAATATTTTGTAGTGACTTGTCGCCTTGAGAACACCATGGTGGGCTTTGGTGAAGAAATCACACAGGTTGTATCCAGGCCTGGTGGCAAAGGAACAGCTAATGAAGTGTTATCACTGTGGGATTACTTTCTTTCTGATTCTGGAACAGAACCACCACATTGTGGTTGAGATTACATTATTACAAAGAATTAGGATTACCAGCACTTGGTCCAGACTTTCCATAAGAAGAAAGTCACTTTTGTGAAGTGGTGGGAGGTGCTGGACCCAGCCTTTAAGCACCAGGACATGTAGATTAGAGAAATTATAAACTTTCAGAAGCAGATATAGGGGCCTCTGGAAGTTTTTAATCCCAGATTGCTACAGGGAGTGGCCTAATAAATCTAACAACACAGTTATTGCTGTGGTTTACATAGTGTTGAATACTGACAGATAGCAGCACATGTTAAATTAAGGGGCTTCTCAAATTGTGTGGGGGCCACTGTATACACATGTGCCAATTCTGGCTGCTCCCCTCCCAAAGTGCCTACACACATGTACTGTTAAGGAAATGGTTCAGAGGTCTTAGTTGACCCAATGGGACTCACTGGGTGCATAATGTCAACATGTTCTAGAGATGTGTTGTTTCCAAATTTGGTCAGGATGCAACTTACGTGCTCTCATTGTTGTCCAACCTGGCCCTCATGAAAGGCTACTGCAATCTGAGAACATCTCAGAGAAGGTAGTTTAATTGTACACTAAGCAGCTGCAGGATAACAGTAGTATATGCAAGATTTTAAAGCCTTTGAATGTTTGTACAGGCCAAGATACTTAATAATAATTGTGTTAAAACAAACTGCTTTACATACTGTAAGAGAAAAAGGAGGAGTTGATAAGAAATTACTGTATACTGTGACATACGTATGCACAACAGCATATATTTCTCCTATATGAACAATATCCGGTAGTCACTGTGTATGTTCCCATTGTCCAAGAAAAAAGTGCATGTTTTGATAGGATTAACATTTGTTGTGAATAGCTGCCTATCTTTTAACCTGCAAACTACATGTAAGTAAGACACGGGACCAAATTTACTGATAGAATATACACTGCTGCTTTACTACAAAAAAAAAATCAATGGAGTGGGTATCACTATGTATGAATGTTCCCTGGACATAAAACATTGAATCGGTTTAATATACCAAGTAGGAATTCTGCCTGGTTTCTCATAATGCAAAAAAGACTTTTCTAACATTAATTCCTCTTTGTAAACAAGAAAACAAGCTTCAACTCTTATTTTTAAAAATAAAGTTAGAAAAATAAGGTTCTAAATTTCCTTATGCAGGCAACCCCACTTAGCACTCTCAATTGGTTCCTGAAAAACTGAGTGTTAAGTAAAACAAGTGTTAAGCCAAACCAAACCAAAAAGTATTTAATGACCCAAAATGGTGACCACAATTGTTTTTAATGACCCAAAATGGTGACCGCGAGCATTATAACGAAACTCGCTGACCGCTAAGTGAAATCGGTATCAATTTCAAATGAGCATTATAGTGAAATAGCGCGAAGTAAAACAATGTTAAGCAGGGGCTGTCTACAAATAAATAGTAAATACTTCATTCAGAAATATTAATTTGCTTTTTTTTTTTCTTTACTGCTTTATTCAAAATGGACCCTTTTTTAAGCTTTGAAATGCAAAAAAGAAAATTATTTGGACAGTTTACATGCACTAAAGAACTACTAAAGTTGTTGCACCAAACCAGGCCATTTGAAACTTGGCCTGTTTCTTTAACAGCAATTCTAAGAAGATTCTACTAAAGAAGAGTTTAATTCACCAAATGAAAAAGTGAAAAGTGGAAAATATGTGCAACCTACCTTTAAACAATATTATTAACTTTAATAGGCAATTAATTTTTTCAACTGCCAACTCCATAGCTTTATAAAAAGGACCCACTTAGTCATTTCCCTATATGGTACTGAGCCTTGGTGAAATCAAGCATAATGGATGCTTTATTACTGGATCTAACCCATAGTTGTAAAAATGCTCTAATTATCTGAATATATAAAGACTTAAGACCAGGAATGTTCTCCTATCTAAATGGAGTTTCTTCAGGAAAGAGACACATTCCTTGCATATTGAAGTAGCATGCCCAGGCAACTGGATATGATGGTTAACTAGTAAAAATACAGATTATGGCCACTTCACTTTGCCTGTGCTTTTATATAGAGCATTGGACATCACAACAGAAAAATAGAAATCTAGAGAGGTCATGAAATTTGTTCTTGCAAAAATGCTCAAGAATCCAAATCACCAGAGAAAGGCTAATGAGATGGGGTTGCATGTTAAATGTACAGAATGGTACATCTAATTGTGCATCTTTCCAGTATCCCAACCCAGACTTGAGTCTTGTTAGTGTAAATCCAGTATTGGATGTGACTAGATTTAACAGATGATAGCTTTTTAACTCACACAGGTGAATACCATGAGCTGGGGCTTGCTGTGACCTCATACCATGGGATGATTTATAAATGAGAACACTGTAATAAGGACAGAGTGTTCCTAAATAGAGTGCTTTTGAAGGAAGTGACCAAGGATAAAAATTTTCAAAAATCAAATTTAGATGCTTAGGGCCGAATTAACAAAGGACTTTCAACAAAGAGTTAGGCACTTAATCTGCTTCTGTGCTTTTGAAAATCCCAACAGGCATTTATCTACATTTTAGGGCATCTAAATACCTACATAAATCTGGTCTTTAGGAGCTTAAGTAATTTGAAACCAATGTAAAAGAAGTGGTGCTTTTAGATGTTTATACCATTTCTTCAAAAGTATATAGTACTTAATACCTTGGGCTTACAATTGGGATTCAACTGAGTATCTTTATTATTTTACTTATGTATATACCTACATAAATTTTATATTACATATAATTTCCAGGCAATGAGCCAATAGGGACAGATAAAGTCCCTAAAGACAGATAAAAGATGATTATTTTTATTATTCCTTCTTGTGCTCATTATAAATGATCATGCTTTAGGATAAGCTGGGACCAAAGTATCTAGCAATCAATAAAACATGGGTTTATCTAGTCCACTGCAATGTGAGACACCAGCCCAATCGTCTCCTGTTTACTGATAGCACCATATGCAACATTATTTTTATTCAACCCTGACCAGTGAAAAATTAAAATAACTTTGATCACTCTTGGAGATTCCAGGCTAAGATTTCCATTTGTAACCATCAATTATTCAAAGAATAGTTTAAAAGGGCTCTTAGAGCTTTTAGAAAAATTACAGTAATTTAAGCAGCAAAGGCAGATGATTGCAAATCTTAAACTACATATGGAATGAATATTCTGTATAAAATAGTCACATTGCCATCTACTGACAGCTCTTTATAAAAAGGCTAGCTTTTTCATTAACTTTACCGTCTGGCTATGAACTTAATGATCTGTCTCTTGATGTACAGTAGCACAAAAACATTAGGAGCATGCAATATATGTTGTTCAATACACTGCATTGCAATAATCCTGCTTCTCACGAAATCCATTTAAAAAACATTCAGGCTTTCACAGTTATATACTGCAATTAAATACATTTATTAATAGCATTATTGCACAGTATCTCAGAGGAGGTAAAACTGTTTTCAAGAAAGTAACTACAGAAGGGTATGTTAATAAATCTGTGCTGCATGTACAGTACACGGGGACTTGCTAATAGGATTTCCATAATAACAGCATTTATCTCACTTCACATTTTATAATACCAATCACTATGCAGCCACTGTATTGTTATTACATTATGTGAAAAATAGGATTTCCTGTTAAAGACAGGTATTATGAACTAAAACAGCAATGTAACTGATGCACCTGTGTATTAAACAGCTTTGTTCAATTGCCATACTAAAATACATTTTAGTTTAAGCCTTGGTTAATATTAAAGCAGCACTACAGTAAACACAACCTGGATGTTATCTCGGTTTCACCTTACTATCCATAGCCCAGAAGATCATATAGGTGACCTGCAGATGAACAGAGATAACCCTAACTCAAAGCAAATACATCCCATTCATTTTTAAATCACTGTTACACTATTAATACTAATTTTCCTACAAGCAAGAAGCCATCCCCATTTTCTCATTACTGAATTCAGCTTTAAAAAAAAAAATGGCCCATAACATAAGCATTTTTCCTCACCCTTTCCTCCCAGAAATTCTTACTGTATTTTTTAAAAACATTTGACCAGGCATGGTATAACTTCTAATATTTGTGCTGAATTCTTCGAACAGCCAAATCTGCCCTGGGAAATAAAATTCAAGAAGAAAAGTCTAAGGCTGCATCCAGACAAGTGTGGACATTTGGTTCTCTGGGGACAACTAGCAGCAGCACAAGGTGGGGACACCTTGTGTTGCTGCTAGTTGTTGCCAGGGAACACCCATGCCACACGCCCACTGGTATGTGACAGATTTTGAGCAGCGTGCACTGCACATCCGGGTTTTTTTTTTGTTTTGTTTTGTTTTTTTTACCCCAGGCTCTGCCAAGTCAAGTCCAGATGAGTGCAAACATTTGGTTCCCTGGGGATAACTAGCAGAAGCACACCTTGTGCTACTGCTAGTTGTCCCTAGGGAACACCTATGCCACGCACCTTCTGGTGTGCTGCATGTTACCCTGGGTGGGGTCGGGGAGGCTGGGGCCAGCAACTGTGCTAGCCCCAGCGGCCTTACCTAGGGTCCTGGGGGCCAGGGAAGCTGCAGTCATGGCACTCTTGCGGCTGGGAGCCTGGCCGGCAGCCAGAGCATGGCTCCAGCTGGTCAGGCTCAGGTTTTAGACAGCACACGCGGCCTCCACATGAGCTGCTCCACTATTTTTCTGAGCAGGTTTTTTTTGATCTCCCAGGGTCAAAAAAACCCCACCCCACACTGCAAGGTAGCACTGTGGGAAATACCTGAATGTGGGGTGTGTGGTGCTGCCGACATATCACACAGCCACGCTTGCCTGGACATGGCCTAAGAGTCAGCATATTAATTTTCACAACTAGGCTGCTGGCATTCTCCAGGCCCAAAACTACAATGAACCCTTCGTATTTCAGGGGGAGTTCACTGCGTAGCAAGAAGTTTGAGCAAGATGCTACCCCTCTGATGAATACTGTCCTTTAAAATAACTAGATTCTGTCACTTGGACCCATTTCACAAAAGCAGCAGCATATGAGCAGTGAACAACTGGGGCACCAATCCTGGTAGCCCACTTAGGGGGGACACAAAAATGGCAGCCACTGCTGGCCCAACTGCCACAGAGGACCCGGACCCTGCTGCCACTACAACTCAACACGTAGACCCTAGTTGTCCTTTTCATCTGTTGTACAGAGGCATGACATGGGGGTCATGACTGACCACAAGATGAACGAGTCTGCAATATGATACTGCAGCTAGTAAAGTGAACAAAATGCTGACTTGCCTTCACAGATGCTTCTCAAGCAAGTCCCAGTTTGTCATTCTCCTGTTGTACTCAACCTTGGTGAGGCCACAGCTGGAGTACTGCGTCCAGTTTTGGGCTTCACAATTCAAGCTTGAGAGGGTACAGAGGAGAGCCACCCACATGATCAGAGATCAGGAAAGCAGACCTTATGAAGTGAGGCTGAGAGCCATGGGACTCTTCAGCCTGGAAAAGTGCAGGTTCAGGGGTGATCTGGTGGCCACCTATAAGTTTATCAGGGGTGCTCACCAGGATCTGGGGGAACGTCTGTTCACCAGAGTGCCCCAAGGGATGACAAGGTCGAACAGTCACAAACTCCTCCAAGACCATTTCAGGCTGGACATAAGGAAGAACTTCTTTACTGTCCGAGCCCCCAAGGTTTGGAACAGACTGCCTCTGGAGGTGGTTTAAGTACCTACTCTGAACGTCCTCAAAAGACATCTGGATGTTTATCTTGCTGGGATCCTATGACCCCACCTGACTTCCTGCCCCTGGGGCAGGGGGCTGGACTCAATGATCTTCCAAGATCTCTTCCAGCCCTAATGTCTATGCAATCTATGAAGTGTAACACTATTGCCTTCTAAGGAGTTAATCTTTTTTCCAGATCTGTTTGATAAAAGAGCCTGACCTAGTATTTCTTTTTAAATTACAGGCCAGGGGGAAGCAGCATATGCACATTTTACAAACAACAGTTGCATCTCAAGGCACCTGTGTTTTTGTAAGGATATATTTTCATTTCACCACTAGGTAATAGGAGGCATGGTGAAATTCAGCGATCTACTCCTATGCCCCATCCTAAATCAGAGCTGAGAACAGAATCCAATAGCACTTATGATTCAAAGTGCCACGCCACTGTATAATTGCACTGTGCACATGCAAACATAGAAGCAGATAAGCAGCAGATTTTAAAAAAATAAAATACACACACACACACACACACACACACACACACACACACACACACACACACACACACACACACACACACACACACACACACATTGAATAAAGTAGATGATGGCTTTAGACATTTCAAGGTTAAGCATTTCAGGGTTTGTCCACATGGGGACTGTAGGGCACATTAGGCAGTGAATTTATTAAAGAAGAAAATCAGCTTATGACTCCCTGTTTCGGCCACTGAAGAAAAATATTTCACCCTTGATGTGCTTTCCAAGTGTCCACACAGAATATTGAAGAATCACTTATGTGCTGTAGCCTCACACATCAACCTATAGTGCAGCAAGTTTCCACGCATCTGACCCCGAGTCTCATACCACTCTGAAGTCCTTTTGTAGAGCTGGCATATATATTTTATGCTCACAACCTTAAGCATCAAAGCATCTTATTTTATCTCCTTTTCTGGATTTACACAAGTGTTTAAATCTTTAGGGTTACTGAGCCATGTCTAATTATTCCTTGCTCACTGATATATCTGTAATAACTAGAATGGCTAAATGTCAAGATAGAATGATTAGTATGCACAGAGTAGGAAAAGGAAGGCAGGCCATCACAACGCAATGTAGTGTTTAGTTAAAGTTCATTTTGTTTACAGATAGATAAAACAAACTGCCAGATTTAACAATCTGCAATGCTGTTTTGCCTTCTTAGCCAGTGGTTGTTGGCAACTTCAAACTACCCCTGAAACTGAGCCCTGTAGCAATTCAAATGAATGCAGAATAAAATATGAAGGGAAGATTTGCCTCATTTAGAAGTAATGATTTTTCTAATAAACTAAACATAAATAATGCAGATACAAAGGCATGATGAAACAAGTTACTGAAATAGCTGGTCATGATCATTACAAACAGCATTGATTAGGCATGAATGGAGCTAGAGATAAGTTATCAATGCCTTAAGAGAAAATAAAATAAAAGGGGTCCAGAGACATGCATCCACCACACTAATTACAGTCATATGAACTGCAGGTAATCCCCAAATCTAGACATTGGGTCCCACATGCCACTGTACATTTAATGTGTCTTCTTAGGGTATGTGCACGTTTGCAGGACCCAATCTATGATCTTATGGCTGGTTTTAAGTTGTGTTACCATAGATCAGGTCCCTGCACGTGCACAAAATTTGCTGGTGGCAGGAGCCATGTTAGGAATGCGATATAAATCAGGATGGGCGGGAGGGAAGAGAGGTGGGTAGGATTGGAGGGGCTAGCAGGGGGGTACTGGTGAGTCCAGGGGGTGGTTGGTGGAAATCAGGAGGAGCTGTTGAGTCTATGAGAGGGCATATTTTCTGGCTAAGGGTATAAAAATATCCCTGTTGGGGGGGGGGGGGCAGGTAAATGGGTAGTGAAGCCCTAGGACTAGGATGAGAAGCTGGCTTTTCCAGCCCCTGGGCTGCACCTTATACATGTTGTTCACTTATTCATAGGTGGCAGAAGTGTGGTGTTAATGGGTCTTAGTCCCCCAAACACGGAGCAGCAGTAGGGCCACAAGGCAGCCTGGCCAAGGGCCTCTGATGGCTGCAGTAGAGTTGGGGAGGGAGTGAGGCAGGTGCTGCCCAGCCAATGGCACAGGACTTAGCTCCTGCTACTACATGTACCCCAGGAAGCACATGACCCCAATCTGCATGGGGCAGGGCGGGCTGCCACTGTGGGCTGGGGCTGCATCAGACTCTTCACAACGTGGGGGGGTATGATACACTGGGGGTGGGCAGCGGTGGCGCTGGGAAGGGGGG
>NW_017729030.1:32667835-32672304 GCF_001723915.1 Gavialis gangeticus | reverse complement strand
TGCCTACCCCCCGCACAGCACACCCTCCCCTCCCCACCAGGAAGAGCCCAGCACTGCCACAGCCCCAGTGCAGTGGCAGCCTCCCCTGCCCCACACATCTGCAGGTACACACTCCCCATGCTTCCAGGATGCCTGCAGTGGCAGGAGCCACCACCCCTGCCCCATGCCCCCCCAATTAGCCATGGCTCCATCCCATGCCTATGCAGGGCCTGGCGGGGCAAGTGCAGAGGTTCCGGGGGGTCCAGCCCAACAGTGCAGCCAAGGGTGCTCCTGCTCCAGCTCTCCGCTCTGTCCCCCCACTCCAGGGGTGCATGGCCAGGAGGCAGCCAGGGATGAGCACTGGGTTCATTGGCATGGGAGGTGCCAGCACTGGGCAATGACCCTGGGCATGGGGGAAGGGGCAGTGGCACAGGCGCAGCGAGCCTCAGCCCCAATCCTGGCCCTGGCTTGGCTCCACTCCCTCCTGATCCCTGCCCAGTCCCGGTCCCAGTCACAGTCCCTCTTCTTCTCCTCCGCCTGCAGACTTTCCTGCCTAGGCAGTGTGTACGTGCATGCATGCGCGCTCAGCCCTTTCCCAAAAATTTCTCCCCCTCTGCCTATGCTTATATTGGACACAGGTTATCCCAGCCCATGTAGTGCACCTCCTTAGGTGAACTACATTAGATTGGGCCAACCATTTTTTGCCTGATCTTGTCAGAACCAAATTTGATAGCAATGCTGGTTAACACAGGGTTAAGTACTGAGACACGCAGACAAGCTATGGAAAATCCCCAGAGAGCTGACAAGCATGCCCAGAACGTGCCCCTTGTGCGACCTCTGGCTTGTCAATCATGGCTGAGCCATGAGGTAATTTAACTTGTTACCATGCGCATGCCTAGTTCTGCCTGAAGAGTGACATAATCTGACCAGAAAGTTCCACGAGGAGAATCACTTGATTGGCCACCTAAAACCATATAAAAGGCTTGTAAGTTTCCACCCAAGGGGGAGACCAGACCCAACCTGAGAGCACAGACTGCTACTGCAGAGACTGTCTGTCTCTCAGGTGAGCCTTTCAGGCCTAGAGCCCTGGTTTGCCTGCCAGAGCTCCGCTGGTCTCTCCGCGCTGTGGCTTTATAACTTATCTTCGCCTGACTGACCTTCATCTTCGTGTTGATTGACCGTTACCGAACCTTGCTCCAACATCGACTACGTATACAGCTTTATCCTCGACATTGCCATTACCGACCCAACTTCGCCTCCGGTTCCTCTTCATTCTTCTTGTCGACTGTTCTTCTCCAACCGAAAATGAGTTACAGTTGTTCCCTTTGTATGAGCTGTCGACCAGTTCTGGGACTAATCGAGTCGGGCAGCCGCACCTAGCCTCCAGGTTAGAAAGCAAGGGTTCAGCTCAGGAACCCCGTGAACCAGACCCCCTTTTCATTATATCACTGTAACTGAACAAGCAAGCTTTCCGCCTATGCTACATCACCATCAGTGGCGTAAGTAAATAAAATCTATTCTGTTTTGAAACCGCACAAGTCCCGAACCACTCTAACCCCTCGCCGCTAATCCCACCTGATCCGATCTGTACCCCGGCCCACCATGACCTTGGGGCCCATTCCCGACAGATCTAAAATCCCCGAATGTATATACAGTTCAGCACTTAGATTGACCTAATCCTAATTAGCTCTAAGTGTAATATCTGTGCATACCATAAATGAATTACCAACATTAGAAAGTGATGGATATTTTTTCAACAACAAAACTACCTCATACGACATTTATAATAACATTGTAAAAATTTAAGCATAGGCCATACAAGGTTCACCAAAACATACAAACATTTCTTCCACAAGGCTGGAAAAAAAGGACAGCAGGATAAATAAAAGTAAACACTTGCAAAATTAAAATATACCAAGACCTTACCCATAGCAAATAGATGTATATAATTTAGAAGAGAATTTATGATATATGGACGCATTTATAGTGCAGATTACCAACAATAAAGGATAATTACTTTAATATTTGAATGGCATCTATTATACAAAACCTGCAAGGCTAAGATTTGGTCTATACTCAAATATGCATAAAATTAGGGCTGGGAAATCAGCATAACTTTGGGAACTAATGTCTGACCTAAATGGAAAATTAAGCAAGAAGGAAATACTGTTCTCACAGAACTGCTGCCCTTACAATACTTGCTTTACCTTGATTCCAGAAAAGGAAGTGGAAACACATGGGGAATTACAAACACAGAAGTAAGTGAACTGGAATATTGGTTTACTTTATACTAGGGGTAGGCAATCCACAGCACAGGTACCAGAGCACCGCACATGAAGGCATTTTGCTTGGCACGCACACCTTGAGGCAGACAGCAGGGATAGGGCCAGGGCTGCACTGCCTCGCAGTTCCCCCGCCATTTGCCCCTGACAAGCCAATATCTTACAAGTCAGGGTTGTGGGTGTTTTTGGCACTGCCTAAAAACATTGCCAACCCCTGGTCTATACCCACATTTCCAAATGGCTAAAGAAGTCAACAAAGCATAAACATTCTCCCATGACACTTCCACTAGCATGTCATTTTAATAACAGGACGACTGCCAAATTCACCTCTATATTGCAATACATTCCTCAGCGGGAGGAAATTCTATTATTGAAGCTTCCGTAGAGCTATACCAATTAACAATAGAGCTAGATAAAATTTTGCACCTATGGTTTTCCACTTCAAAATAGGCTCTTTGGCCAGAAGAAAATGCCTGAGCCCTGGAGAGACAAAAGTGCAGAGGCAATGCTGAACAACTGCACTATTGAAACTTTTGGTTCAATACTGAGCTCAAAGAGACTTTAGACCAAAACTACTAAACAAGGAATCCTCCAACTATGTGAGATTTAGTAATATGAAAGTATTACGTAAAGGCTTTCAAACAAGCAAATTAAAAGCAAATTATTAGAGTATAGTTAAAAGCACCTAAGTCCCATTACGAATTTCACTTGCTTTTGAAAACCCCACCTTCAAATACCCAAATACCTTTCGGAATATGACTTTGGCCCTTGCCAAGCCAACATGTAATTGAAAATTAAATTAGAGCATCTTAAGACTGAACAAATTATAGACATTGAGAAATATTGGGAATTTTGGAGAGCATCAGATCATAAGAAGGCCCGCTGTGTTTTGGTCTTTGAAGAAAGCATTTGATCACCTCATATTCTTATAACCATAAGCTCACACTTAACTTTGCAAGATTAAACCCTAAGAGAATGTTTTACCTCTAGGTTTCAGTAAAAAGTCAAATGTGTGACACTTACATGAGTGCATGCACATGCACACACTCACAAACACCCATCCACCCACCCCCTTGCCATGTGTACATAAGATGCTGATTGTGCAGTAGCTCATTACTACCGCGCAGTAGTGTCATATGGCACAAAGTGTGATGCAAGGCTACTGCACAGTACTAACGAGCTACTGCACGGTCAGTGCCACCAAAAAGCCATTTGGGGACGGTAACGCCAGTTACCGTGCAGTCATTTAGTACTTGTATATGCAAGTACTAAATGACTGTATAGTAACAACTGCACAGCCAGTGTTTCATGTAGATGTGGCCCCTGTGTTATGGAGAACTATATCACACAGGTCTGAAAAGAAGTTAGTGTTTAGGGAAGAGAAGTAGTATAACCAACCAACCATCCACACACAGACCACAATAATCAGACTTCTTGAAAAGCTTCTAACTGGCAACTAAGGAGTGGTTTGCGTGGCAACATTTATAAACTGTAGCTACATTTCATTGCAGCTGCAATTCTTGAACATTATTTAAATATACTAGTGTTATTTTCCATATCCTGCAACCCTGCCAGTTTAGAATTTTTCATGATGTCTGTAATGAATTACCAAAAAAAGATAAAACAGATACTTGGACTATTCTAAATATCTTTTCAGCAGTATACTAAACGCACTGTAAAATGAAATTATTTCCATTTAATTAAGAATTCATTAAAATGAATAATGTATTATCTCTATTTAATCTATTTTAAGCTTTTTGCAGGTAAAAGGGGGGGAAAAAGCATTGCAGAACAATGAAGTGGAGGTTTAATTGTTCAATTTCTATAAAAAATAGAACTTCTGATAGTAGAAATCATTTTCTTACACTATTGTTATGAGAATGATATATAAAATATGGAGGAATACAGTCATGGTTATGAATTACAAAACAAGAAAGGACTTTGGTATCATCTTATAATCAGTTCATTCCATTTGGCTATTTTTTCTACCAGTAGGCTCTGATTCAGCAAAGCTGTTAAGCATGAGTCTAACTTTAAGCAAGTACTTAAGTGCTTTGATGAATCAAAACTATAGCTGAATAAATTAAGCTAATATAGACAATAGGTCAATTTTAGTATGCAGCTGTAAAGGTAACACTAAAGGCAAATTTTTGCAATTTAACATTCCATTTCTTCTCCCATCTCTTGAATATACTGCATATGAAACCA
>NW_017729030.1:32663309-32667824 GCF_001723915.1 Gavialis gangeticus | reverse complement strand
TTCTTCTCCCATCTCTTGAATATACTGCATATGAAACCACTTACAATGAGCAATCAATGTATAGCAATGGAGCATACATACGTATTGGCTTTTGCTTTACTGAAAACAAGTACATTGTACAAATAAGTTTGATTGGTCTGTGATAGAAAATGTGACCATCTGTAACAATTCACATTATGAACTTCTGACATAGTTAATTATCGTGATTAGTGTTACAGTTCTGCAATCAGAAGTCTGTACCAGATCCAAAGAACACAGCAGGTATCACTTCACATGAACAGGCTTAGATAAATCTCTCTGCAGTCACTACATTGCAGTTACTGGCAGATCAACTCAAAACATGGCAAAGCCTTTTCTCCTAACATTCTCTACACAAATACCAGAAGAATCCATGCCTGATGACGGAATGGAAATATAATTCCCCATAGTCATACGGTTACAAAAAAATATGAATATATGGCCACAGACACTATATAAGCTTACTTGGTATACGATAGCAGGTGGAATACATTCCAAGTTTTATATAAAACATGAATTTTGTTTCATTCATATTTGGCCTTAAACAGTGTTCAAAGGGAATATAAGATCACATGGTCTGGCTTCCTATATACTACAGGTCTTTAAAATGCACCAAATAAATTGTGTTTGGCTAAGTACACCTTCCAGAAAGGGACATAGTCTTGATTTGATGGTAATAGGTATTAAATACAATAGTACTCATATTCACTGTTAAAAATTTTGCCTTATTCCTAATCTGAATTCATCTGGCTTCAGCCATTCATTCTTGCTGTGCCTCTCTCCACCAAATACAGATCCATTTAAAAACATAGTATTTTTCTCCCTGTGAAGGTATGTATACACTGGAAATCAAATTACTTTTCAGTCATCTTTTATAAAAGCTACATTGAGCTCTTTTAGGCTCTTCTTCCAAGAAATTTCACCACTTCTAAAAATAATTTGCACCTCTTTCCCATACTGCACTTAATTTTCCAAATTTTGTTTTAAATATGGACACTATAATTATACATAATATTCCAGGTTTGATCTCACCAATACATTATACATAGGTTAAAAGGGGGGAGGGGGGCAGGGGGGATTATCATCTCCCAGCAATTCAGGCTCTAATTATAGAATAGTGATAATATCCTGAAAAGCAGCAATAAGGACAGCACAGTCTTGCAGAGTGATCTCTAGACTGAATGGATCCAGTTTACCCAGCAAACAAAACACGTTAATCCAACCAAACAAAAATATACATATCTGAAAACTAGAATTGCAGGCTCTAATTACAGAATAGGGACAATATCCTGAAAAAGCAGCGATTCTGAAAGAGTTAAGGGATCAAGGTTGAAGAAGCAATTCAATGTGCACTCTCAGTGAAACCTGTTGAAGTAGTTAAAAGGAAAAGTCAGTCCTTAAACACATTTCTGGTTTTCACATATGAATTTATTTGGTTGGATTAATACATTTTGTTTATGTGGTAAATTGGGTCCACTCAGTCTAGATCACACTGCAGGACTTCCCTGTCCTCCTCATTATGTATTATTCCAGCACTTTTACAGTTATTTTCAAATAGTGAATGAAATGAGGTCGATCAGAGCTATACAAATTCTCCCAAGTCCCAAGTGAAGCCCCCCATCAATGACTAATTTTAAGATCTCTGTCAGTTAGCAAGCTCTTAATTCATTTAACATTTTGTATCGACACTGTCTAGTGCTCACTTTTAATCTGTAATATCCAGCAGTATGAACACCTGGCAAAAGTTTAAGTATATTTCATTTATGCAGTTACCTCCATCAACTAAACTTTTAATCTTATTACAGAAGTAAATCAGGTTTGTTTGACAAGGATTTTTTCCATAAAACCATGTTGACTAGAATTAATTCTATTCATATCCTCTAATTCTTCATTAATTGAATCCAATATCAGCTTTTCTATTATATTGCCCTGAACTGATGTCAAGTTAATTGGCCTATAAATATTTGGGTCATCCCATTTGCCCTTTTTGAATATTAATAAAACTCTGGAATTTCCACTGTATTAAAAAGATTTAGCAAAATAGCTATTAGGAGACTAGGTCTTGTGGATGTATGTCTCCTCAGCCAGGTCTTGCGGATACAAATTATGCACAACTGTCAATTTTAAAATGCACACCCTCCTGGATGTTTAAGAGGACAAAATAAATACTGGTTATAAATGGACAGGAAAGTACTACATCATCCTCATGCACATCATATGGATCGTTTCTAGTATGGACCCAAATCAAATTTCCCACAAATTGAAAACTGTGGCTGCTTAGCCAGTTCCAGTTATAAATTCTCAGTAGCATCAAAGGAAGAGACATTTACATAACCGCAGCAGTATTTCTGCATGCTGTGTTCATTTTTGGTACACAGGTTGCATACATTACAATTCATTTAAAAATGTAAATATATTTTAAGCCATGAATATAAATTTTAAATAGTGAAGAAAAGGACAATGATCATAAAATATTTCGTGTAAAACTCAGCCCTAGCTTTAGTGACACCTAATAACTTAATACAGATCTATTGCAGATATGGTTTGTTGTTATTACTATTTGTATGGCTGTGACACCTTGGTTGTTCTGCAGAATTGTGTATAAACTATGTAACTTGTAAAATGCATGACTTTTGTGCCAGACAGACAACCTGAGTGCTCTTAAGCATTGATAGTCCTTATGACATGTTTTTAATGAAATAATGCTGTGCTTGATGGCAGGAATGCAAAAGCATCAACTAAACTGACATATAACTAATCTCCCTGCAAAATATTGCATCTCACAGTTTGAGACAAAAACCCATAACAGGAAAACAATATCATATTTTTAAGGTCTGATCCTCAAATGTTATTGGTGTTCACCACCAATTTTGAGCTCCAAAACAATGGGAGACAATGGGGTCTGCATACAGTCATTGTGAGGGAACACCAGAAGCATTTAAACAGAAGAATCTCTCAGTGAGGAAGCTCTCTGCTTCTCTCACCATGATCACAAATGACTTTGATTAGCACTAGACTCAGGATCATGGTCAAAAACTACAATAAGTACCAACTGAGACATGCTTACATATTATCACTTATAACATGTAGTGGGGACCCTAGTGGTACAACTATTATGGAATTACCTTAATAAATTTAGACTGGCTACATTTAACTATGACGTCTTAAAAAGGTCTAACCAACAGTCAAGTTATTGCTTGAAAATGTGTAAGAACTTTATAGCTGGTTTCTATCCAGCTTTAAATTTGCACAAGCAAGCAGTCAGCCACTGCAATCTCCTAGCTGCATGCAGTGGCTGGGAGATCGTAAGTGCTGCAATCTCTCAACCATTATGATCTCCCAGTTCTGGGGTGTTCCACATCACCCCAAACCTGGGACTAAGAGAGCTCAGCAATGCACCACTGCTGCCAGAGCTGGGGGTCCTGCAGCTGATGGGACTCTCAGCCCTGGCAGGGACTCTTACCACATTATGGACTGATGAGACCCTCAGCTCATGGCCCCTATGGCTGGGAGCCCCCTTAGCAGAGGGGGTCTGGTCCCAGACATGGGTGCTTGGTTTTTTGCTGATGCAGGAGGAATCCAGGATCGGGCTCCCCCTGCACCGGCAATAAGGCACAATGGGATCTAACGCACGATCCTACAACCGCGCTTCCTGCCATGCACATGTTGTATGGCAAGAGGTGCGATTGTGCAGATAGTGCATTAGATGCCATGGCACCTTTGCCTGCAAGTACAGAGGGGGCCTAGCCGTCTCTACCTGATGTGCCAAACTTTCTGCAAATCTCCCCTTTTTTTTTTTTTTAAATATTTTTTTAATGGACCACTAATTTCTGTAAAACTTCATTTATGCTCACTCCTTGCTTCTCCAAGCTTGAACTATTACAGACACAACTGTATTTACAGAGTACCTGCAGGGGCTTCAGTCACATATTAAAATGCACTCCTATTTCATAGGAATAAAAAGGACAAAAGAGGTTTTCCAAGTATATTAGAAACAAAAACCATCCTACCAATGGTAGTCATCCATCCATATATGACAGTGATTCTCAGCCAGGGAGCCATGCCATTCTTTTAAGGGTATTGCTCGATCTTAGCATGGTTAGGTATGCAAGTATCTACACACAAACACCAGCATCCTTGCTGAAGCCAGTGTTACCAACACTGAGTTAGTGATCTTCAAGCACCTACTTCACTAGACCAGACGTTGTGTGTGGATGCCTGCTCCCAGCTTAGTAATGGCCTGTAGTCTCACAGAGGCCAGAGGAAATGCTACAAGGAGACACTGAAAGTGTACCACAAGAAAACAGATACAGACATCAAGAGCTGGGAGAAGCTGGCTGCTAACCGACTCCAACAATGCCAAAAGGTCAAACAAGCCCATTTGGAGGTGAAGTGTCCTGCCCTTGAAACAGAGGAGAGTGAAGGAAAGAAAAGAGGAATCCCAACCTGCAGCCTACTTTTCCTTGTGGAAAGACCTGCAACTTCTGTGGACAGATC
>NW_017729030.1:32661901-32663298 GCF_001723915.1 Gavialis gangeticus | reverse complement strand
TGTGGAAAGACCTGCAACTTCTGTGGACAGATCTGTGGCATCAGGACTGAACTTCTAAGTAATCTCAAGACGTTTCAGTCAGCCCTGGTAGAGCTCATCCTCAAATTGAGGGACTGTCAATGACAAGTAAGAAAAGGACTTCATTTCAACATTCAGTCTACCTCAAATATTTGTAATTCCTATACTATGGTATAGTAATAACCCTTTCCAGTAAGGTAAATCTATGGTAATCTCTTCAAGGGACCAACAAGACTTTTTGCCCCCTTTCAGGTAGAATACATTATCATCTTCTGGGTCTTTCCTCTCTCCATTTCCCACACCCCCAACTTCCTTTGAGACACTGAACGTTTGGATATTCACCACTGCAAAGGCTGCGAGGTTATATTGGAGCCTACTCCTGAGGTACTAGGAAACCTAACTGGTTCCTAAGTAGGGGGCCTTGCTCTTCTACTCTGGGCCAAACTAGACACAAAATTTAGTATCAAAGAGGAATTTATTCAGTAGGTCAGACTGACAAGGATTATGGAAGTTTTTGCCTGGTTTTGCACAACACAGGATGTGGTCCTCTTCTTAAGCTTCTCGGAACATATATTATTTCTCTACAACTGCAGTGGTAGAGCATTGGCAGTGCCTATTTTTCCTCCCAATTTTTACTTAGAGTAAAAACATACCACAGCAACCCATTTCTGGTTTTTTGATGAATGAGGCTTTGGAGTGGATGAGATTTAGGAATCTTTGGATAAGTGATTGAATTACCCAAGAACCCAGGGAACTAGACTCAGTGCTCCAGAACGTCCTTCCCGTCCAGTGCTCTTACAGAATCATCACAGATCATCTTTGTGTATTCTGAAAACTTTGAGGGAACTGGTAAAATTAAGAGGATGAGTCTGAAACAAAGCAATCTATGTAGCTTGTTTGGTCAGCTGGAAGCAGGCAAAACAGTAAAACCAAACAAACTCTCATGTCTCAAAGCAAAAAATGCAGGCCATATTTACAGAATGGGAGATACCATCCTGGGAAGGACCAACTGAAAAGAACATGGGAGTTAATTGAAAGGCATGGGGATTAATAAGCTGAACAGGAGCTCCCTGCACATCAGCATGATAAAAAAGGGCAAACAAAATCCTTGGACATACAGAAAAAGGAATCATCAGTAGAATTTTAGCAATAGTGAGATCACTTCTGGAACGGTATATCCTGCTTCGGTGTGCAACAGTCATAAGGCTGATAAAATGGGAAGTGTTCAGTGGAGATCCACAAGGAAGATTAAATGAATGAAAATTGTGCGCTAAATTGAGGGTCTTACCCCTCCACTCAGAGTCAAACCAATTCCCATATTTGGAGACAGGAAGGAATTTTGCCCTCAAATGGCTATGGCCTCGGGGGGGGGGGGGGGG
>NW_017729030.1:32658266-32661781 GCF_001723915.1 Gavialis gangeticus | reverse complement strand
TATGGCCCCGGGGGGGGGGGGGTGTGACCCTCTACCTGGGATCTCAAGCATATATTGACAACTTTTTATATAAACTTGCTTTTATAGAAGCAAGACCTTGGCTGTCATGGTTCCCCTGCTTTACCTGTGTCAGGGTTGATGGAAGGCTTTTGTAGACTTGAGATTATGAATTGTATAGGATGGTTTGTATAGGGATGATCCTGTCTTGGGCAGAGGGTTGGACTAGATGACCTCTAGCAGTCTCTTCCAGCCCTACTTCTCTATGACTATATGAAATAGCCATTCAAACAACTTTAGCAGAAGTTTTCGTGCATTCCCTCCCTGATCATTATTAGCCAATACTAGATGTTTCCCTAAATAAAAACAAAGAGAAAGAGAAATACTTTAGCTTAAAAAAGAAAACAAGAACAAAAAAAGGTAAAGAATCAATTCAGGGAAATCCTATGACCTGTACTATAAAAGGCCAGACTAGTCCTTTCTGGTTCTGTAAGCCCTAATTCTGCCAAACACAAGGAGTCACATATGAAATAATACAGAAATCTGACTTCACATTTACCAATACCAGTAGAAATTCCATGCAGAAATTATTGATCTATGAGCCCAGACAGTAAATACAAATGGCAAAACTTAAAATAGATTCAGGGACAGACTATCAGAGTGATTACACGTGCAGAACAGATATTGGGTACAAGAGAGGACATTATAAAATGTTATAAAAATGATTAATTGTACAGAAGGCAGAAGGTAAGGATATTTCTAAAAAAATACATTATCCCATATAATAATTCCAGGAAACTTTAAAGGTGGTAAATTAGGAACTGATATAATAAAATACATTTTCCATACAACGAATAATTAACCTTTAGTATCCATTCCTGCAACGTGGGCAGGTCTACACAAGACACTTTATTGTACAGTACACTAATCTATTGCACAATAAAGCATCACAATCTATACATGCAGGGCATTTACTGCATAGTAAATTATGCCCACCCAGCAGACGATTCTCTGGGTGTTGTCCCACATATGCACCCTAGCTCCCAGCAAAGCCCTGCTGGCCAGGGGACACAAAGCTGCCAGCAAGCCCCAAGGTGCTGCAGCTGGCAGAGCTCTCCTGGCCCTGTGCACATCAGAACCAGCCTCCATGCCCCTTGCCAGCCCCAGGCTAGCACCCAAGGGGGAGTCTGGAGTTCCCCCTGGCTGCTGCAGGAGGGACAGAGCAGGGTGGGAGCAGCCCGGTATTGGGATGCTCCCATTGGGAGCAAATCAGCTTCCAACAGGGTGCGCATGAAGCGTGCTCCCAGGGAAGGCTTACTGTGCAGTAACCCTAAACTGCATTAATAGCACATGCAGATGCAGCCTGCATCACTGAAACCTAGAGTCCAGTAGAATTTGTTATAGGATTGGGCATTTAGGTAAGTAATGAAAACTTTTAGCATTTACTCCTTCTCGTTATAAAGCAGTTTGGAAGAGATATAAACCCTCACACCTGTAAATCCAGCCTTCTAGGTAATTGGGAATGGGGTGAGGGATGGATGTCAAAAAATTTGCTCTAGCCAGGTTACAGCATAAAACCATGACCTTAATGGCACAGCTTCAGTGGAGGTTTTATCATCAATTTCAATAAACCAAAGAAGAAGCCAGCTTTGGTTTCAAAAAGTTAACTGCAACTCCCTCCAAAGTACACAGAATTAATCCCTGTTGAAAACAGAAAAAAAAAAAAGTGGCCAGTTGAAGCACTGGCCTTGTCCAAGAGGCAGCTTGTGTTCCTGGCTTAGTTCCTCTAAGCATTTTAGAAAATGCCATTCTAAATCCCACACCCTTACTCATGCCTCATCCAACTCTATAAGGATCATTCAGCCTCCAGAACACTCTGGAGATTCGGGCATAACTAAAACGTTTATGCTGAAAATTCGTCAAGTACTTAAATATGCATCAATTCCCTTTTAGAATACTTGAAGTAGCACTTTGAAGATTTCAGTCTGTTTGTATTGTGACAGCACTGCCCAGCGGACTCAAATCAGGCAGCGTCCCCATTTTCTTAAGCACTGGACAAACACAGAAGACAACAGCTTATAACGTAATGTAAAGACTGACACAAAAGGGGAGGATAATGAACAACAGGAAACAACAGGGTAGAATTAAAATAACATTAATAACATCATATTTAGTTACTTAGACTGCAAGTGTACACAGCTTGATGGTTCTAAAACATGGTTTTGTCCTTTCAAATTTCACGTAAATCATCTAGTTCTCAGTACTTTCGGATAAAAGGAATTAAGGAGACGATATGGAGAGGTCAGATAGAGATTTCCAAATACAAAGGCATAATAGAAGTAGTCAGACATTTGTGGGAGAAAAGAGCAAGGAATTCAATGACTCTGGCAAAATGGGAGAGAGACCAGAGGAATAACTACGAAAGAGTTTTACACTCTCCCCACTATTTGGCATATCAATTGTCTGAATCATTACATTTTATTACTTCCATCTATCTTGCCAAATCTACTTGTACAATTATTTGTTTTTAATACCTTGAAAAGCATTAGGGATAGAATAACTTCAATAACAGATTTTGTTTCAGTGGCAGCCCACATAATAATATTTTGGGGCTAACTTATTCAGTTTGCCAGAGCTGTTATGTTGTAAAATGTTTACAGCCTTCTTTGGCATCTGCTGTCCCTACCACACCCCGGTAGTGCTGCCACTGCTTGGCCTGCAGTTGCTGATTCAGAATTACCCCTGCTTACTTCACAACTAACCCTTCGTGATGGTCATTTCACTCTGCCAACTGTGGATACACTGGGTAGCAGCACAGTTCTGCCACCAGCAGCTTCAGCAGCCTCTCACAAACGAGCACCATAAGTATCAAGGCAATGATTAATCAACATTGGGGCCGTGTGAAACTTTGGTCATCGATTTGATTCAGCAGAGATTCAGCCCAGTTCAGTGGCTGAATCTCTGAATCCAAATTAAATAAAGAGACCCTTTAATCTCTCTGAATCTGATCAGAACCCTGCGAATTGACTTGGGGAGATTCGGAATGATTTGACTATTTCGGACATAGACACAGCTTTAAATGTTTTTTCTACACACCTCAAGGTACCAGGCAGCTCATGAACACTGCAATGGGGTGGATACAACATCCCACAGGAGCACAGGGGGGGTCCCCAGCGTGCTTAGCAGCAGACCCGGAAGTGGACCAGAACCACTTCTGGTCCACTTCCAGGTCCACCGGGGAATGCACATGGCCCGCCCCCCCGCCAAAGTCCCCCCCGGCTTGGCGACTAGTGCCTCCTGGGTCTGGGGGACCCTGGATGCCCCTGCAATGGGCAATCACTAAGCCGGGGGGGGTGATGCCCCCCCCCCCCCATGTGCTCAGAGGCAGACCTGGAAGTACTTCTGGTCCACTTCTGGGTTCATCACCAAGCACGTGGGGGACCTCCCCCCACACACTCCTATGGGACACTCCATCCGCCCCACCATTGCAGTATTCACGAGCTGTGCCTGGTACCCCG
>NW_017729030.1:32652886-32653266 GCF_001723915.1 Gavialis gangeticus | reverse complement strand
GTAGTGCTAGCCAGCGTAGCACTGCCAAGACTATAAGGATGCTGCTGTTGTCTCAAGAAGCTTAAGTATTTCTTTTTTAATGGCAAGGACAGCTATCCGCTAACATTTTACCGAGTGACTGAGTTCAAACATTAATTACCTAAATAGATAAATAAATAATAAAAAAAAATGAATTAGACATCAAAGATTTTATTTCCTCTTTTCCATCAGTCTTAAAGATGTAGCCTATAGTGACAGGGTAAATAGTGCTGTTAAGCAGCATCAAAGGTGAGAAACATAGCAAGGTGAAGGGAAGAACAGAATCCACATTCTCTTAAGAAGGTCACTCTTAATAGTTCTCCCCAAAAAGCCTATGAGACCAACTGGGGGGGGGGGGGGGG
>NW_017729030.1:32651297-32652460 GCF_001723915.1 Gavialis gangeticus | reverse complement strand
GGGGGACCTCCCCCCACACACTCCTATGGGACACTCCATCCGCCCCACCATTGCAGTATTCACGAGCTGTGCCTGGTACCCCGAGGTACGTAGAAAAAACATTTAAAGATGTGTCTATGGCCAAATTGTTGATTCTCCGAATCAACATCAAATCTTCCAATTTGGCCAAATCGAATCAGGACAGTGCTCCATATCAACAAATTGAATCACTGTCCCCAATTTGGGCTGAATCTGAATCCAAACTGAATACAGCCCATTTCACACACCCCTAATCAACATTAACTTCACTGGGCCAGCCATGTCATCCAGATGTCTGACTCTAGATTCCCAAAGCCAGTTTTACTCTCACGGCTCAGTCAAAATGCATGCTTAAGAGGAGGGCAGACAAAGCACTTTAAGAATGTCCTCAAAACCAACTTGAAAAAATGCAACACTGACATCAACTCATGGTAGACAATCACCCAGGACCACCCCACACGGAAGAAAAGTTTGCTGCAAGGATCGCAGTATTTTGAAGCCTCACAGTGACAACAGGAGACAGAAAAGCGGGAACAGCAGAAACAGCATATCAAGGACCAAATCAAGAATCTAGAGCCACCTACCCCACATGGAAATACATGCCCGAATTGCAACAGGGTCTGTCAATCCCAGATTGGTTTCATCAGCCATCACATATGGTGATCATGGAAAAGAGTCATCCTCAACTGTGAGGGATTGCCGATGATGACGACAGCTTTCTACTCCTTTTACAGGCTTCTACTCCTCAGTACTTTAAAACTGACTATATCAGTTTCAGACTATATCATCAGTTTCATAGATTTCATAAACATTAGGGTGGAAGGAACCTCGGAAGATCATCGAGTCCAGCCCCCCGCCCACAGGGTAGGAAGTCAGCTGGGGTCATAGGATCTCAGGAAGATATGTATCCAATTTATTCCTGAAGGTGTTCAATGTAGGTGCTTGAACCACCTCCAATGGCAGGCTATTCCAGACCTTGGGGGCTTGAACAGTGAAAAAATTCTTCTTTATGTCCAGCCTGAAATGGTCTTGCAGTAGTTTATGACCATTCGACCTTGTCATCCCCTGGGGCACTCTGGTGAACAAGCGTTCCCCCAGATACTGGTGGTCACCCCTGATAAACTTATAGGTGGCCATCAGATCAC
>NW_017729030.1:32612407-32650578 GCF_001723915.1 Gavialis gangeticus | reverse complement strand
GAGGGGGGGGGGGGGGGGGGGGGGGGAAATCAGTACAGTGAGTGTAGACACTATTTCCAGGTGGCTAACTTTTCCTGTGAACAAGGAAAACTGTATGATAAGCACCAAGCATGAAACCCCTGAATGGGATTAAGGCACTACAATGCCACAAACTGAATATTAATAATTGCATTAAAAAACACTCAGCAGAGCACCTACACCTAACATTAGTCATGCATTTTAACGTTTGCTTTTATACTTACACATACTAGTAAATACCAGAAGTTTTTGCTTGCACAAAAACTCAAGTCTGCTTATTCTATGCTACTCAAGTATCTGTAAATGAAAAAAATATCCAATTTAGAAACCATCAAAATTTGAAATATATACTCACGGCTTGCATTAGTTCTATGTAGAGTTTTCTTCTTTTAAATAGCCCATAAATATTTTTTCAAATTTGCTAAATGTTGAATATATTTATGAATGTCTGAATCTGAAGTTTACACCAAAAATATTCAATGACATTATGCTTAGACAAGGAAGAAGAAACCTCCCACAATGAACAATTTTTAGATGCCTATCTGGAAGTACAAGGAAACAGCACTGATTCCAGCACCCTGGAAGGCTACTAAAATGTAAAATATGCTTCTCTCATGGACCTGTCAAAGAACTCACAAGAACAAAAATTCTGACAGGCAGTCTCATGTTGCTCAATATATTTTCAAGACAACGTATTTTAGGAGGGGGGGTTGTTTGTTTTGTTTTGTCCCCCGTAATGTTAGAGTAGCATAGCCAAAAATCCCCCCTAAAAACTTCTAAATGTCATTCAGATATACATCATTTAGAATAATGTACCAAAATATAAGCAAATATTGGAAAGGAAAAAACAAAGAGGAAACTGCCAGATGAGAAATGCAGTACTCACTCTGTACCAGATAACAAGATCTACTTCACTGTAAGAATGTAGAGTATCTGCCTGATTAGTTACGCTCAAAATGAAAAGAGGAATCTACAACATGCAGTTAACAGTCCAAAATAAAGTAATTAAAAACCACAAAGGGACACAAAATAGATGATGCAGAAATGTGTGTTTACCTACTGCTGCTTATAGATCTGGGGGAAAAAAAATAGTATGCCTGCAATTGTCTGCGAAACAAAATTGCTTTTGGCTCCCAAAATGTATACACATGCACACCAGAAACACATGCATATACCCCACCCAGGATGCAGAAGTTAACGCAAGTTCAAAATTTACAGTAGCACTTTCAAAACTGCCAGCCGAAAAACCTCTTATAAACCTAAAAAGAACTTGCTGCTGTAGAGTCTGTCAAAGAAAACAGATGTTAGAGAGAGAGAGAGAGAGAGAGAGACAAAAGGCATGAGAAACATCCGCAAGGCTCTGAATAGGGCTGCTTTACAAATACTATCTACTATCAAGAATCAAGACATGCATCAAGAACAGCCTCCAACCATCATAAGTAAAATCAAAGTTCAGACAAGTTGCCCATTTCGTTGACATATTTCCTTCACACCGTTTGGACAAAAGGTGAGGAGCAGTCAACCTGATCTGAAAGGATGCAACAATTTATACAAAATTCCCTTAGTGAACACTTAACTTATGCAGTAAGAAACAAAAGTAATCAAAGCACATCTTGTTGCCATTTGCACTGAAAATCAACAGGCAATGTGAAACCAATCTGAATGCTGAACTAACTGTACAGTACTGGGCAGTGTGCCACCACTTTGCAAGCCGAACAGATTGACAGAGTCTCATCTCTACAAAAGTTGCTGGCAGGGTGTGAACAACATGGCCATACTTACAAATGTTTCCTCATTAATTTATTCTTTTATTGACTGAGAACACAGAGATGAAAAAATGGCACAATGTTGTCAGTAAAAAGCTGTTGAGGTCATACAGACAGTCAATAAGTCATATGGTCACAGTGAGAAAAAGGTCATAGAGAACAATTAAATATATAATGGCAGAAATAGCTGGAGGCACCACAAATACACAATCCACAGCCATTGTGTTAGTCTCTGTGCTGATAAATGAGAGAGAACTAACTAGTCAATTTTTGCCCTGTTATTAGAGTTTGAAAACCCAGAGAAAAACTGCACCAACTTTCTCAAGCTGGTATTCAGTGATGTCACAGTAAGGCAGAAAACAGTTTAGGCTACTCAGTCACAGCCAACAACCCTGCAAAGATATCTGCCAAGACAAACAGGCACTATCCCATCCAAGTCAACCAGGCTAGTTTATTTCAAATGAAGTACTAGTCCTCAGTGCCAATAAAGGGTCTCAAGATCCGGTTGTATATGCAATTAACCAAGGCAGCACTGACAGATTAGGACAAATATGCTCTACCACACTTACTGAGCACAAAAGTAGAATCTCAAGTCTAAAACTCACGCAGGCGTGTTCAATTTATTCAGTGCTCCCAGTTTTAAGAAAGTGATATCAAAACAAGAGTTGGAGGTTCTGACATTCTTGAAGGAGCTCTGAATCATTTAAAATTATGCAAGAATGCAAACGTGCATTCCCATACAATGAGAGAATATAGGTTTGAGATTTTAATATTTCTAAAAGCATTACTATTAGAAATAATCACAATTTCTAGCCAATATATTTCACAGCTTACCATGTTTGCTCTCTAATGCTGTCCCCACTTGCTGCCCTTCATTCTAGGAAGCAGCTCTTCGTAAAAATTCATGAAGCTACCTCAATATTTCATTGGCCAAGATGTCTCCCAAAAAGCTTGCTAGTGATTGGGCCCGAGACCACGGTCTAACCATTCTAATGAATATTGCCACATTGACTCCTCATATTCCTTCCCAACTGATTTGCATCTCTGCTTTCAGAGCACAGGCAAATTTGGAGCAGACTAACTGGTTGTTCTGTGTCTGAGCAGCACCTAGCACAGTGGGGTCTTGGTCCATAATTAGGGCCCTCAGAAACTTGGGTAATAAAACTATTAAATATTTCCAGATGCTACTAAGTAGATTTATGGTCGTCTTGAACTGCCATTCAAACAATTCACCAAATACTTTCTACAGTAATTCTTAATCGTTATATCAATTCAGAAGAGTTCTGTTGCAAGTACTTACCACTGAAGAGTAAGTGGAGCTTAAACTGCACTGATTAAGTTTGATTGGACATACAGGGTAGGCAGGGTCAAAAATATGCAAGTTTCTGAGAACTGAGTTATAAAACAAGGCTGCATTTTTCTTCCAATCAACTTGTTTCTCCCATATGTACTGAATAGTATCACAATGACTAAGAAGGGTTTATGGAAGAAAGTATAGTTCACTGTATTAGTTATAAAAGATAGGTTTATATGGCCCAGTTTCTGCTCTGGACTTTTGTTCTGAGTGTCTTTGGTAGAACGATTAATAACTACAGCTGTAACAAAGTAGCTTTTAGCTACTTGTCAGAACAGCATACCCAGTGGTAAGGTGGGATAGTCTTGTGGGTAAGGCATGAGGCTAAGGCAGCTGAGTTGTGTCGTCTCCAAATCCAAAGCAGTTTATATGTAACCACTTTCTTCTTTGGTTTCTCCTCCTAGGATTGTCCCTTACCACTTCCTAAAGTCCAACAGCACTTCAAGCAATTCCCTCAGCTGGTAGAGCCATCTCTCACAGCACCACTCCAGCCAATGTAGTTTAGAGAAGCTTGTATACTCACTCCCCAAAGATCAGAGCTGCAATCATATCCCAAAGTATTCCCTAAGGGCCTGGACAGAGGAATCCATCTGCCTCCAAGCGCCTAGGGCAGGCACTAATGACATCCTCAAAATGATACTATACTTATGCTTAAACCCATATGCAGTTAAGTCCATAAGGCACCCAATTTTTCCATTGGGTGATATACCAAGTTATACAAATGCTTACAGTGCCCAACAGTCAACAAGCTGATCAGAGCTCACACATATTGGGAGGCACGCAGATGAATTTTGTAATGCTTATCCTGTCAGCCCAATACTGCATATTTCCTCAGAACACAAATTGAGACAAAAAATATCTCCATGGGAAATGAGTTCACGCATATATATGGTCTCTTCTAAACACTCACCTGTTACAAATAATCAAGTCCTTGCTCCAGTTCAGGGAAAACATTAAATGAATCCAGGTTTTACAAATCTCATTTAACTATGGCACTTATGGAAGAACTGGGCATAAGTTATCAAAGCCAAACTCCAAGAAACAGTTCATAGTTAGGGATCCCAAGAGGAGGAGAACACCAACCTGGCCAAACAAAGGAGTCTCCTTTGCAAGGTATTCCAGGTTAGGTGCATGAGCCCTGCCCCTTTCTTCCTTATTTTACTCCTGGCTGATTTAAGTAGCTTCTCACTCAGCAGATTGCTGAGTATTGATTCCTTAGCCACCTGGTTCTGCCCCTGCATTACATGGGGAGTCAGAACACTATAAATCTGGGCAGAACAATACTTAAATCTCTTTGAGGACCTGTCTGATGTGTCTCTGTCATCAACTGCACAGAAATGAAAACTCAGCATAGCTGAAGATCTGTCCACTCTCTCACACCATGTTAAATGTATAAAGATGAGTACACACCCTTTCATGCTAACACTGCTTAACTGCATGTTGATGACCTCTCCCAATGCTAACAAAACAATGCCTTGTTCTGCAAGTCAACAGTTGTGGCTTTTCAACCTTACAGTATCAGGTGCTTTAAATAGTAATATTCTCAGAAATTTGAGTCACACTGAAGAGAAATGTTTGACTGTGATCAATTAATACAACCCCTCCAGTGAACATAAGAAAAATAGCACAAGCTGGAATGAAGAGGGAATTAGTTACATTTATAAGGTGTCATGGTGACAGAATCCAGCCAAGTGGCACCTATTAGCCACTTAGCAGATTGCTGGCAGGGCATTCAGCCACTTGGGCATTTTAAAACTCTTGAATCTAGTCAGAATTGAGATACTTCCCAGCTGTTAGACCCAGGTGTAGGCAGACAGACAGTGGGTAGGGCTAGTTATCCAAGTCAGGCAAGAAACCAAACACTGGATCCAGGAGTAGACTCAGGGATTAAAAACCAAGCTCAAGGGGCTAAGACCCAGAAATTTTGGTAAGATGCTGCTAAAGACCAAGAGCACTGGACTTCAGATACTGGAGGGCAGCTGGGAAGAAGCAGGAAACCAGGACCAGAAATGTTCAGGGTTAGAAAGCACTTTCAAGACTGAGGTGCCTTGTACAGCCAGAATATAGCCACTTAGCGCAGGGGAGTGAATGGAGTAGGCATCCTGCTTAGCCCCAGGTGGGGCTGACCAGAGCAGAGTGCCTAGCACTGTGCTGATTAATGGTGTGAAAGCTATGTCTCTCCAGCTGATGTGAAGATCAATTATGTGGTTTTTAGGTGCGTTCCCAAAGGTGTAGACACTCCATCTAACAGAAAACTTAAACATGTTGTCCAAGGGCCTGTCCCCATTTTCCAGCCAAGACTTAAATGGATTTTCCTTAAACTGTACAGAAGGTTTGAGCCTTCCATTTTACATATAGCTACTACATGTAGATTGACCTAACTAGGATTAAGTTGATCTAAATGCCTATTTGAGCAAGCATTCAAAGGGGTTAAATCAGGCAAAAAGAACCTGGAAGGTGTGATCTAAGTTCATTTACCTAAGAGCAAAGCCTCAGAGTTGGGGTGAGTGGCTGGGCTTTCTCAGTCCTTAAGCTATGTTCTTCTTACCCAAACCCTAATCCTGACTGGGCTATTTTTAACCCCCTGACCTCCCCAGCCCCAGATGAACAACCCCCCCACCCACCCACCATGGACCCACCAAGCTCCCCTGCCAAGCCTACCAACCCTTCCCTCCCCCATGGATGCACTAAGCTTACAGTAAGCTGTGTGAACGCAGACCAGGTGCAGTGAACCAGTGGAGCACAGTAAGTGGAAGAAAATGCTTATTCAGATACAAACTGGCTTTATGCAGTTTTTAAACACACAATTGCTTTTACTTAGAGGATAAATGACAACCGTTCACAGGTCACTAGAAAACAACATTTGTTTCTAAGTGCAGTGTCCCTCACCCTGCCTTTGGAATTTTACAGTGTTCATTTTTGTTCAGAACAGCTGACAAGCAATTCATGGATAGTTTTACCTGACCTCAGTTGTTCCCACAGCTACATCAGGCCCCTTCTCTATAAAAGCAAGCACATCCATTTTCTCTCCTTCCCAAATCTTTGTTTCTCCCTAAGCTTTTCCCCATGAGACCCTACCTTTGTCATTTCTGTCTTGTTATTCCTGATAACTTTCTATTGCTATATCTCCTGCATCCTGAAGACAGACCTGAAAAACTGATCTGCCTAGACTTCAGCTAGCTCTTTGCCATGATCTGTTTTTATCTCAGTGGCTATCCATTCAGGTTTAATAATCAATTAATATCCCTAGTCTAGCGAACATGTGTTGAAGGCCATGTAAGCAAAATGAGTACATATGTATTGGCAGAGACACTCAGGATATTTCAGTTTTCAGAATCACAACTGCATTATAGTTTCATGTTATGAACCAGAAGCCATAAATTACACAGATTTACCAAAAAAATCAATACAGCAACTTTCCAGTTGTATATAGAAACTTATCCTATGTAGAATGCCCTTCATTGAAATGAACTCAGGACATATTTCTCCAGTGTAAATCTTAGAGAAAACAAAAGCTAACCCTACTCCAATTTAAAATTCAGAACGGTTTAGCTAGCTCTTGGATATCTGGAACATTAACTATGATAACAGATGGTGAAAGCATAGGTGTCAGATCATAATGACTACAAACAGCAATTACAATAGATATCATCATATGTATGAATCAATGGATAATAATATTAATTAGGCCTGTGCAAAGTGGCTAGTATTCACTTCGGATTCAGATTTGACCGATTTGGGGGGCAGTGACTCGATTCAGTGATTCAAATCACTGTCCTGATCACGTTCGACAGAATCTGATTTGGAGATTCAGCTGCTGCCAAATCTCCAAATCAGCCAGGCCAGGCCCATCCCTGCCCATTCCCCCAGCCTGGCAATGGCTGCCCCATCCACCCCAGCTGCCTCACTTGGAAAAAAAAACCCCGGTTCAGCGGGTGCTTCCAGGCAGAGGGGCAATCCCTGCTTTCCCCCGCTACTGTGGGGGGCTCTGTAAGAGCCCTCCAACCACCCCCCTTGCTCCCCCACCATGGGTGCCCTGCCTGGGCCAGCTCTGGCCCTTTAAGAAAAGAGAGAACCCCCAGACTCACCAATCCAGCCAGTGGGGGCAACCCCTGCTGCCCCCCATTTCCCTGTGCCATGTGGGGTGCTCTGCACAACACCCGAAGCCCTGAGGCTGCTGCAGGAGTAGTGAGTCCCAGGGCTTTCCTCAGCTTTTTTTTCTTAAATGGGGTGATCTCACATCTCTCAGCAAAACCAGAACTTCCCTCCAGTCCCTCTCTGCATCTATTTCTCCACCATTAAAACAGGAATGAATATTCCCTCCCTTTATACACCTCCCTAAAAAAGCTATTGAAAGTAATAATAATAATAATATTACTAGCCACAGCAATATGGAGGTTTTGAAAGTCAGGAGGTAGACAATAGAAAAAAGTTTTATGTATACATGCACTTGTACTCTGTATTTTTCCAGAAACCAAAACAAAACAAAACAAAACAAAAAACTTAATGATACTTTTCATAAAATGAACCAAAGCCTTTAAAAGATGCCACAGCAAAGACATGGTACAGCTAGAACAAAAATGTATTCTTTAATAATTTAGAATAAATTTTGTATAAATATTTTCTTTGCTTTAATTGTTCAGAGTCTATGGTGACACAAAGTCATATTTCCAGGGAACGTGATATAAATAATTTAGGGGGGCAGGGGATCAAGCAAAACAGTCAGAAAAATGTTGACACACATTTAGGTCAACAGTCCAATACAATTAACAAATATACTAAAACACTAGAAAAGAGAGTTTTTTTATTAAAAATGTTATCCATCTTTTCTATTGTTTTCATTTCTTCAAACTTCCCTTCATCAATTTAGGTTTTGTTTCTCTTGCTTTTTCTGCAACCTCAATTTGATCCCCTTGTGTAAATGCATTATGCAAATCTTTACTAATGTTAAGAGGAGCTGACTCTCAGTGAGCACTCTTCTCTAATTTTTTGGTTCCACCCCTTCCCAAGACGGCACCCAGGGCTGCTACCCCAGTTGCTTCACCTGAGTTATGCTACTGATTTGGCTCTTTCTACACTGCAGATCACTATGTAGTGCAGAGATACCTCAACTAGCTTGTTTAAAACTGGGTTGGGTACCAGAACAGTCTAAACCTAGCAGTAAAGAGTTTTATGTGGGCTAATTTACCCTTCTAAGAAGAAAGGTAATTTTACCTCCAACAAAATGCCTAGCTAAAAGCTCCATGCTCCCATGACTATCCTGGTTTCAGTACTTGTGCTAGCTCATGTATCTTGACCTTACTCTGCAGTTTGCAGCACAAATACACCCCCTGTAAAGGGCATATTTTCCTTGGACAATCTTCACTGTGAATGCCACGAATTATTTAATTTTTTCCACGGGATATGGAACTCATTTTTTTTCCTTCAGACCATCCACAAGATTGTCTTAAAAACTATTTGGCAGAGATTTTTATTCTGAAATTTACAGGAAAGTTTTAGCAAAATACGCTTTTTTTGGTTTTGTTTTAATAAATTGTAGTATATTAATAAAATACAGATATTTAATCAAACCTAACAATAATACACATATATTCCAATTTCTGCATGTTTTTTCTTTCTCATTAAGACTTTAATTGTGTTTTACAAGCAATATTTTTTACTATATTACTTTTACATATTACTTTTAAGACCAAATTGTTAGTAATTAGGCCTGTGCAAAGCAGCAAGTATTTTTCTTTGGATTCAAAGTCAGCCAATTAGGAGGGAGAGTCATTCAATTTGAAGATTCAAATCACTGTCCCGATTCAATTCAGCCGAATTGGATCCAAAGATTTGGCCCCACTTCGAAGTTTTGGCCATAGATTAAACGGGCAGCAGTCCTCACCACGCTGGACACAGCTGCCTCCAGCTGGTAAGTCTATGGGGGTTGGGAGAGGAAAGGGGTATAAGGGAGGGAGGGATTGGGGCTGGGACAAGCTGCCCAGCTGGGGCAGGAAGCATGAGAGTCAGGGAGAGGGGCGGGAGAGTGCAGGATACAGGAACGGCAGTGCTCGGAGTGGGGGCTATGCCTGCTGCTGCTTGCCCAGCCAGGGGGGGATGGGCTCACTCCAGGCAGAGGGGGACAAGCAGCAGCAGCAGCAGGTCATAGCTTCTGCTCCCAGCGCTGCTGTGCCCACATACCACCCAGCCCCAGCTGGACAAGTGGCAACAGGGCAGAGTCCCTGCTCCCAGCGCTGATGCGGGCACGGCAGCACTGGGAGTGGGGGCTCTGTCCTAATGCTGCTTGCCCAGCCAGGGCGGGGGAAGGGGACACCATGCAGGTGCAGCTCACTCTGGGCAGAAGGGAGCAAGTGGCAGCAGAGCTTAGCCCCCACTCCCAGTGCTGCCACACCTGCATCCTGCTTGCCCCCCTGCCCCAGCTGGGCAAGCAGCAGCAGCGCCCGCATCCCATGCTCCCCTGCTCCAGCTGGGCAAGTGGTGGGCTATGCCCTGCTGCTAACTGCCCCCTTCTGCCTTGAGCGAGCCATGCCTACATCCAGCCCCCCTGCCCTGGCTGGGCAAGCAGCAGCAGGGCATAGCCCCCACTCCAAGTGCTGCTGTATCTGCATCTCACACTTCCCAACTCCCCTCCCCAAGTCCCGTGCCCTCTGCCCTGGCTGGGCAGCTTATTTCAGCCCCAATCCCTCCCTCCCCTACTTCCTTTCCTCCCCCAACCCCAGACTTACCAGCTGCAGGCAGCTGTGTCCAGCGCAGTGGGGACTGCTGCTATTTTAGTCTATGGCCAAATCTCCAAAGTGGCACCAAATCTTTTCCGAATTGATTCAGAGGCTTCTGATTTGATTCAGACCTTTTAATTGGTCTCCCGATTCAATTCGGATTTAAAGATTCAGTCATCAAATCGGGCAGAATCCCCTCTGAATTGAATCGCCTGCCAAAGCTTTGCATTGCCCTATTAGTAATAATGTTAAATACATATTCTTGATATCAGAAGAACTGCTTCTATTACTAGCAAGTAATTTTCTTATATTTAGAACTAGTGATATAACATTTAACCTAATTCACTAAGGAATCCAAAAAAAGAAATGTATATCATTTTTTGAAAATACCTTAAATGCTTCTGTTCTCTCAATCTTCTTATTCAAACTGCCCTATATTTCCAACAAAGCCTTGACTGGGATGATCTAGTTGGGGATGGTCCTGTTGTGAGCAAGACTAACATTGTGAAAAAACGAATAGAAAATTAGACCAACATTTGTCTGTAAATCACACTTTACACTGAAGAATAAAAATAGACAAAAATGCACATGCACATACCACAAAAAATACATTTAATTTCAACTGAAAAAAATACTCCTTTAATATTTTCAAATTTGATCTCTTTTTCTTTCTCTCTCTCTCTCACCACAGTAATGTGTTTTTCTATTCTTTCAGTTAACTATCTTCACCATGATGGCCCAATACAAACAGACTTAAAATTTTGACTTGCTTGAAAGAAAATCATAAAGATAATGTTTATAATCTTACTTTGCACTCATGGCAAAAAATAAAGACATTTTAAAGGCATTTAATGGTCTTCATCTATACCCCTGGCACTTCGATGCCTCTTTCCTTTGAAGATAATTCCAAAAAAAAAATCAGGCATATACTTAGGTAATGTTATTTACATGGAAGATCCAGAACCATCCATTGAAAGATGTGTCATTCCAATACCAAGAGAGACAAATATTTTAAACTGATTCATGCTTTTACAAAAAATGATGGCAATCAAGTTTTAGAGTCCCTCAGGGTGTACTGAGGTTTTCATTTGCTTCATAATCCATTACATTTGACAATTTATTAGGTTTCCAAAAAAAATTTAAGAGGTAAACTGAGTGGCAGCAGTGATACAGAATGAAATGCTTTAAGTTCTCTATAATAAGAAATTCATATGGAGACATTTTCTCACATTAACTAAAAATTGCAATTTTTATGTATCGGTTTGGATTTTCTCAGGTCTGAAAAAAAAGCTTGCATAATTTAATTTGCTTTTTCAAATGCAATGTTGTTCTGCAAGTGACGTATTTCAGTGGCCTTTACATTTTAGTGGCCAGTTCTGAAGAGCTGACAAAGTGTAGCTTTTCACTACAGCTCCAAGTTCACAAAGTGAAATGCTTATGCCAATTGCATATTTTCAGGCAGACTGGGCACAGCTTTCACTATCTTGCACTTTTTGCAAATACCTGTGTTCAGAATGAATGCAAAGCGTGCAAAGAATGTGGGCAGGACTGCACTAGTGCAAATAGTTATACAAGATGCAAGCAGCTGGTGAATCAAGGTCATTTGCCTTTTAATTACCATCATACAAAAATAATTTAATATGCTCACCTGAGGATGGGGCAAAAACTAAATGTGCAATAAATCATATAAAGGTAAGGAACAAAAACAGCCTGTTGAAAAATACATGTAATTCTCACTGATTTCAATGACTATTTCTCAACTTGTACCAGAGTAAAAAATCAGCCCATTTAAAAGAGCAATTAATTCTTTTAACGCCCAAATTAAGCAATACAACTCCCCTTGCATTTCCAACCTAAAAACCTCTAGCCAAAACTTGAAAACCTGAATGAGTGAAGTCAATCCATATTTAGGAAACTACACTGGTGATCTGAGTTTCCAGAGAAGCAAATGCATAGGACTTCCACTGAAAGGAGTCGCATTTCACATAATGCGTATATGTATACACACACGCATTATATATCTATAGATATCCATCTATATATAGTAGGAGCAGAATCAGGCACACAGTGACAACCCAGGTCGGGCTTCTTTCCTCTTAACTACACCCCCTAAGCAAAATGTTACAACAAACACATTTGCTTAGCTCCCACATTTGCTTCCCCTCACATGACGGGGAAAAAAGTATAAAATTCAGATTTTTCTGTTAAATTCCACGTGTTTTTTTCCACCAGATCCTCACCTGTTTAAATCAAAATAGGTGTACTTGTGATCTATTCCTACTTATGGCAGCAAGTGTTTTTGAGACAATATCTCATTATCGCTGTGAGACGCTCACACGTTCAACTTGATGGACATCATATAAATACTTAGAGAAACACTCTGAAAAACACAAACTCATTCTCTCTGATACTTCCTTTCAGAACCATTCCTGTGCTTGAAGCCCACATTAAATGATGTTTCCTAGCAGTCAGGCAACTGTTAATGCTGCTACAATGGCTCTAAATATTTTCTCTCCACCACCTATCAAGGCATTTCTTGGAGAAAACAGAAATTTCACATCAACTGATGAGATATTAATTGAAAATTCTGCATCAGCTCAGCCTAAAACATAATAGAAGCCTTCAAGTTTATCTCTATCAGTCATGATTAAGAATATACAATTACACTATTGCCTGACTTATTCTGGCCTTTTAAGATTTCCAAGCCAAAAATGTTTCCTATAACTTTGGATAAGCAATCAGACCTTGGAAAGCATGTTGAAACAACCAGCCTTTTGAGATATTCTCAATTCAGAGTGCTCCTTTTAAAAATGTAGAAAAGTAAATTGTTTTTGCATGAATCACATCATCATAAAAGCATTTGGTGTTTTCTATTGCTACTTGAATTATGAATCCTTCTGTCACATTTAAAGTGTGCCAGTTTTTGTCTACTAAACAAAGTGATCCAGCATCTTGTTGGATTACTTCCATTAATTGCATAATAACAGTTATTAAGGGAAGATTCCTAGGCAAATTTGTAGGTGAGGTGCTTTCTTCTGATGCAGGTGACATAGTTAAGAAAGAAGTCTCCTATGTACCTAGTATATGGCCAGAATCATAAAATAATGTTGTGCTACAGTAGTTTCCCCACATGAACTATAAAAAGTTAAATGAAGAATTTGCTTTATCTTTGCATTCTTATAGTGCCAGTTGTCCAAATGTAATTAATTAAATATCCTAATTCAACACAACTCTTTATTCTCTTCTGTTTAAGGTCTGTGTCCAGGGACCTACAATAGACCTAAAAATTCCTCTTCCCCTCCCCCCTGCAGGATGCCAGGTATTTCCTGCAAAATGGGAATATAGCTGTAAACATTAAAGTTTTTTTAGTTAATCCTGGCTGCTGCACGGGTACCAGGGTTCAGGTACAAGCTATTAGAAACCTTCAGGCTTTTCTAGACTACACTGGGGCAAAAGCAGTTCTTGGCTGGCCTGCTACAGCATGGGCTTTGAAGATGGATAAAGCTCAGCTTTGGCACAAGCACAAATTGGCTGAAGGGGTTTTACTTTTGTTTTGAATGTATATCTCAGCACAGCTTTAAATCTGGAGCCACTGCTGACAACTCCAAACAAACAGCTCTTTATTCCCAAAGACATGTCTGATATAATTATACCTTCTTCAAAACTGTGGCTAAACTGAGATATTACTCTCTTTGCAAAGGCAGCTACTTGTGCTAATGAAAAGAACATAGGATAACGGTCAGTGATGTAACTGTGGAGGGGGGTTATAGGAGCAACTGCCCTAGGTGCCAACTTGGGGTGGGGGCGGGGAATAAACCCAGCTGCTGCTAGCAGCTAAGTGTTTGCATTCATGATCATGAACTGGAAATCAACCGCTTCCGTTTTGCCATGGGTGTCCAGCCATGTCCCTACACTGCTGATGTGGAGAAGCATCAGCATTTGGGGAGGGAATGGCTTTTCAAACAAACCTGATCTTCTTCTTGGACAAAATAACCACTTGCATGGATGAAGGGAAAGCTGTGGATATACAATATCTGGACTTCAGCTAGACTTTTCAAAAGTCCTACATGACCTCCTCATAAATCAGAGAAATTAGGATTAGACAGAACTACTACAAGATGGATAGACAGCTCACTCAATCAATGCAAGCAAAGGGTAAATAAATATACATGGATTAATTCTGGAATGGAAGGAAGTTTTGACCAGCATCCCACAGTGCTGTTCAGCATGTTTATTAATGATCTGGAGACTAAAATAGAGAGCTCGAGCAAGTTTGCAGATGACAAAACTGGGAAGGAATGTGGACAAATTGGGGGACAGGAGCTCAATTCAGAAGGATCCAGACAGATTGCAAAGTTGGGCTAGAGCTAACAGAATAAAGTTCAGTGCTGACAAATGCAAGGTGCTATACCTTGGGAAGAAGACAAAAATACAAGATGTGTGACCAATGGCTTCATGATAGCACTACAGAGAATATCTAGAAGTCTTGGTGGATCATAAACTTAATACACATCTGAGGTAGGATACAGCTACACAAAGTCACATTTGCTTTTTGAGCTGCATTGATTAAAATATTAGCTGCAAATAACAGGAGATGATAGTGCCTATTTACTCAGCCCTGGTTAGGCCTCACCTTAACTACTTTGTCCAATTTTGGGCTTTATATTTTAAAAAAGACATGGAGGAGAAGTTAGAGAGGGTTCAGAGGAAGATGACAAAAATGATAAAGGGTTTGGAAAGCAAGCCATGTGAGGAGAGGCTGAAGGGAACATGCATGTCCCTTCAAGAGGATGTGATAGCAGTCTTCAAATTTCTGAAGGGCTGCCATAAAGAAGAGGGAGAACACCTTTTTTCTGTTGCTGCAGAGAGCTGAATGTAGAGCAATCACTTGAAGTTGAAGCAAAGTAGATTTAGATTAGGTGTCGAGAAAAATGTCTTCAATATTAGAACAGTGAAGCAGTGAAATATACTGCCTAGGGAAATTGCAAAATCTCCATCATAGAGAAGAGGTTACATAAGCATTGGTCAGGGATGACCTAGAAATAGCTGTGCCTAAAATGATCCATAAAGCACAACAGTTAGAAGCCCTCCTCTCATTTTCCCTCCACAGACTGCCAAGAGATAATGAGAGAAGTTCTGCAGCTTAAAGCAGGCGGATATTGTAGAGAAGAGAGGCTACATACAAACATTTGCTGCACCCACTTTTGGTGTATGTGACTTATTTTAATACCTCTGCAGGGAGAGGGTCCAAGGGAAGAAGGGGGCTTGCCTGCTTAGGGGTTAAAAGTATCCCTGTCAGGGTCCAGTGGGTAGGAACAGCAAAGCCTTCAGGGGATGTCCTGCAACTTCACCCAGATGTTCGCTAGATCAGATTAACCCTTTCTCAATCTAAGTTAGTTCACCTTCTGAAATGAACTAACTTAGATCAGACACGCCATTTTTGGCTCATTTAAACCCTAAGAATGGCTGCACAAGTGGAAATTTAGATCCACCTAATCCTGGTTAGGTGGATCTAAATGTAACATTTCTATGAACCCTAACTTGGAAGCAGGAGAATGCAACAGAGTTCTGCAACCTGGCTTAGTTAGGAGAGAAAATGCTTCTGGGCTTTGCTGGATGCCACATGAGGCCAGAAAGGAATATTTTCTCCTCCTGTTGCTACATATATCTGTTTTTTTTCCCCCCTCCTTCCTCAGAAGCATTGGGGTGGCTGTATCTTAGCCTGGGGATCATGACTGCAGTGTGTCAGTGCTCCTTCAGAGACTAAAACTTGGAGGTTCCTGACTAGAGGGTCTTTCCCCTCTGCTCACGGTCAGACAGTCAGACCTATTGCCACATTTGTGATAAGGATTTAACCCCACAGTCAGGCTGTTAAAGACTGTGGTGGTTGTTACCTTCCTCTGGAGCAGGAATTGTGGTCCTCTTCCTTGGATGTCTCAAACACATTTTAACAAACCTTGCAGCAGCAAGATGTTGGCCATCACTGTCCCCGTACTTTACAGGGGGTGGCAGGTTAGGGTACTATGCTTTGTGATTGTGTAGAAGGGTGGCCTGTGTAGTTTTAGCAATAGGTTAGACAAGGTTTTGCTTAGCATGGTTTGGGTAGGGGTGATCCTGCCTCAGGCAGGGGTTTGTACAAAATAACCTCCAGAGGTCCCTTCCGGTCCTACTTTTCTATGATTCAGTGATTTACTGGGTTCAGGTTAGGGAACATTTGACAATGCTTCCTTTCTTAAATATTTCCCTCTAATATTTGGGTTCTGCTAGCTAAGCAACCACAGTCCTCACATATTTCAAACACAATACACAGATTCTGAAAACATCTCAAACATAGGCCATTTGTAAACTTTCCCAAATTAAACATATATAGAGTCCTTTCCCTTACACAGCACTAGCTGGTAAAAGGAAATCTGAGGTGTTGAGGTAAGCATGCTTATGGGGCGAGGGGGGCATGGATGAACGGTTCTGAAGGCAGGAGAGAATCACAGCACAGCAATTTGGATTCTTTACAGCTATTGAAAATTATCGTGCAGCTGTGAGTCAGTAACTGTATAGTCTCCCTGGGCTCTGATCATCGAAGCCCATTTCATTTCAGTCTAACCTACACTATGAAACATGTAATTGCTTATACCTTTTGCATTATGTCCAATTCAGCCATGATTTGCATTGTAAACAAATCAATTTGCCATTTTAATTGTTTAACTCAGAGTGAACTTACAGGGCTGAGAGGGCAGAGATAAAACAGAATAAACATCTTCGTGGCCAGATTTTATCACAAGAAGCAGAACTAAATGACTTATGAACCTAGTCAGTTCTACTGAGGTATGAACTAGCTCTTCCTCCAAAGTAAATTAAAATTCCTACTGCATACCAAAAGCCTAGTGAACACATTTCTTTACTGTTGCAAGGAAGCACAGAAATCATAGAAGTAGGTCTAAGGTAAATATACAACCCTATGACTCTCCAGCTGATTGTTTGCTAAAACTAGTAATTTTAAGGACTGGTGTTTGAATGCTGTATTTTGTGTCATTGTATTCAAGGGAAGCAGTTGGAGGATATAAGTTACTGGGATGTGGCAAAATGAGAATGGTGTGATGAAAGCAAAATCTACTGTCAGTAGTAAATGTTCAAACAACACTGGCTGCATTTTGCTGTTCATAATATCATCCCACTTTGAGGAAGAATTTGTATTTCAGTTATTACTTGGAAAAAGTACAGAATATAAAATAAAGTAAAATAAATGAGAGAGCTAAAAAATTATTGCACTTAGAGTAAATTGAAATTGGCATGTAATTTAAAATGTATTGCACCAGTTATGACAGGATACCTACATACAAACTGGAAAAGCATAGGTTTGACTTCATTACTGGATTGGATTGCAATGAAATTTGGCTTCTTTGGCTTTTTCAACCATGGGATGTTCTTCCAAGAAGAAGGATTGCTAAGAAGAGAGGGGATGCACCTGATGAAGAGAGGGAAGAGCATCTTTGCAAATAGGCTTGCTAGCCTAGTGAGGTTCACCGGGGTGGAGACCAAAGCCCTGAGGTAAGTGAAGAAGAGAGAGACCTAGAGGAAGAGCAAGCAGGAGAGGGGGCAACAGGGGAAGTGTTCTCATACTTCCTGAGAAATCAGGGCAATCAACTAGTTACATTAGGCGCCTGTACACAAATGCACAGAGCCTGAGAAACAAGCAGGAAGAATAGGAAGTCCTTGCACAGCCAGAGAACTATGACGTGATCAGAATAACAGACTTGGTGGGAGCTCGCATGTCTGGAGCACTGTCATAGAGGGGTACAAACTGTTCAGGAAGGACAGGCAGGGGAGAAGAAGGGGAGGAGTTGCACTTGATGTAAAAGAGCCACATGATTCCTCAGAGCTCCACTAGGAAGCTGGAAATAGATCTGTTGAGGGTCTCTTGGTTGGAGTCAGAAGGGAAAGCAACAAGGGTGATGTCGTGGTGGGGGTCTGCTACAGACCACCACACGAGGAGGAAGTGGTAGATGAGGCTTTCTTCAAACAGCTAGCAGAAATTTCCCAATCACAGTGCCTGGTTCCCATGGGCAATACACCATTATGCAGGCAATCCACAAAGTTTTTGGAGAGTATTGGGGACAATGTCCTGGTGCAACAATGGAGCAGCCAACTAGGGGTTCTTCTTGACCTGCGGCTCACAAACAAGGATGAATTAGTGGGGAATGTAGTAGTAGTTAGCAACTTGGGCAGCAGTGACCAGGAGATGATTAAGTTCAGGATCCTGAGGAAAAGAAGGATGGAGAGCAGCCTAGTAAGGACCCCGGACTTCAGAAAATCGGACTTCAACTTACTGAGGAAACTCATGGGCAGGATTCCCTGGGAAGCCAGTTTGAGGGAGAGAGGAGTCCAGGAGAGATGGCTGTACTTTAAAGCAGTCTTGCTGAGAGTGCAGGAATAAACTATCCCAACACAGAGGAAGACTAGCAAGTATGGCAGAAGACCATCTTGGCTTAGCAGGGAACTCTTCAGTAAACTAAATAACAAAAAGGAAGCTTATTAGAAGTGGAAACTTGGACAAATAACTAGGGAAGAATATAAAATCATTGCTCAGGCATCTAGGGATGAAGTTAGGAAGGTCAAAGTGCAATTGTAGTTGCAGCTAGCAAGGGATGTGAAGGGTAACAAGAAGGGTTTCCACAAGTATGTCAGTAGCAAGAGGACGATCAAGGAAAGTGTGGGTCCCTTACTGAATGTGGGAGGCAACCTTGGGGACAGAGGATGCAGAAAAAGAAAGGCTAAAGTACTTGATGCCTTTTTTGCCTAAGTCTTCACAGGCCGGGTCAGCTCCCAAACTATTGCACCTGGCAGCACAGTTTGGGGAGGAGGTGAGCAGCCCTCAGTGGTAAAAGAACAGGTTAGAGACAATTTAGAAAAACTAGATGTGTACAAGTCCATGGAGCAGGATGGAATGCACCCAAGGGTACTGAGGGAGTTGGCTGATGTGATTGCTGAGCCACTGGCCATCATCTTTGAAAATCATGGCAATCAGGAGAGGTCCCAGATGATTGGAAATGGCAAACATAGTGCCTATATTTAAGAAAGGGAAAAAGGAGGATCTGGGGAACTACAGACAAGTCAGCCTCATCTCAGTCCCTGGAAAAATCATGAAGCAGATCCTCAAGGAATCAATTTCTAGGCACCTGGAAGAGAAGGTGGTGATCAGGAACAGTCATCATGGATTCACCAGGGGCAAGTCATGCCTAACCAACCTGACTCCTTCTATGATGACATGATTGGCTCTGTGGATGTGGGGAGACTAGTGGATGTGGTGTTCCTTGATTTTAGCAAGGCTTTTGATGTAATCTCCCACAAAATCCTCGCAGGTCATCTAAAGAAGTATGGGCCGGATGAATGGACTGTAAGGTAGATAGAAAACTGGCTGGATAACGGGCTCAGAACGTAGTAATCAATGGCTCGATGTCTAGTTGGCAGCTGGTATCCAGTGGAGTGCCCCAGGGGTTGGTCCTGGGGCTGGTTTTTTTCAATGTCTTCATCAGTGACCTGGAAGATGGCATAGAGTGCACCCTCAGCAGGTCTGAAGATGACACCAAGCTGGGGGGAGTAGTAGATATGCTGGAGGGATATGGAGTGACCTAGACAAATTGGAGGATTGGGCCAAAATGAATCTCATGAGGTTCAGCAAGGACAAGTAAAAAGTCCTGCACTTAGGACAGAACAATCCCATGCCCCAGTACAGCCTGGGGGCTGACTGGCTGGGCAGCAGCTCTGCAAAAAAGGGCCTGGAGGTTACAGTGGACAATAAGATTAATATGAGCAATAGTGTGCCTTTGTTGCAAAAGAAGGCTAACAGCATACTGGGCTGCACTGGTAGAAGTGTTGCCAGCTGCTCAAGGGAAGTGATTATTTCCCTCTACTCAACACTTATGAGGCCACATCTGGAGTACTGTATCCAGTTTTGGGGCCACCACTACAGAAAGGATGTGGACAAATTTAAGAGAGTCCAGCGGAGGATAACAAAAATGGTGAAGGGAATGGGGCACATGATTTCTGAGGTAGGGCTGAGGGAACTGGGCTTATTTTGTCTAGAGAAGAGAAGCCTGAGTGGATATTTAATGGCAGACTTCAGCTACCTGAAGTAGGGTTCAAAAGAGGTTGGGGCTGGGCTATTCTCCGTGGTGGCAGATGACAGAACAAGGAGCAACAGTCTGAAGTTTCATCAAGGAAAGTTTAGGTTAGATATTAGGAAGAATTCTCTCACTAGGAGGGTAATAAAGCACTGGAACAGGTTACCCAGAGAGGTGGTGGGATCTCCATCTTTACAGCTAGATCTCGACAGGTTACAGAGGTGGGCAAATGAAAATAGGAGGGGTTTCAATATAGACAAGTGCAAGGTGTTGCACCTGGGGAGGAAGAACCAGCACCATACCTACAGGCTGGGGAACTCCCTTCTCATCAGCACAGAGGCAGAAAAGGATCTTGGAATCACTATTGATTCCAAGATGAACGTGGGCCGCCAATGTGGGGATGTGGTCAGGAAGGCTAACTGCACCTTGTCATGCATCCATAAATGCATCATGAACAGGTCCAAGGAGGTGATCCTCCCCCTCTATGCAACATTGGTCAGGCCACAGTTGGAGTACTGTGTCCAGTTCTGGGCACTGCACTTCAGGAGGGATGTGGACAGCATCGAGAGGGTCCAAAGGAGGGCCACTTGCATGATTAGGGGGAAGCAGGGTAGACCCTATGGGGAGAGGCTATGGGACCTGAACCTGTTCAGCATCCACAAAAGAAGACTGAGGGGATCTGGTGGCCACCTATAAACTTGCCAAGGGGGACCAACAGGCAATGGGAAAGTCCCTGTTCCCCCAAGCACTACCGGAGGTAACAAGGAACAACGGCCATAAGCTGATGGCGAGTAGATTCAGGCTAGATATCAGGAGGCACTACTTCACTGTCAGGGTGGCCAGGATCTGGAACCAACTTCCAAGGGAACAGGTGCTTGCTCCTACCCTGGGGATCTTCAAAAGGAGTCTAGATAGACACCTAGCCAGGGTCGTTTGATCCCAGCATTCTTTCCTGCCCATGGCAGGGGGTCGGACTAGATAATCTGCTTAGGTCCCTTCCAACCCAACACCTGTGAAACTATGGAGGTTTTGAAGACTCAGCTAGACAAAGCTTTGGCTGCGATGATCTAGTTGGGGATGGTCCTGCTTTGAGCAGGAGGTTGGACTAGATGACCTCCTAAGGTCCCTTCCAACCCTAATTTTTCTATGATTTCTATGATGTGTTCTCTAGATCTTTCAGGAACCAAGTTGCTTTTGTCCCCAAAAAGAAATGAGCAAGCAAGTCTGCCATTAACCTGACAGTTGTAAATGATCAGGAAGTCTAGGCTAGGTACAGACACTGAAAGCATCCAAGGTGGAATCAATTTAAGCTGCACAGTTTTATGTAAGTGGTGTAGTTTAGATTAGTAGAGACATGTAATGCAAAGAGAGAGGGAAAAATTTCAACCCTAGTGACGTCAGTTGCAGAATTCCCACTAATTTCAAAGGACCTAGAATTTCACCTAAGACTGTAAGGCAGACTCCGCAGTAGTTGGAAATGCCTGGACTCAGTGAGGCACTAAAAAAAAATAACCTGAAATCTCATCATTTGCCAACTGAAAAACAAAATCTAACCTTAAACAAACTCACTCTGTTTCTGTTTGTTTATTTTCTCTGCTATGTTTAAATATGCCTTCAAAACCTCCAAGTGCAGGAATAATACAAATAATTTTCTGAAAAGTTAATTTTTACCAATAAAAATGCCATCTTAGAAGCAGCAACACTTGCCTTACTCCAACACTCATTTCAGATAAACTTTTAAGCAAAGTGTTGAGCCTTGCAGCAGGCAAGAAGGTCAATAGCCTCTAGCAATCAGAAGTGCAAGCCCTGAGTGAGAATACCTCTGCCTCCAGAGTTCAAATCGGCAGATTGTTACAGTGGCCATGCTGATCTCAACTGTTTTTAAAGTGGATAAAGTAAAAAAGCAGTTCTCAAAGGTAACTAGGAATATGATATATACTAAGGAAAACTCCATGATCAGCACCCAGAAACCAGCCAAGCTTGTCACAGATCACACAAGTAATATGTTCAGCATGGCAGGTTCTGCTAATTGGGCAGGTGCTCTGAATGGTCACCATATAAAATACATTGCAGCAGTGTTACTAATGGGATACTGACATAGACACAACCCGATCTTAGATTTGAGCCAAACACAACCTAGTTTGTAGACTGTGTCAAAATAAGTAAGTTGACAAAGAAGTGTGCATATTAAAACTAAAGAGCCAAATTTCTTCCAAATATATTACAGAAGCTGCAAAATACTTGACAAAAAACACTTGTAAATGCAATACACTTGTAAATGCAATAGGTTTAACATGTTGTAAAGACGTTTGTTTAATACAACTCTTTTGTGTATCATAATGATAAAGAGAAAAGGATTTGGGAAACATAGAGCATTGGCACAACACTTATATTTACTGATATGAACATCCTTATGTCATGCCCCACACTAGCAGTATCTCCTACATTAAGTGCTTCCATCAGAAAAGATAAATAGGATGGCATGTGTCCATTGCACAATGACACTGCACTGGGTTGAGCTCTAACATTCCACATCTGAGAAAGAGATATGAGAGATAGGCAAGGCCAAACTGTTTGGAGTTATTTGCTTTGCAAACAAGACATAGCAGTCCTCATCTAAAGGATTGAGATGAAACATTCTGTAGCTATTAAACGTGTGTGTGTGAGAGAGACAGACAGCTATTAAAGGGTTACATATTAAGAAACTGTTTTTGCTACACATTTAAAAAAATCAGCTTTAGCAAAAAAAGTTACTGAACCCTAATAAGAACTTATAAAGTGATGGCATATATGGGAAAAGTAATGGTTGAAGTATTTTTCTTTTTTTTTTCTCTTACCCTTACGCTATGAAAAAATTGTGGCATGTTTACCTTATGGAATGGATACTTGTCTTTTTCTGTTCTGAGTCTCTTGGATTGAAAGGAGCCATTAACCTTTCTTGTTAGTCAACGTCTTGGGAGTCATGTGAGCAAGCTAAACATTTGTAGCCTCAGACAGCACCACTTGGTGGCAATAACTTAACACTGCAGCTTTCATATGAGATGAAAGGAGAGATTGCCAAATAGCTGGTGCTGGGTCCATCTATTTGTCTTCACGTGGAAACTTGGCACTGGTGGCCCTCACCTTTCTATTGGCCAAGAAAGCAAAATGTAACAAATTATTGTAATGGACAAAACAAGTAAACAAAAACTTATATGAGGAAGAACCAGGGAACATGGAAAAAAGTAGTTTGTTGAAGTTTAAGGGAGAAGTTAAGAGTCTGTAAAGCTGGTCTCCAGAAAGAAGGCATGCCCTGGAGAACAAAAAGAAGGGTCTGAGAGGAAGGGTGGTCTTGTGTTTAAAACATTAAACTGGGGCTGCACTTGGTTTACATTTTTTCCTCTTTCCAAAACTTCTTATTGGACTTATTCATTCTAAGTGAGATTTACAGAAGGCAGGGTAAGATCTACAAAAGGCTATAAATATGGCAACGCAGCAACATTCAAGGCTACCTTTAGGTGCCCAACTCCCAGGATAGAATTCATAACCCCAAGTTAGGGGCATACATTCCATATGCAATATGTAAGGGTAGTTTGCCTTCTAAGGAAAGGATTCCCAACATCCAATATTTGGCAGCCATCGATCCTTCCAGATCATGGTATATGCTTAAGAGGTCACCCAGACCTTTGACGCATATGCCTAGGCAGGAGTTTGGAGGAACAGAAGTTGCCCAGACCTTCCATCATTGCTTTAATCCACTGAGACAGAATCTAAGGGCCAGACTGAGTCCAGACATTTGGTGCCTCTCTGGCTGTAAAGTATAAGCATCTAGGAATTGAACCCAGGTTTTCTGTAGGGAGATAAGGCTTCTACCACTGAGCCAGAGGGGACTCCAACAGCCAATGTACCGAGTGGGGAAAGATTCCCAATACAAAATGCCACAAGGGGTGTATATTTGAAATCTACCCCACTTCTCATCCTGCCTTAGTCACCTATCTGCAGCCCTAGCTTAAACACCTATGTGATGCTAGGATTTACAGCCTAGAACCCATCCTGGACTTAGGCACTTACATTACCCTTTTGGGTGAACAGCTTTTATATTTCAGCTTGAAGAGAAGATAGTGGCAGGCCTGTCTTCACTGAAGCTGTGCCATTATGAAGATGGGAATGCAAGAGTCATAGGACAGAGAAGGAATATACAAAAGGGAACATGGCTAGGGATTACAGGATTCACTGGAGGAGAAGAGAATCCCAAGTCTGGTTCCTATTCTCCATACTGCTTCCTAGTGCCTTTTTAATACATAATGCATCTGGAATACTGGAAACCAGGTCTCCCTTCCCCAAAGTGGATACCCTCATCACTATGCCAGAGTCATGGTCCTTTTCTGCTGTGTTTTTCCTGATAGCCCCATCTATCTTGCATTCCTTTCTGCACAGAGCCAACAGAAAGGCTAGGGAGTGAACTTCCCTACCCTACCATACACCCTCATGTTTAGGACACCCTCCGAGGAGGTGGGAGATGTAAGGTTAAACCACATCAAGTTAAAGGAGGAAATGAACTCAGATTTCTCTTTTTTTTCAGTGAATGTTCCAACCACCGAGCTATTGCATAAACGATACCTCATCAGCTACATTTTTGAATGGAAGTGGTTGTCTGCTGTGCTTTTTGCTGAATTCAATGCTGTCAGTGGGTCTTACACATGATCAGAACATACCTATTAAATCAGATGACTATGGTTTTATCCACAGGGATGCCTGCTTTATGAATACTGATCAGGTTTGGTTATGAGAGAGGCATAGAGAAATCAAGTCTGTCAAGATGGTGGTAATTCTAGGCATATGGAACAGCGTATATGGAAAAGTAGCACTGGAGGCACGTAGGGGACTTTACTAGTGAAAACTTTAGTGGTATGGCCATTCAGGCATCTGTGGGCATGTACAGACAATACACTTAGACTGTTCTAAGTGAACATAGATTGACCTAAACCCATAACCATATAGAAGTTTGGCGCACACAGACCAGTCTAAAAATGGTTCACACAGCCTAGACTAGACCTTGTCCAAGGTCCACTCAGTTGAAATAGATTCAGGTTATACTGATGCATCAAACTTGTGTACTGTTCTCCTATCAATTCAAGTTAGATCACTGTCCTCTGGCATCCCAGCCTGTTTTGGGGCCTCCCTACTTTTCCTTTGCAGGGAGATGCACTAGCACTCAGCCAGCACTCAGCTCTTCTTGCAGAGCATCCAGTAAAACCCGTCCCTGGGTTGTCCCAGTGCTGAGTAAGCAAAGACCCCCTCCCAAGCCCCGCCTCCAGCCATCTGTCAACTGCAAGCAGGCAGAGGGGGAAGCAAGGCATCTGTGTCCCCGGCATGAATCCTGGGACCTTGGCACCCCAGTCCCTGTGCCATGCCCCCACACCCCAATACCTCAGTGTACACACAAACCCCAACACTGAGCCCAGAAGAACCTCCATTCTCAGGCACAGTCCCATGGGTCACATCTACATGTGCAATTAATGGGACTGAATATATTTTGGGTAAATTAATCCTAACATCACCGTTTACACACGTGTTTAAGAGCAGTAATTTACTGTGCTACCAGAGAGCACTTGTATCTGATGGGACTATCCAGCAGCACAGTAAATTAGTCTACTGTGCCCTAATTGCTGCACACAGAGACAGTGATGCTTTACTGCACAGCAAGTTAATCTGCTGCGCAAGAGGCACCTGGCATAGATGCACTCACAGACCCCAATCCTGGCACCCACACAACACATTTCAGAGGCCAGAGCCAGGTACCTTGTGACCTGGACACTAGCATAGACACTTCCCCCTCACAAGTAGGAGCTGGTGTGGGCTGATTGCCTCTGGTGGGTCTGAGTGATGGGGAGCAGAACATCAGAACTGGGCTGGCACAGAGGTTACCCTGTGACCTCTGTTACCTGGCCACTGTTGGCAGGTACCTGGGCCACGTGCATTTGGGATGCTGCAAGGGTTATTTTGGCGACCAGCTACAGGGTCCCACAGTACTAGGGCTGGGGAAGGGAGAAGAACTGAGCACTGAAGCTGGGGCAAGCTGGCAGATACACCTGGAAATTTCAGGAACGGGTGGGATATGAGTAGCTGCCTCAGTGTTGAAAGTAGAGGTCAATGGAAGTGTCCAGTCTGGAGCATGAAGCATTGCTAACACCACAGAGGCATCTGCTTGAAAGTTTGAGGCCAAGGGGTAGCCTGGCGTGCACAGCCCTGGTCACTCTGGAGCAGGGGCTGCATCCAGCTGGAGTAGGGTGAGGGGGGAGAGCTGTGCTCTGGGATCTGCACCTACATGCACCCACGATTCCTTCCATCTATCCACTATCCATCCACCTCCTTGCAGCCAGACCCTTGCCCACCCATGAATACCAAGACCCTACAAGTACCATAGACCCTACAAGAATCATAGAATCATGGGACCAGACGGGACCTGCAGGATCATCAAGTCTAGTCCCCTGCCATAGGCAGAAACTTATTGGGCTCAGATGAACTCCACAGTGCTTGTCCAGTCTCATCTTGAACAGCTCCAAGGATGGTGACTGCACCACCTCTGCTGGGAGTGTGTTCCAGATTCTGGTGACCTTTTCAGAGAAAAAGTTTTTCTTATGTCCAGCTTGAATTTGCCTTCTATTAGCTTATGCACATTGGTCCTCGTCCTCCCTTGAGGTGCCTTCCTGAAGAGTGCTCCCCTAGATCTTGGTATTCACTCCTAATGTACTTGGAGGCAGTTATCAAGTCACCTCTCAGCCTTCTTTTACTTAGACTGAACAGGCCCAGTCCCCAGAGTCTTTCCTCACAGAGCCTATCCTCTGTGCCCCTAATCATATGGGTGGCCCTTCTTTATACCCTTTCAAACTTATCTGCATCCTTCTTGAGGTGTGATGCCCAGAACTGGACACAGTACTCCGGCTGTGGCTTCACTAATGCCGAATAGAGAGGGAGGAGCACCTCCCTGGCTCTACTGGCCACACATTGTCTGATGCACACCAGAGTTGTATTTGCTCTTCTGGCAAACTCATTGCAGTGTTGGCTCATATTCATCTTCTGGTCCACCATAACCCCCCCAGGTCCCATTCAGATGCTATGCCAGCCAGTGGACCACCACCCATCGTGTAATTATGGTGAAGATTCTTCCTACCCAGAAGAAGAACCCGACACTTCTCCCAGTTAAACCTCATCTGATTCCGTTCAGCCCCAATTTCCAATCTGACAAGGTCATCCTGGATATTTGTCCTATCCTCTGATGTGCCTACGTTTCCCCATAGTTTGGTATCATCCTCAGACTTGATCATTGAGCTTTCCACCCTTCATGGAAGACCCTCTCATTTCCTCCTCTAATACTCAACCCTGGTCCCACAACTGGAGCCACAGGGAAATGAGGAATCTTATCCTGTCTGGGGTGAGCAGGAGATGCAAGACTAGCTCCACGAAGGGCACTGCACAGCTAGGTGTTCAAGCATATTGCCATAGTTCTGCTGCCCTCAGGAGAGAAGGTACAGTAGATGCATACTGTATATATAATATATCAATCAAAGATGCAGGCATATAACTTATCTTTATAGTCCAGTGAGCAACAAGACAATTTTACTAACAGGTAACAAATTACTACTATGATAGCAGCCAGCTGACCAGCTAAAACTGGAATCATGTATTGATGCTTTTGTATGTATACTTCATATATACAACACTGGCTAGATACACTGCTACTTGCATCTCATTCTTCCTGTATGCTGCATTTTTGGATAACATGACAACAGTTACAGGACTTACATCTTACAAAAGCTGTGATGCCATACCTGCCATCCATCATCAGATGCATTTTTAAAGTACAAGGTCTAGAAAATATTCATGGTCGACAATGAACAGATGAACCTAACTGCTATCACCTTTAAGGGGAGCAGGCCAAATTCTGCTCTCAGTTATACCCAAGTTCTTATGGATTATTTGTATTCACTTCAGGGAGACAACTGCACATTGCCACTGATGTAAGTGCAGAGTCCACCCTTTCAAAAACTGTCCGTCTTTGCCAATTTCTTGGAAGTATTTTTAATAGATTAACTGTCAGCTAAAGATGTTGTTGAAGCCTGCTTTCTGATAATAGACTGGGATCACTGCATACCCATCGTCCTCAAATCACAGACAGAGGAGTGTCTGGTGTGTGGGCAGCAGAACATCAGCAGCTCTTTGATCCTTCACTCTTTCTTCCTTAACAGCTCTCTTACTTAAAGCTGTTTCAGTCCTCGTTTAATTCATTTTCTTGATCACTTTAGTGTGACATCTAATTATTCACTAGCAGTCAGTGTTATCTGCATGTTATACCATTTTCTAAATAATTGAAAAGAAAACCACAAGAATGCTCATGGTGAAAACACTGTTGTAAGCAAATTTATTTCAGCAGGGGATAAACCCAAGGACACCATAAAAGATCTGGCCATATTACTTTAGTTAATAACATCAAGCTAAATAATTTGCTCAGAGAGGAAACAATGTTACTTTGAAACATGAACATATCTCCAATATACAGAGAAACATCTGTCCCTCTAAAAATGTTTTATTTCAAACAATACAATATTTAAACATATGTCAGTGACATTATAGACTTAAATCAAAATGAAAGGCTAAGATATCCTGAAGGAGCTCCACTGGTTTAGTAACTGGTGAGAGTCATGTGGGTTACTGATGTGCTGCTGGGTTTCTACTTCTATGGCTCACATTTGCTAGAGGAAGACAATTCCTGGCAAACCATTCACTTTTAATGAACTTCGTTTAAGAAAACAACTGTTCACCAAAAATGTCATAAAAATCTTGTCTGTTCACATTCTTATTATTTTAGTGTTCACAAATAAACCATCTGGGTCTTTTTAAAGCCTAGCAGAGAGACTGACAAAAGAAAAAAACCACTATTGATAATATGGGCCTGATATCAAATTCTTCTCACAATTAAAAATCCCACTGAAATTCAGAGGCTTCATTCTAATCTCCATTTTCTAAGTACTATCTATCCTAGGTACTTATATGTGCCTCCATTACCATAGCATTTGTGTTTATAAAACTTTGAGATAGGGAAGTACTATTATCCCCATTTTACAGACAGAAAACTGAGGCTTACACAGAAGTCAGTTGAGTTAAGTTAATATAAAACTGTGAGACAGATAATAAGGAAAAATTTAGAGAACTGGATGCAAAAAATAGTCCATGATTAACAATTCTGAAACTGACAGTTTAAGAACGCTCACTCTTAAGTAAATGTATATTTTTTAAATTTCTGAAATGTGGTAATGAATGGCCTATCTTAATTAAATTGGAAGAATCCACATGAACCTCTTACTGATGATGGGAAACAAAAAGCAATTAAATTTTATAATAATTCAGGGAACTTTGGTAAAATGTTACAGAGTATAATTTAAAATAGATTGAAAAGTTGCCCTTCTTTAAAGTATAGCCATTTTTTAAACTTCTGCATGACCAAGTTGAATATTACCATAAAGAAAGAAAATTCATCCATAGAGCTTCACCCTACATAATCTTCAAGGCAATATTGCTAAATGAAGGGAGTTTAATAAAAGCCTTAGCCATCATTAATAGTGCATTCTCTCCTCAGTTTGTATGCATAGTACTGTTAGAAGGATATACTCTAAATTCACTTCTCTCCCTCTCTTTATATATATAGATGATAACTGTAATATATAATGTGGTAGAATTCAAATTGTGTGATAAAACACATGCAGCATGGACCTTTGACAGCTTCACCTACATTTTGTCCATTAATTCATTTCTAGCAGGATCTATTCTAATACGAACACTATTAGAGTATTTGTGGTGTGTCCCATCTCCACATTTTGAGAGTATGGGGAATCCTGTGTTCAAACCTCATAGCACTAACACCAACCACCCTTCTGTTTTACAGACTGTGAGAGGGTTTGTTCTTTTAAGCTATGTAGGAGCCAAAAGAGATAGAGGCAGCTATGGATACTTAAAGTTATTTATTACTGCATAAAAAAATTGAAAAAAAATGAACTTTCAACCTTGATTGTATAGTGACTAGTCAACAAGCAGAACAAGTAAGAGCAATTTAAGAAGGAAGACATCAGGAGATAGAAGATAATTGGAAAGTGTTACCATTTTCCTGTTTCCTGACCTTATGGAACAGTTAAATGTAAGAAACATTTGGGAAATGCCACTTTTTCTTATTGCAGGCGAAGTACACATGGAAATAAATGTATCCACAGATGATCTAATAAAGGCACTTAAATGAAAGAAAGGAAGTTGTTTCCATGTTGCTCCTTTCTCCCAAGGTACCTCATGCCACAAGCTCTTCTTTCCCTTCTCTATCTAGAAATTCTCTATCTAATTTTGGCAACATGATTTAAATAGCTTAATGGACATCCCCAACCTGACACTGTTTCACACAGAAATTTTACAGATCAGGCCTGACGGTAAGAATCTAATTAAATGAGTTGTTATAGCACGTCCCTGCTGGTAGGTGACTTCCCTCTTAAAACCTCATTTTGTGAGACTATTCTCTTATACGAGACTGTACTGACCCCCAGACCCATTTCTACCATTTTGCAAGTTTTGGTACTCACCAACAGCAAACAGTACACACAAATACAGGGTAGTGGTGGATGTTACCATAATGGGGATGGCAACTACAGAAACATGTGTCACAGACAATGAGCGAGAAGCACAGATCCACACAGGAGACTATTTTTTGGTGTGCATCACTCCCACAATGCACCACACAAAGCATCTGATTGCGGACTTCCACCACACTGATCACGTAAGAGTGGATTTACAAATTTTTGGTATAAACAGGGTCATCACAGAAAAGCAAATTTGCACATACAGAACCCGCATAAAGCAAGAGAAACCTGTATACATGTTTGAAGGTCTATGTGGATCTTGAAGAGATGTGTGAAGTATGGAGAGCTGCCCCCAAGCTTGCAACACCTTTCAGCAAGAGGAGCATGATTTACCATTCACTGCACTTTCAGGTGATTTTGCACCTCCCAGAGTAGATTAATTCTAATAAGATCAGTCCTAAAGATTTGGAGGGGACAATGTTGTGAAGAGCATCCATTTTCTAGGATCTATTTCATCTGAAAGTTTAGACACTCTGTAGATCTTCATTAAATGCAGGGTTCAAATGGAATAGGGAAAAGATGTCATATAAGTAACATTACTCCTTCCAAACTCATCCCTCCAATCTGCCAAGTCCTTATTGACCTCCACTAGCCAGAGTAGAGGAGCTGGCCATCACTGACTAGAAACATTTTTCTGCATCCAGACTACTCTTTAGAATAAATAAAAAATGTTAAATTATAAATTAGCAAAATTTTCCTCATTACTAATAAATTACACTTAATTGTGTGATATAATAAATAATTTCACACCTAAGATACTTGGAATACATTGAAAGCCACACCTCCATATGTTCTTCTCTGCATTGCTGGGAACCGAGATAGACATTTAGGTAACGCGACTTTGTTTTCACAGAAACATAATTTCAGATAATTTTCCTCTTTTAAAATGCATATGGTAAAATAAAATTGGGAAACAATCTCTCAATACAGTGTAAAAATGGGCAGCATGAAAATAAATTACTGTTGTTTTTCTGCCTTTCAGGTACTTAACACTGCTTTTAATTTCATCTCTGTCTTTTCATATTATCATCTGCAAAAGCTCATGGCCAAAAGTTTGCCCTGGTAATAGCCGACTGTTCTCTTTGATATCATCACTCCTTGCTCTTTATGGACAGGCCAATATTCATTGTGATTAGCAAGGGACAACCCTGTCTATCCAGATTAGTCATGAATACTTAGCAGTTCACTCCATGCATCATCACTAATTGCTGTAAAGAAAAGGTCTGCATTTTTTAACAAAAAAGGCATGTGGTTTTGTCTCTCCAAGGAAGACAACAGTGCTGCATTTATTATTGGGCATTTGTTTCAATCATTATTTCAAGAAAAAAAGTACTTTGTTGGTCCTCTCTTATTCTTGTTTTGAGAATTAGGTTTCAGAGTCTCAGTAGCTCATGTGTTGTGTGTTTAAAAACTTATGTTCCAAAGAAGACTGGAAAAACAAAACAGTGGATATAAATGAACTTCCAGTATAACAGTATTTAAGCCAGTGATTCTCAACCAGGGTGGCATGGATTGTGCAAACATGATTCATAAGCAACCCAGGGATTTCAAATAGAAATCCTTAGTCTCAAAAGGATTCAGCATTGTGGTCTTTCTGAGTGCTCTGCAACAGAAAAAATGCTCAATTATTTTTCTGTAGTTAAAAAAACAAAGTGAAAATTAAAAGCTGCCATTTTCCTAGGGGTGCCTTGAGTCTAGAAAAAAGTGCCTCAAATCTAGCAAGGGGTGCCCAGACTCTAAAATAGTTGGGAACCACTGATTTAAGTATACAACTGTATGACCATCCATAGCTCTGAAGAGCAGCCTGATGATAAGTTTAGGATGTCAGTGGGTATGATTTGTTTATGCATAAATCTTATAAAGGTCCTGATTATGGATCCATACTTACGGCTGTATTCTGAAAGGAGCTTGAAACAGAAAATACTTTTTTTTTATATGCAGACAGCCTTTCAGCATTGAATTTAATCTTTTGTTAGTTTTTATGCCTGTTGAGTTTTCTGTGCGTTTGTTTTTTTTTTACTATAGATTTTAATAAGCAGCATTTAAAGTCACTGTTATTCAGAAACATCCCTATTTTTTTCTTGGCAGATCTCCTTTTACAAAATATAGCTTATATATAACATTGGTAGGCAGGTGTATCTGAATAGATATTAATAAGATTTTTTTTAATAACCTTTAAGATGTATAGGTCATTTTTTCACCATAACTCATTAAACTGAAAATTATGTGCAAAAAATAGCCAGTTGCAGAAAATCTCCTCCATGTGATATATTTTTTTCTATCAGTACTTTCTTCCTGCCATAAAGAAAGTTTTATATGAGCCTACTGACATATAAGATTTTATCTGCTAGAGAAATGCAACCATTGATAGATACCATTTTCACCACTGGTCACTGCAATTTGGTGGCACAGTTATTAAATATAAATTCTGTTTACTCTACTTTTCTATCTGTAAATTTACTGTACTGACACCAAACAGTAGACTTTCGGTAGTGGGACTGAATTCATAGACGTTTGAACAAGAATAGTCCATTCTCTAAAGAGCATGGTGATTGAACCCAGCAATTTGCAATTTCAAGTATGTGACAAAAAACAACAGAAAAACTCCACCAATGTGCAGGTGGCAATTTTAGTTGGGGCAGAGCAGGCCCCCAGCTGGCTGGGCTGACATGGCACAATTTACATCCAGGGTTAGCATCCACACATGCATTTGAATGCAGTAAATTACTTTGCTATATATAAGATAGTACTACTATTTACACAGCGCAGTAAAGCACAAGTATAGATGCATCCAGTGACAACACACACAACTTAGCCTAACTTAAAATGCAACCTAAGTGAAAAAAGACCACAGAAAGCCTTGCATAGGTCTTACATAATCCTGAAGACAGAGAGTCTCCTTGCAGCCAGGTATTCAGAAAGTCTTTCTGGGGGATCTGCAGGTCTTTTTAGGTGAGGAGTAGGAGATCCCACAGGCCTCATCTTTGCCTGGATATTATAGGTGAATCTGTGCCTCCTTCCCTCCCTTGGGTGCCTTGACCATGATGTGCATCCCACATCCATCACATGTTCCATACCCCTAATGACTCTCATGCGTTCAGTGGCTGTATCTCTTTTCAGGTTTTCCAGCCTCATGTCTCTTACAGGTTCTGCTTTGAAACATAAGTGTAGTTTCCCTGCTTTCTTAGGTCACACCAGCCCATTTAAACAGCCTGGCAACCTTCCCCTGCAACCTCAAGTCTGTCATGTAGCTGCTCACACTTGTGATGACTGTGCCACATCTTTGCCAACAATCCCCTCCTTGAGGCCATCATTTTTAGGTTGAGGTGTGGTAGAGAGTTGAGGTCTATCCAGTACCTTGCCATAACCACAACTGCCAAACACCACAGAGATGCTAGCCCTGTATCACTTTCTTTACCAAACTATATCATCCAACTTATCAAACTTCCACATCAAATATTCCCAACCAATTCTGATGGGAGCAGCTACTTGTTTAAAGGAGCACAGGAGAGAGTGCTGAAGGTATGGCAGTATGATTAGGAAGTGCAGCTAATGGAGCACAGTAGTTATGATAAGACCTCTCTGGCCTAAAGAGTTTACTTTTCTAAATTCTATCCTTTTTCTCATCTGTGAAATATGAAACATCATAACCAGAAAGAAATATGACTACATCCTGCTTGCCAAACAGCTTTCAGGTAAACAGACTATTCCAAGTTTCCTCTGAGCCCAACCTGCATAAAATGAACTGTGCCAAACAGGAGATTTTACCACATCTTTAACTCTCCTATGAAATATAAACTTTCATTTACTTAGGAGAACTTTTACAGTCTTTTCTCCTATGCCTGAAGAAGGGTGCCTGTGCCCAGAAGCTTGCAAAAATCTAGTTGGTCTAATAAAAGATATCACCTCTACCACGAGTTACTTTTCTAAATAGCCTTTTCATTAGCCACTGGGCTGTAGAGCTAACAGCTCTAAACAAAACCTTTTTTTCTACAAGATAGGTTAAGACGTACATTTTTAGGATTAGGTATGAACATCAGTCATTAGTACCATCACAATTTACCTATCAGGTGAAATGTGTATCAGACTGGTAAGATACTTTCTGTCACAGGATTTCTCAGTAGCAGTAGGACTGCAAAGGAGGAACATGTTCTTTGAGAACATCTGGCATCCACAGCAGATGAGTAAGGGGGACTTTTAAAGGCATCCTTAATTAATGAATACATGTGCAGCCAAATGGTAGCTAGGTGGGATTTGCATGTCATATCTAAAGTTCAGACGCAGAGCTGACACCATCTGCTTTTACCACCTCCCCCCATCCAGTTTATTATAGTCACTATCCAGTCACAAAAGTAATATCTACAACACAATCTTCATCATCTTTTTGTAGCAATCCTGCAAACCTGGTAGCGAACTCAATCTGTTAATTAAAATGTACTGTTCTTCTCTTTGCCGTGTTTTGTATTCTGCTGCCAAGCTGTCACTCAGATACCAAGTCAGTTTTTTGTGCAGATGACTGTTATTTCATTTCACATTTTTTCAGAGCAGACATGATATTACGGAGGTCTCTACTTCAATATAAGTATTTAAATTACTCTTGTGATTGTTGTCATAGTTATTTGATGTCATCTATAATAATCATTTTTAAGGAAATTCAAAATTAATTGAAAAATTGTAGAATTTGATGGGCAAATATTTTTGCATTCAACAGTTTTCAACTTCAGTAGCATTTATCAGGAAGAGGAGCACTGTTGTATATTTGCCTGATTCCTCTTTACTGTTTATACTAGTGGTAATATAGGAAACACTAACAGAGTTTCTATATTAGTAATGTAACTATAGTATCCCATCCTGGAAGTTGACCTATGGGCAGAATAGTGAGATATTTGAACGAGCTACTTTAATGTACTAATGAGAAACTGAGTTTAAATTTGTGTTTATTGAACCTGCTAATGGCAATTAATTCATTGTTTTACTTTAATGTTCAAAATATGATCCATGTTGGCCAGGGTAGCAGGACTTCTAGCCCCACCCCAGTGGTTTGAGTCCTCTTATTTATGGCTACACTGGGGCAAACGCAACAAGAACCTGTACCTATCCTGAGTCCTGAGATCAATGGGATATAAAGATCCACTCACATGGACCAGCATGAGACTATCATAGCAAGTAAACACTTTTCCTGTCATCTGGGCCCATATCCATTATTCATGAAGGCATCCCCCTTAAAAATACCATTGCTTATTTTATCCCTCTGATCTTTAGCATTCCTAAGTCATTTAACATCAACTAAGTACCAGAGGATTAAAATAGATGTAATTCTGTTAATGCAAGAAATCTATTACATCTTGAAATCTTAATAAACTTATTTTTCATATTTCTATTATTTACGCAATTAAATATTAGTGTTGTTTTAAAATTATGATTGTAATTTGTGAAAAGTTGATTAATACTAAGTATTACATTTCAAAACCAACACAAACACCAAACAGGTTTGTGATCTGGCTTTGAAAAATATAGTATGGAAGTCTTTAATACCATTTCTGCCTCATTATCTGCATTTCATTCCATACCTTCTGAAGTAACAATACAGAAATACATAGCTTAGTCTCAGACCTACACTTGTTTCTACTGATCCTCCACTATTTTATGATACAAGATACATGATAAATATTGCTTCTAATTAACCACTGGCTTGTTGATGTGACATCATTTGTGCAGCTCAGACCTCTGATTCAAGTGTTGTCTTCTTGTTGGTTAAACAGTCAACTCCATGGTGCTAAAAAAAGAACAGCTTGTATACTATTTCCTATACCTTTAACACACAAACAGCACATGTTACCCTAACATTTCCACTGCAGCTGCAGGTCTGACAGTTCATGTGATGTTACCTTGAACTAGTAGAAACAAAGTGCTCACTGTGTGGTAAAACTGGCAACCTGATATGTGGGACTTCGCACCATCTTCCCCACGCCCAGAAGATCTGATCTGGGGTTGAAATAGCAATCAGCACAAATTTGGAGGGCTGTCATCCAGTTGGTGGCTAAGAAATGGTATTGTTGATGTCCCCATAGAGAGTTCTCCAGGCAAAGCGCCTGGACACAATTGTAAATATTGCTCTATGTCTTGTGCAGCTTAGTCATTCATTCATTCATTTTTTTAAACTTCTGTTCCCCACAAGGATTCAGGACAGCTTACAGTAAAATGGAAACAAGAGGAAAAACCTCAAAAAAGCAGATAGGGTATTAAAATGAGACCTAAAATTCTCTCTTCATCTACATTCTCCTATATCCAGCATGGAAGAAGGAAATGAGTACACATCTGGTCAGGAACCTTTGGCAGGCCTGGGAGCTTAGAAGTAGACTGCCTTTCAGGCTAGTACATAAGGTACACCAGAAGTCACTGGTGCCTATTGACAACCACAATGGAACAATTCTGGACAATTCAGAATGTTTCCTGCATTTAAGTCAAAATTGTAAATAACATTGTGGTCACTGCACCTAATTTTTATGATTGTGTCTGTGTCTTATTGTTCCCATATCTACATCAATACATCCCATGTTGATTTGTCAAAAAAAAATGGCATGACCAAGACTCTAGGGTATAGTTCATTTATAATAAGAAAGACACCTGTTAAACCAGCAATAAATGTCCTCCAAAGTAAAATATTGCAGCTGCTCCTGTAATCTCTCCATGTTGCATTTGATCTTTTAAGGCCTGATTGTCATGTATATTAATGCCACTTTACACCTCTCCAGTAGTCTTAAGTGTCTTAAGAGTGAAAATAAATGCTATGCGTAGTTTCCTTAAGGACCTCTTACACGATTAGAACAACCTATGTGTAAATGAGAAATCAAGATTCTCTTCAACCGGTTCCAGTCTATGTTTAAAAGATCCCATTATTTTGGCTGCCAAATTATAACATGTTAACCAGCTCACCATAAAATCCCAGCTGAGATAAGGTTCCACAGTGTTTTTACAAGGCAAATGAAGTATAAGGTAGTGTCATGTTGAACTTGACTAGGTATCTACCTCACAGCACTTTGTATCAATAAGATTTTACAGAATGTTAGCTAATGTACACTACTTATCCCCACCCCCCTGAAAAAGAAAAAGAAAAAAAACCTAGGCTGTGTTTTCAGTGGAAGTATAATCTGTGAGAATCAACAGGAAGTTTGGCACATCTTGATGTATTGCAGAGTTGTGGACAGCCTTATGCATCCTAGTGCAGGCCAATCATTTATCACACATAGCAAACCACAAGCAGCAGTATAGCTTGAATCAAGCCTGAATTCATTTGATTCCATTTTTGAGACAAATTACCTAACTGAATGTAATGGGTCTGCACATTTGCATAAAGTAAAACACGAGTAACTGATATGGGTGCGCTGATAGAGATAGAGATTTTGGGGGCGGGACATAAAGCCAAGCTGCACCTGGTGGCACAGGGCTGCGAGTAGAGCAGCAGCAAAATTTTGGGGTGGTTGCAGCTCCTCCCAGCACCGCTGGTGTCCACTCCAAGCCCAGCCCCCACTGAGAAGAGC
>NW_017729030.1:32608908-32612195 GCF_001723915.1 Gavialis gangeticus | reverse complement strand
CCACCCTGCACAGATCCAGGGGGGACCCTCCCCTGCCCTTCCAGGATGCAAGCAGCGACAGGAGCTGCCCCCGCTCCACAAGTTGTACCTCTCTCCTGTGCCTCCACCCTGCCTGGGCAGTGCCTGCCCCTGCCCTCTCCCTCCCTCAATGTGGGGGGCATTTGTCTAGCCCTCCCGCTGGCCCCTTCTCTCCCTCCTCCCCTTTCAACTTACCAGCTGGAGACAGCTCTCCACATTTCCTGCTGTGCTGTGCTGTGCTGTGCTGGGGCTGCGCGCAGCATGGGAATTTAATCAGCCAAATTATTGGCCCCATCAGGCCAATATCTGATACAGCAAATTTTCTTTATATCAGTAACCATCTGATGTAGGACCGATGTATTGGTGCACCTCTAGTAACTGAGAGACAGTAGGACCAAGGCCTTAGACATCAAGAAATTTGTTCCTCCTACCCAGTAACAGTATCATTAAAGCAGCATTTAAAAGTTTATTCTCATTTAGAACAAGGAACAAAATGTATTGTTCTGAGACCATAAGGAATCAACACATTTTCAAGTTTTAATAACGTGATCTAAACCACTTGCTGGTCTGCAGCAAGATCTATTGTGGACCTTTAACTCCATCCATTACTCAGTGCAATGTTACTCACATTTTAACAGACACAACCAGAGCTTTCACATAAGCAATAAGTAAACCCGCACTACCCTAAAATGAAAATTACATGTATTTTAAGGAGAATAAAATGTTCTTTTAACATTTTTATTCTTTTCATAATAAAGAGAAGAAAACAAATATAGTTACAAAAGTACAGTACAGTCACCAACAGCAAAAGCACAATACTTGGTTTGCATAGGAGGAAATTAATGTTCTTTTCAGTGCTAACGAGGCGTCACTCACTATAATAGTAATTGTGAAAAAATGTATGTATGCACTGAATAATATATCATATTATCATATTTGTCAAAAAATTAATAACATCCTATTTTGAGAAGATGTATTATTATGAATTTACACATTACACAATTTTTTATTCTCCCTCCCAAGCATAGGTCTAGATTATGGCATTCAAGCAGAGCCCTGTGTTGGTGGCAAAAAAGACGTGCTATACCTCATTAGGGGGCTTGTTCTTTCTCCATTCAAGTCAATAGAGTTTCACCTCTGACTTCAATAGGAACAGGATCAAAGCACAAGAGGGATACTAAATCCTATTTTCCTTTGTGAATCTAAATGACATGTACACAGCCACATCACTGCAGTTTCTGGAATTTATGCACAGTTTGAAACTCAACTGTGTTCAGTAAGGCTGCGTTCTAGTTGAGCAGTGAAATAAGGTTGCTTGATTATGGGTTTGAGGCCAGGTAAGCTCTGCCATTTTGGCTGCAGAAAACACATCAGTACTGGGTGTGGGGGTGAGGGAAGCAGAAGACTCAGTTTTTAAACCCCCATCTCCCAGAAGGTACAAATATTCCCAGCCAGGTGCTTTAACCAATACATCAAAAGGGAGTCATTTGTGTGGCATTAATTTTCTCCATTAGCCAGGCTCCTTCCCCAGAGTAAGAGCCGTAACCAAAAGCTTCTTGGGCTAAAACATAAGAGGGTCCCTCTTCCTCCACCACCATCCCACTGCCAGCAGGTATGCATATAGGATGATTCTATTTTGCTACATGGCAAAATAGAATCCCAAGCTGCACATAGGTGCAAAAAACTGGAGTTACATGCCTGTGTACATGCCATTTAGGCACAGAAAGTGAATTAGAACTTAGGCCATTGTGCTTCACACCAATAAGATACACACTTCCCAAACCTACAAGAGTACATGGCAGTGCACGGCAAAATCCCCCATTTTTGGTCTATCCCCTATTTCATGCTGACAACAAGGTAAAATGGTTCAAATGAATTTAAAAATAATATCATAATTAAAACATTACATTTAGTTTATTATGACCATTATGGTCTTATTACGCATGGTTATTTTTTAGAATCCCTGCCTGGGAATTCATGAGAACTTCACAAATACTATTTTGTCTGACTATGCTAAGTTGCTTTTGGCTACCCTTGTACTTTAAAACCACCAGAGGAAAGAAAGCATTAGGCAGTCCATGACAAATACATAGTTGAATAGTAGAACTACCACCCATAGAGTGAAAATCATACATAAAATACATTTGCAGAAATCAGGATTGGTTGACTAAGGAAGGGATTCAACTGTGATGGATATTACTATTCAGCACAAATAGTTTGATGAGCTCTATTTATTCTGCCAGTAGTTCAGTAAGATAGAAAATCATATGCCAATTTTTAAGTATAAAATATGTACTTAGATATCTTGCTTAGGGCTTTTATTTTGGATTTTGAAATTAGCTCCTTTTCTACTCTTTTGTATGTCCAGTTTGCCCTCACTTCTGTTTATATAAAAGCATGAAACTCAGTAATTGTTTTTGCATGCTGCACAAATTGTTTTTTTCTATTGCAGTTCCTAGGGATCTTTCATATTATTTCCAAAGTCCAACAGTTAGGAAGCTTTGTAAGGCTGCTTATACATGTGCTTATTCATGTTCTAATTAGAATGTGTCGGCTCACCATGACATGCATTAAGCCCCCAAGCATTTTAAAATGGCCACGGGGGTGCTTTAGCTAAACAAATAAGTTTTAGATAAAGCATCTTGTGGCCATTTTTACATTCACAGGGGCTTAATACACGTGATGGGGAGCCTTTTTAATTAGAGCAGCTGTCCAGGAACTGCTCTAATTAAAATGCCCCCACCCCGAGCACATGTATAGGTAGCCACAATTTCAATTCCAGTTCATCTGTGGTAACTTGTCCCTTGACACTCCATAAATAGAGATTGGTCAATTATTTCTGCTAACTGTATTGTTTTATTAATGCCCCAGTGTTATAAGTTCCACAAAAGCCCAAGGGAAATCAATAGAGCACCATGCAGGGTAGAGAAAACTTCCAAAAGCAGGGCCTAAGGCAGTCATTTATGCTGATTGTGAAAGTGATTTGGGGGCCCAATATTTATATTTTGAAACAAGTTAAGATGAACAACTTGCTTCTCAAAAGTCACCATTTATCAATTGCAACTGAATTTGAGACATTATGGGTAGGCATCTACCTAAATCACACCAGAAGCGCACTGCACAGTGGCTCCTTTAATCTTGTTCATTTTGCTCTCCCCCACTGATTGGCAGAGGGCTTGCCCCTGATCAGCTTGTTCCTGATCGGCTAGGGGGCAAAAACTGCAACATATTTAAAACTAGTTTTTGCCTCCTAGCCAATCAAGAGCGAG
>NW_017729030.1:32581829-32608672 GCF_001723915.1 Gavialis gangeticus | reverse complement strand
GGGGGGTCTTGCAGTGAAAAACAGCAACATTAAAGGATCTGCTGCACAGTACACTTTCATCATCATTTAGGTAAATCTCTAATTTCCCTTCTGGGGGGAGGTATTGGGAGCAGTGTACCCTGGGGTGCTGGAGGACTCCAAATTACTTGTTTTATCTCTGTAGTTATATGAGATATGTAGCAAGGCCCAGAGCTAAACCTCACCTGAAGTGGCATAACTTTGAGATGCTCAAAGGGCACTTAGCACAAGTTAACAAGCTTTAACATCTAGGCACTCATGTCTTACGTGTCCTTAGCATGGTCTAAGTGTAACATGTAACATCACTCTAAATTCTAGTGAGTAAAGTCCCTTACGTGCCTACAGTTCAGCTACAGAGCATTTACAAACAAATTTAAGTTTTGCCTGCACAGAACTACTTGGCACTTGTCCTACATCTAAACCCTAGGTTTCACAAAACAAGAGTACTTTTGCTTATCTTGCCTGAGGGCTCCAGTCCGGTAGGCACGCTCAGAGACTGCCCAATTCAGCTCAAAACACATGCAGAAACAGATGTCCAATGGTGAAGGCTTTATCTAGGTAGTTAGAAGACCTAGGTTCAAATCTAATCTGGCAGAAGAAGGATTTGAGCCCAAGTCTGCTACCTCCTAGATTTATGTTCTAACCAATGGATTATTGGGTGAAAGGGCTACCTTACCTTCTCCTCCTGCGTTGTGTAAAAAAGGACCGATCGGGCTAACTCACACAATTTAAAAGAGGATTCTCAGCTAACTAAATTATGTGGCTTCCTGCTTAGTGTGTAGTTTGTATAAATCCCCATTTTATGCATCTAGTTCACCTCTTACAATGGAGCCCAGGGAGGTAACTGGGGATGGTGTATTCCACACAGTTGTAACTTGATGCTACAACTCTGAAACAAAGCCCCACTTGTGAATCTATCCCCGGGCTGTTCACCTAGAAGAAACAGGGTTATCAATCTACTCTGTTCTTTTTCATAATGTCTAAGTAAATACATTGCTTTAATTTTAAAAAATGAAAAAAATACTTGTTAAAAAACACGTGAAAATAGCAATTGGCTATCCAATGCCTTCTTAATGATCTAAGCCAGTGGTTTTCAACCTGTGGTCCATGGACCCCTGGGGAATCTGCATACTATGTATAAGGGGTCCACAAAAGATGACTATGATCAATCAAAAGAATACCCCCACTAACAATTCAAAGGTGCCCAAACCTCCATTTGAAGTTTCCAATGGTGTCTGCACCTCCATTCTAAATGTTTTAGGGGGCCACAAATGAGAAAATGTTTAAAAACTACTAATCTAAGCCATTTACCTGCTAGTGTGAATTGGCGCAGTTTAAAACTCTAGCAATTTCACCCTAGCAAAGAACAAGCCCTATACATCTGCAGAACGTTGGGTGATTTTAGTTTTTCCAAACAACAGGTTATTTGGTCAACATTTAACTGCATAAAACCACACTGGATTGTGCACCAGATTTTTACCAGATTTTGCAAACCATCCTATCAATGGAGCAGGGCTGGCTTCTAGCAGATGAGAACATGACCCTAAGTTCATAAATATAAGTATGTGCAAAAAAGGTATTTTTTTTCCAAATAAACACTGAGCAAGAAGAGCATAAAATGTTTACAAGCCAAAAGTTCTATGTAAGAAAAAGTGGACACCAAAAAAGAAAGGAAAAGAAAGAAGATGCAGCTAGCTGAAGCTGTTTACTATTTAGATGGGTTTGTAAAAGGTAGTTTACTTTTGCCACCTGCCTTTGAAACTTGACAGTAACAATGGTTCTCTAGTGGGATGCTGAATTAAGAGGCATTTTGTTTGTATTGTTAGAGACTTAATCGAAACAGTCAGAGAGAAATGTTTTATTATGGAGAGGAAAGGACTTTTTTAATAAGGCTCTAAGGAGACTGAGTTTTAATGATGCTTAACACAATGTTTTAAACCACACATTACATCTACATGTTATTTCTTGTTAAATGCTGGTTATTTAACAGCAGGCTGGCACCAGATTGCCTGCTGAGGGTAGCTAAGGTTGGCTGGTAAAGTCTCTGACAATCTGAACAGTTGATGGAGCGATAACTACAATTTTAATTCTCAGAGTATTTTATTTCTTGACAGCTTCTTTGTTGAACTATTGTTTATAATGGATATACTTAGCATGGTAGTAAATGTAAATAAAATAGAATGAAACATTAAGCTATAGGTACTGAAATACATAATTTGTACTTAGGCCAAGAGTTTGAAAAATAATTTTATTTCCAATTGGAGTTGTTTGAGAGCTCAACATCTTTGAAAATCTGATAGTTACGTACATATTGATGTAAAACCCTGACCCTAAATCTTGACTTTAAAAGCCAAAAAAGAACATCTTTAAACAGAATCATGAAGGGGCAGAAAAAGTTTTCTATCAGTAAGTCCCTCTATTTTATGTGTGATTCAATAATAATAACAAGAACAACCACAGTAAAAACTGCTAATTGGACAAATTTTATTAAGCAAAAAACTGTCAGACTAGAAGTTTTCCTTTAATTTATTTAGCTATCAATTCACATATATTCCACCATGCTGGGCATGTCTACACATAAAATTAATTTGATACGATAAAGTCCCATCGCAATTTACACCAGCGTTTATTGCTCCTGGGTACAGCATTTACATGTACACCTGGGACTACAGCATGTTGAGCCAAAGCAGTGCATTCCTGGCTGGCAGAGGACCCAGAGGGGAGTTCAGCCTGCCAGCCTGGGGCTGCTTCTGCCCAGCAAAATGTGCTGCAGAGGGGATAGCTGGGGCATTAGGGTGCTACAATGTGGGGCTAGTCATTAGGCAGTTCTGCACAGTAGCACCCCCAGGCCTCAGCCAGCCCCAGTCATCATCTATATGTGTGTTGTGGTGGAGGAAATAACTCAACAATAAATAAACTGCATTGTATTGAGCAGTACTATCCTATGGTGGGGTTAATTATTTTACTCTGGCCTAATAGTATCGCTCGTGTGGACAGTGACACTTTAGTACAAAGCTAATTAAGCAAATCCACAGTGAGCAGCTCGTGTAGATCCACCCGCTGTGTACTAAACAAGTTTGTTTTAAAATGTCATTGTTCACCTGGGAAATTTCCTTGGCTTCTTAAGATATTGCATAATGTCTTACTCAAAAAGACATTGTCAACTAAGGATAAAAAATAAGGTTCCACTTCAAAAAAAAGCAAAACACGCACTCTGAAGAATTATGATTAAATACTAGGTGTTGAGAATCTCTGCTTTAGGAAACTATTTAGAAATATTAAAATCTTAACCACCGGGGTGTGACAGCTGAAATTATGTCTGTGTGATAAACGTGCTTGCTGAAAACTGTGTGAAAATTGGACCAAATATCGTTCTGTCATTTGTTCAGATATTAAACTATATGTTGTTGTTAAAAGCCTAATTAAAGTCAAAGATGTAATAAGGCCTAGTAAATTTAACAAAGCCTTGTAGAAGTAGTAGGCTCTGTGGCATAGTAAAAATTAACCTTATCAGAAGAATGCAAGGCTTGTACTGCTACTGGTCAGTCCTAAGGAAAGTTTGTAGTGGGAGAATCTGGACGGCTGTAAGTTATCAGCATAGCTCAGAAGTTATAAATTGGTTAGCACATCCGGAAATCATTTAGAAAGGAGATGCAGCTCTATGAAAGAAGCTACTGATTTAGAATTAGCTGCTGACCTGGTTTTGGTGGGCCCGTGGACCTCGAGGAGCCTGAGGACTGAATACCAGGGTCCTTCCAGGTACCCTTTGGATAGCGCTGATCAGGGATGCATGACTTCACTGAATTTTGCAGAAGAGAAGGTTGTTGTATATCAGGCATCAGACGGGATTGCTGATAAGGTTCCAACATGAATTGTTATTATCTGTCTTTGTTGTTTTGTTACTACACATAGTCATGTGTTTGTTAAGTCAATAAACCTTTCTTACCTTTCTACCCCCAACCACACTCTCAATCCTGAACCCTCTGCAGGCAGCTGGGACATGGGGGATAAAAAGAAGCTAAATGAAAAGCATATCTTTAAAAAATGACAGCATGTTGAAACTTTGATGTTTATTCATTTATGACCAGTGCAATGGCAAGTGAAGTAAAGTCTGGAGTAAAACATTTTATAAAACAAAGAAAAGTTTCATTCCTGAAATCAGTTTGACTAGAGTTTGGTGACTTGTACAGGTGTCATGAATTTGTATCATATAGCAGAGAAGAGGATGAGGGCTCAAAACCGCCAACCAATTGGTGGACTGAAACTATGAACTGTAAACACAACACATCAGGGATGAAACACAGATATACAGTAATTCTGCCTGTCCAAGAAAAAAGAGGAAGTACCTGCAATGTCTTGAATTGTTATGTTGCTTTGTCCTAAAACCTATATTTAAAATGCAAGTATATACTAAAGAAAGTAAAAGAAAAGTAATAAAAAAATCTGATAAGGTGATTCAGTCAAGGTACATATCAACAAATAGTAAACACTGCTGTCTAATCAGAAAGTTAACCTTCAGGAAAAGAAGGTAGAACTAATAAAATAATCTAACCACCCCTTCCCCAAAGCACATTAGTTGGCATGCAAATCTAATAACCTCCCCCCACCCAAAGCACATGCAAATCTAATAACCAGTTAGTCAATTATTGATGTTGACAATCTTATTGTTGCTCCAAGGAGGGAGGATTTACATTTTTTAGTAGAAGGGCAATCTAGAGGCTGAGTATAAAATAAAGTGCAAAAGTTTGGGGAAAAAAATCTATCTATTATCAAAAAATGTATGCAATGAATAAATACACTGTAGGTATTAATAGAAATAAACAACCTGGTTTGTAGATGAGCAAGGTCATAGAAAGTATTCTTTGCTGTCATTTCCAGAAACTAAAATAGATTTTAAAATGCATAAATAAAAAGGGAATTTAAATTAAAAGAATCCATGTGGATGACTGGTAATAAAATAAACAAAAACCTTATGGGAAAGTGTCAGTAGTATCCTGAGAAAAAGAAGAAAAAACTAAAGTTTGCTTCCCATGTCAATTGTTTAAGCCTTGGTAATCTTCTAAATTTAAACATGAAAAATAATCTCCACCTAAAGGCTTAGAGAAGCATAAATGTGGCATGGGTTGAAAGTCTTATATCTGAATAATAGTCATGTGTTCAAGAGTTACAACATTTGGCCTTGCTAAGGTCCTTTGCATTGCCAAAGTGATGCTAAGGGGCTGTACAGCAGGTCTGGTAAGTTATGGTGGCCACAGAAGCTCTGGTAGATTATGGTAGTCTTATAGTAGGTTAGGCCTAGCTATCCTATCTACCTCCTGTACATGAGGGTCAGCAAGGGTCGTGGAGGGGGTACAATGTATAATATAGGTATATTATATAAAGTGTGTATTTTGAGTATATAAAGTATTGACACTTGCATGCATATACGCGTGTGCACACACATGTATTTTCAAACCTTATTGTGGCGGCCATATAGGTACTAGATGGTTAGAAACATTTTAAATTATCATCATTAGGTTTTTAACAGTAGCTGGCAAACAGAAATAGATTAAATTAACTTCACAAAAAGAAAATGTGTGTTACCTGACTGTGTACAGAAATACACATAAACGTTGCCTGTTTGCAAATATACACACAAATTTAGACTATAATGAGAAGGTCACAAACTTTAGTGTCTGATCATGTACTTGGAAGTGACAGCACACAATTCATAACAACTTCAGCAAAATATATGATTATTGTATTAGGATGGTGATAAAACTTTATGTTTCAATTATATAGAGGTTCTTCACCCAATTCATTTTTCAGGGCAAGAGCTCCATGAGCAGGCTTTTCCATTCAGCAGTTGTTCTATGTACATCATAGAAATAAGGGATGGAAAAAACCTACTCCACTCTTTTCACTACTAGTAGCTTTTATGATACTCTATTTCTGTCATAAATTAAACCAGCAAGATAATTTGCTCCATTAATTTCATATGAAGGCTGTTTCCACTTTCAAAGATCAGGGCAAATCAGGGCTATTTGCTTGAGACTACTTCAAGACTCCTCTTCCTTTAAATGATTATCACATCCCTCTCCTTGTGCAATAAGCCAAGATATCTATACTTTTTTTTTTTTGGCTTCTGTCTCTTGGAAGAAAAAAATCCCATTGCATTTTCCTGCATGAAAAGTGTATGTTCAGGCCCTTTAATCCTTTCTCACTAATTGGTCCCTTCAATCTCTAAGCTCTTTAGTTGCTCTTTTTTTTGCATTTCTTCCAACATATGAACATTTTTGTAATTCCAGCTCCAACAGTGATAGCATACGTAGGCTTAATTCATTAGTGTTTCTAAATTGCTTTGAGGTCCGTAGGTGGAAATTGTAAGCGCAAAAAATTATTGATATTTCTAGAACTCAAATAGCATAGATTTGAGGAGAACTGTAACAATAGTACTGGTAAGTGCCCCTGCCTACAGAAGTTTCATGAACTACGCAAAGGTCCTAGAAATAACTTTCACCCGTAAAATACTGTGAAAGAGGACTGCACACATAGTAATAAACATCTATGTTAAAAAATTCTGTAACTTTTAGGTAGTGAACCAGTTCCCCTGTTAATGTGAAATACCACTCTTCTACTGACATCAAAAGTGCTATGCCAATGTGCCTCAGCTCAAAATCTAGCTCAAGCAGATCAGCTATTCTGCAGTTACCAAATATGATTTTTCCCATATATATCACCTATTGTTTTAAATAGGAATTTTTCCTAAAGATAAACTGAGACACTGAAATCACTCCAAACAATACATATGGAAATATCACGTTATAAAACAGCAACAGGAATTTGGTGCATAGAGGGCTTATAGGCCAGGCCTTAGTAAATTAAAAACAGCTCATGTCTTCAAGCCTGAAACAGAGAAAAAATCTTTTTGGGGGGTGGGTGTGGGGGGCAAATTCATCTGATCAAACTGCTGAATACAGTACAATATATATTTGGAAGAAAAAGTAACTGAAGATATTGCTCTTGATTGATAAGCATTAGAAAACTTATTTGTGTTTATGTAATTTTAGTGTATTTAAATGTTTTTAATTTATGGATAAAATAATAAGTTAGTATTAGCCAAATAAAATCGGGAGCCTGAGAGGATCACTGTTCATCATGCACAGTTTTCATTTCTGTCTGTCTGGCCTTCTCAGCCAGCAAAACTAATTCTACCGGACATAAACAACCTTTTTACCATACATATGCTCCACCTTTACCTGGTGGTGCCTCCAGGTAATGCTCCATGCTGATTTGTTCTGGTCTGACATGTCTGTGAACTGGGATTTAGCTTAACCTTTTATACTTCTAAAACAGATGCTTCTTACTCTCCAGTCAGGGATGTTGTTAATTGCTTCTCTGATGGTGAGACGGTCTCAGCTGCAAGGGATTAGGAAGATTCAGGAAATCAACAACAGGTAAATTAGAAGTGGATTAGACACTGTACCGTTGGAAAAAAATGGAAATGTTAAAAGCTAGTTTTGATCCTCATGTTCATGCATGCTTTCAAAATAGGATTTGTCAATTGCAAATGCAAAGCAGCTGCAATTTGATATTAGTGACTTTGTCTGTTTTATATTCTGTAACATTAAAACTGCAGAAACAACCTGCCAAGTATTGATGTAAGCTTATTGACAAAACAGAATGCTTCACAGTAAGGGCATCATCTCACAAGGCTCCACACAGTGACTCAGTAATTACTGTTTCAGTTTCCGCATATCAGATCTCTGGCATACTGTGCTTGATTCACCAAAACTAAAAAAGAAAGAATTAGTTGATGTAAGCGGGAATAAATTACCTGAAAAAAATAATCTTTTGGGTTGACAAAAGTAGGGCTTTCATAAAATGATCAGTTACACCTTTTACTAGGGTTTAGGAATAATAGGGTAAGCTCAACAATCTCCTGCTCATTAAATCTCTCCCCAACAGTGCACAAGGGTGGATACAGAAGGGGATCACTGGTGTAGTCACATCCCATCATCCCACGCCAGGAGAGCAGCAGACAGGAACTTTTTTAAGCCCTCAAATCAGGTAAGAATTCTCCCCTCCTTTCTCCTCCATGCTCAGCAGCATATCCTCTTCCCTCCACTTTCTTCTCTGCCTGCTCCTGCTGCCACTGTCCCCACCTGACTGCTCCTGTCTTGCTGTAGTTTGGCTGGCGGGCTGTCACAGGCCAGCTGGGTACTGTGAGTGTATCAATTTAGTTGCAGGCTGACTGGGTGCTGCAACTGTATCAGCCACTGGGCTGTTTGGTTCAGGAGTGAAGCAAAGGCAAATTTATTATAGCTTACACACACAACAGTTAACAGAAAGATAAATGCAACAAGCAGATAATGCAGTATTAAAGAGCTAATAGTAAATAATAACAGATAATAACAACAGATGGATGGATCAATCTGTCGCAGGCCAACTGGGCACTGCGAGGGTATCAGCCACTGAGCTATTTAAAACAACAGATAGACAGGCATGGGTTGGCAACTTATTGATAGAACCTTGATGCCAGGTGCACGCCAAGTGATTCCAGCGAAGTCAGGCATCCCCGATAGATGCTGTCTGAGAGATTATCGGGGAAGGTCCCTTGATCAGGATCCAATCCTTACTCACACCGGGAGTTCAGAGTCCAGGCTTTGAACAGCAATGACCATTCTGTTCCCTCCTTGCTTCCTGCTGGTCACCTGATGCATGTGCTTTTTATACCTAGTCTTATGCTAATCTGTTGGCTTTAGAGCCGCTCACAATCTTGCTTAAAAGCTGTTACCCTATGGGATTGAAAGGTGTTAAAAATTGTCATAAAAGGTTACTATTATCCAATAAGCAAATTATAATGCAACATTTTTTGGTTTGAAATTAACATTACTAAACCCAACCCTTTTAGGTTTTTCTGAATATGCTTTCTTAGGATGTGCTTTCCTGGAATGTGTTGGGTGTGCCAGGCAGTTGGATCCAGTTTTTATCATCAAGGCCGAACCCTGAGCAAAAACGGTTAGGTCAGCTAATACTGCAGCTACAGCTTTGCCTTTGGGGCCCAGTCAGTTCCACGAACAGTTAGTTTTATCATTTTGGTAAAGTTATGACAGACAAGTTACATTTGTGGGTTATGAGCTTACAAGCTTTATATTAGGTAATATTGCCTGTTAGGCAAAATACCAAATGCCTCCAAGAAGCAGATATTTATTGCTTATTAATCCCTCTGGTTCTGGCCGTCACACCAGGCTTAGCCAGAAACAGCAGCAGTAGTGGTAGCAGGTAGGTTTTTCCTCTCAGCCTGATCTCCCCAGGTGTCACCTACTAACCCTGGAGAAGGCATGAGGATGGGGACACTGCCTACATCTGCTGCTGAGCATTGCTCCCTGAATGTGGGGCCGAATCATGAACTTTTTATCATCCAGTGGGCCGGTGAGACCTCACAGGAAGTGGATTCACATCACCCCCCTGAAACGAAAGTACAGTGTTTACTTTCATTTCCTGTCACAGCACCTCGGGCCTCACAAAACAGCTTGGAGGGCCGCATGGTGGCCCACAGGCTGCATGTTGGACAAGCCTGATGTAGAGTCTACTTTTGGCCCCCTTTGACCTTTTACCAAGAGGACCACACCCATGGCTTGTAAAGGTACTAAATAAACATAAGTCAAATGGATGTCACTTAGGGTGCGGACAAAAGTGCAGCACCTCGCTGTAACTGAGAACACTGTGCAGGAAGCGTTTGGTGTTGTAATGATCCCTTGGAACAAACAGAAGTTCACTGTTGGTTGCAGAGGGGAGGGGAATCAAGCCACTGGCTGCAGCCAGTTTCTCCTAGCAATGGCCCCTCCTCTCTCCCAGCCTGTTCCTGTTTTGGAATAGGAGGGGGGAAAGGGAGCAGAGGGAGCTCATTTTAGGGGTTCCCCAGCTGGCTCTGGAGGGTGGTGTAGGTGAATTTGAGCCCCACCACTGCGAGGGGGCTGCAATACACCCACTTCACCCTCCAATAGGGACTGAAAAACTCTCAGATTGAACTCCATCCACTCCCTTTCCTCCTCCCTTTTGAAAACAGCTTGAGGATGGCAGGTAGTGCAAACACAAGTCTGCAGACTGAAGATGCTCTGTTTTGAAATGAAACAAGAGTTCAGATTTTCACTGAATAGGGCATTTTTTCAACTGTCTGCAGCCGTGCACTTGTTTCATAAATTTCATAGATTTCATAGACATTAGGGCTGGAAGGGACCTCAGAAGATCAGAGTCCAGCCCCACACCCAAAGGGCAGGAAGTCAGCTGAGGTCATAGGAGCACAGCAAGATAAGCAGCCAATTTATTCTTGAAGGTGTTCAATGTAGGTGCTTGAACCACCTCCGATGGCAGGCTATTCCAGGCTATTCCTTGGGGGCTCAAACAGTAAAGAAATTCTTCCTTAGGTCCAGCCTGAAATGGTCTTGCTGGAGTTTATAACTGCTCGACTTCGTCATCGCTTGGGGTGCTCTGGTGAACAAACGTTCCCCCAGCTACTGGTGGTCACCCCGATAGGTGGCCATCAGATCACCCCTGAGCCTGCGCTTTTCCAGGCTAAAGAGCCCCATGGCTCTCAGCCTGTTGTTGTAAGGTCTGTTTTCCTGACCTCCTGTGTTTGATCACAGCTATAAACTGTTTTCTATGGCCAGATTGGGCAAAAATAGTCACTTCTGTCTGCACCCTAAAGTTAGAATGTAACATAACTTTTGAAAAAGTAGGATTGAACATTCCCATTTGTAATGTAATAGGCTGAGCTGCTATACTTCTCAGGGAGATATATTCATTCATAGCAGTCTCTTAGGGTACATACAAATGTTACATTTAGATTAACCTAAGTAGAGTCAGAGGGAGATCCAGAAGCAGAGCCCATGACAAGTTGTCAGGATCTGGGGGTCAGAAGCCAAGTACCAATCTCAAGGTCAATCCACAGGGCAAAGGCCAAAACCAGAGCCATACCAGGGGCAGGAGCCAGGAAACAGAACCACAGGGAAATCCATTGCTAAAGTCGAGAAATAAACCAAAAACCAGACTCAAGAACCAGGAGAACCAAAGTGCAGGAACCAGAAGGTTTGCCATAGCAGAACTGTTGTGTGCCCAGCTGGTTCTAAATGGATAGGTGGTGCTCCCAGAAGCTAATCACGATGCTTGCTGCAACTAAACAGGGGCAGGGTTTATTAGTAGGAGCTTGCTTCAGGTCCGACTGCTGTGGTACTTTGTTCAGGCTGGTCTGCCTATTCAGAGTCCCTGACAGCACTAAGCCCATACTGGTGTGCCTGATCAGAGTCCCTGACAGGTTAAGTGTGCATAAGGATGCTTATTCAAATGCTCAAACCTTGGGAGCTTCACACAAAGTTTTCTTTAGAATTCCATTAGGTTTTAAATCTATTAATATTCACCTATAAGAAAAGTCTTTAAATATTAATAACTGCCTTGCTTCTTGAATCTTTTCTTAACACTAAATCCATAGGTATCACCCTTGCCTCTGGTCTCCAGAAATTAAAGCCAGACAGAGCGGTGGTGAACAACCCTGGCATGTAATTGTCACTTTCTGCAATCACACAGAAATCTGCAGTTTAAATAAAGTTAGCATTAGTTAGCATTAGCTTCACGTCTAAAAGGAAAAGCTATTAGAGGCACCCTGTGGCTTCAAAATCCATTTTATTTATTTTATTTACATTTTAACAATGTTTGACAAAGTAAACCTCTTAAGAAATATTGTATCATTTGTGAGAAAGGGTGCTGAATCCTAAGAAGGTAAATACACTCAGTCATGACAAATGACTCGCTTAAAAGTGAATTTCAGAATATTACAGCTGTCAATCAAAGAAATATAACTCCAGTCTTTAGAATATGAAGACAACATTTCCAAAAAGGAGAATAATGTAAACTTCTGAGAAGGAGTTCTACACAAATGAGGACAAACAGAAAGCTGGATAGTCAGAAAGATCCAGAGAAGACAGGAGTTATTTAAGAGTATAAACCAAGATGATAAGATTATTCGAAAATTTTCCTAATAGATACTCAAGGTTCTCTCACGTTAAAGTATGCCACTGCTATTTCTACCTTCCAAGCAGGAATAGCCAACTTAACCTGCTATATTTTGTGGAAGACAATATCAAATATATAGTAAAAATAATTTACAAGGATAATGAAGAGCATTAAGCTTGAAGAAACATTTTCAGACATACAGTAATGGTAGGGATAAGATTGTGTGTTTAATTGCTTTACGAAGAATACCATCACTAAAAATATATTTATCCTTGGGTAAGTTGCCAATGTTATGAGCATGGAAATTATAGAAATCAAAATATACTTCCCAAAATGATCTAATCCAGGCAACAGTTCTTCCAGCTGATTGACAAAGGCAATGATAAACTAAGCAGAAGGTACGGTACATTCGTACCTTACATACTAACTGAATAGGTTTTCGTAATCAACTGCTTTTTTCATCAGATGCTGAGAAGGGACTGCAGGAAGAGCTTCTAAATAAAAAGCAGAGATTAAAATAAAGTGTGGAGAAGGAACAAGGTGCCACGGCTGGGAGAGGCAAAGTGGACAAAAAAGAAAATCAAAGCAATTAACCCCTTGAGGGGCATACAGGTTATAAAAACAAATCCAAGTAATGGGATAAAAATTGGTCATCTTGGTTTAGATGAATCATTTCAACCTTTTTTAGATGCTCCATATTTTTTGTGAATTGAGTGGCACCTCATTTCTATTTATTATTCTGACTAACCTGCTTGAGGAGGGGCCAGGAAGGAGAAGAACCAGTGAGCTGGGCAGATTTGGGGGGGAGGCAGATTTAACTACACTTAACAGTCTATGAATGATTTCCTTTTCTGCAATTTCCCATTCAAGTACAGTTGTGTTGTATAAGAACAGCTACTCTGAGGTCAGCAATGCAATGCCTAGGGAGGTTAAAATGCCACTGGCTTTTGTGTCTTTCTGATGATGTCATTAATTGGAGGACTCCTAAGGAGAGAAACTGAGAGAAACTGTAACTGAAATACAATGTTTCATCTATATTAGGGCATTTCAGCTTACAAACCTCTCTAATGGTAGCAGTTCTGGGAACACAAATGCTTCAGGAACTGAGGCAGTCAGCAGTAAAAGTGTTGATACATCTCAGCCGGTGGCAAAAAAGGAGAAAGAAATCCACAGATAATATATAGCTACTAAAATCATTTGATATCATATGTAAAGGAGGGAAATATAGTTGCTGAGATATCGACATGTTTTTGACAAATGCTGACTTCTTAAATGTGAACCTTTTAGCTGTTCTAATGTCACCCACATAGCATGCAATACAAACTATCATAATTATATTTTGCATAGTATTACAGCAACTAGCTGAAGTTGCCATCATATTTCCTCTACACAATAAGCTCCCCTTCCCTGGCAAAGTTAAGCACAGAAATTAGTGCCTCTATTCAGAGGTACTTACCTTGTTTATATAAGCCAGTAGGCGACAACAACTAATTTCTTAGCCCAACAAGAAAAAAAAAAACTTCTTTCAGAATTAAAGTTATAAATCAGGTCATCTGTTCTCTTCAAACCTGTAATGTAAATGCTTACTTAGGGTCTCATCACACAGAACACTTGGCATGTGTTAAATCTGTTCCTGATTAAAGTTAAAACGCTTTCTGAGCAGTTGCATGATAATGGTGCTACCATCTCTAACATTTACAGTGCACTGATCATTGATCCCAGACGCAAAACCACACAAGAGTTTTGAATGAGCTCCAGTGTGGTGCTGGGCCTAGGACTGACAACCAGCAGCTGACTCTTGGTCCCAACGCAAGGATCCTCCAGGGCTGCGGGTACCCAGCTTTCAGTTTGATCCTGGCGAAACTTGACAAGGGAAAGATTCATGATCCTTCCTCCTGAAGTGTGGCTTTTCTTGTCCCACCTGGGGGCTTGGTACAGCTAAGGTCCCTAGCTGGTGTCACAGCTGGGTGAGAACCACAAATCGCTCATGTTATCTCCATGCAGCAACCCAACAGCAGCTGAACATGTGTTACTTAATATGAGCTGGAAATACTCCTCATGCAAGATGTTGTCACTTTGCTATGATACAAGTGCACTTAGCACATATTTTACTGCTCAAACATTTGTCAGCCACTTTTTAAGGGCATTTAGCACATGTCAAATATAATGTGCATGGCCCTCCATGCACTAAAATGGATTCATTCAGCTAAAGTACAATTCAAATAACAACAGCAAAATCATTCATTAAGAAAAAGCATTCAGCTTCCTGGTTTACTATTTCAGTAGATATTGCCATGCTCCCGTAAAAGAGACAGGTCTGGATAACACAAAGGGGCTATTATTTGTAATGAAGGGTGGCTGACATATGTGGCCATGCATTTTTAACTACAGAGTGTTCATTCACCATACAAACATTTCAAAGGTATTGCTTTTGGTATCTCAGATCACTGTGGAGTTAGTTTCATCATCAAGATGGCCTTATGATTTTCTGTGCTGCTGGATTTAGGCTGAATATCAAATGTAAATAATGTTCTGTTACTCTGTGAAGTTTTCTCAATGTCTCCCCAAAGGCTACCAGTAATGATTTCTTGTTGAAAAGAATAAATGTAACATTTTTCTATATCTCTCAAGATAGTTTTACTTTGATTTCAGAGATGTAGCAATCTACTTGACCAAGTTGTCAAAAAACATACCCTGCAGCTTGCACAGAACGTGGGCAAATTACAACTTGGAAGGATATTACCACAAAAAAAAAAAATCACTAAGTATTTTAACAAAAAATGTACATGACATTGCTTTGTATGATGTGCAGGGACATAACATCATGTGTTATGATTAGGTTTGACTTGATGTGCTGTTACAAAAATACCAGAAAGACATTTTGTCCTCGTGTAGGTGGGGTAAGAATCTCACAAGTAGTTTCTGCACCTCTACATCAGATGTGTGCAAACTGGCTGAGAGCTGATAGTATCTATTTATTATTTATGTCTCTATCATATATAGCCTGGTTGAGCTGCTTTATGCATCAGTGTTATGCCCAAAATCTTCTTCAAAGAGCAAACAATTCTAATCCAACTTATAGTATAGTCCCATTCACCCTATAAAAGAACATGACCCCACACACATAAGGAGTAGGGCTGTGTGAAGCAGCACCGTTTTGTTTCAACTTCCATTTCACCGTTTCACCAGGATAGTGTTTTGTTTTGAGTTTCGTTTCGTTTCAAAAGCACTGTTCCATTTTGTTTCATCGAAACTGTTTCACTGATTCAACACAGTTCCGAAGTTTCACCCATAGACTATAATGGGGAATCATTTAACTGCCTGTATCTTTGTCATTTCTTGCCTTGTTCGAATGAAAATAGCAGGGAAGGTAGCCCCTGCTGAGGCCACAAAGCCTGTCACATTTCAAGGAGATAGTTGTGGGGTTTCTGGAAAAATGCACCTCAAGCTGCTGACAAGGAAAACTGTGTTAAGTGTGTGTTAAGGCACAGCAGTTTTTCTTGTCCCTCCACCGGAGCACTGGGAGTGGAAGGTAGCTCAGGGAAGGATCACAGTCACTGGCCAGCTACACAGTCAATATCAAAGCAATCCTTCCCCCCCCCTTTCGCCTCCCTCTCCTTACTTTCTGTTTCCCTGCAGGCAAGCCCAGCTTTGAAACTCAAAACATTTCAAAACTTTCAAAACATTTTGAGTGCCCCCATTTTGTTTTGAGGCTGTTTTGAAGCCTTTGTTTCATTTCAGTTTTGCTGTTTTGAGCTCAAAATGAGTCAAAACAGTGTCAAAACGAAACACCCAGCAAAATTTCTCACCGCCCTAATTAGAAGACCATTTATCAAGTAAATGAGTGACATGGAAATTAAGTAATTGAACCATATTCTTTCTATCAAAACTAACAGTATACCACCTTGAGAACACAAAACAAGCAGCTTGCAGAAAGTAGAGGCAATGCTTGCCTCCTCATTGACCTATCGTCTTTTTCTTTCATTCTATTCTCTTTCAATTCTCCAAGTTTTTCTTACAACATTCTATTAAACATTTGCTATGACCTATCCCCCAGAGGGAAAAAATATATCTTGTAAAATAGGGAACATTCAGGTTTTATTATTTGTGCATTTAGGCCCAGTCTACGTGTGCAGGTAAAGGCGTGATGGGATCCAATGTGCAATCCACACAATCGTGCTTCCTGTTATGCTTCACATACACAGTCCTCTTGTACAGGCAAGAAGCAAGCTCCCACAGTTGGATGCCCCCTCAGCTGAGGGGCTCCCAGCCATGGGGGTTCCCCATATACCCCCAGACCTGGGGGACTGTGGCCTCTGCAGTCCCCCAGGATTGTGGGTGCATAAAACTCCCCAGTCCTGAGGGAATGTAGCTGCCATAGTTTCATAGTTTCATAGTTAGTAGGGTCAGAAGGGACCTGAGCAGATCATCAAGTCCGACCCCCTGCCATGGCAGGAAAGAGTACTGGGTCAAACAACCCCAGCAAGGTGATTGTCTAGCCTTGTGTTAAAGACCCCCAAGGTAGGAGCCAGCACCACTTTGCTTGGAAGCTGGTTCCAGATCCTAGCCACCCTGACAGTGAAGTAGCGCCTCCTGATATCTAGTCTGAATTTACCCTCTGCCAGCTTGTGACCATTATTTCTAGTCACTCCTGGTAGTGCTTGGGGGAACAGGGACTCCCCCAATGCCTGCTGGTCCCCTCTGACTAGTTTGTAACAGGCCACTAGATCCCCCCTCAGCCTTCTCTTGTGGAGGCTGAACTGGTTCAGGTCCCTTAGCCTCTCCTTGTAGGGTCTGCCCTGCTGCCTCCTTATCATGTGCGTGGCCCTCCTCTGGACCCTCTCCATGTTTTCCACATCCCTCTTGAAGTGCAGTGCCCAGAAGTGGACGCAGTACCCTAGCTGTGGCCTGACCAGTGTCACATAGAGGGGGAGTATCAACTCCTTAGACCTGCTTGAGATGCATCTGTGGATGAATGACAAGGTGCGGTTGGCCTTCCTGACTGCATCCCCACGCTGCCAGCATCACCTTGCACTTGTCAGTGTTGAATCCCATCCTATTCTCATCCGCCCACCCCTTTAACCTGTCTAGGTCTGATTGTAGCCTATTCCTTCCTTCTAGCATGCCCACATCCTCCCACATCTTAGTGTCATTAGCAAATTTGAACAGGGTGCTTTTTACCCTCTCGTCCAAGTTACCAAAGAAGATATTGAACAGTGCAGGCCTGAGGACCGAGCCCTGAGGAACCCCACTGCCCACATCCCTCCAGGTCGAAAATGACTCTTCCATCACCACTCTCTGGGTGTGGCCCTCCAGCCAGTTGGTGACCCATTTGACTGTTTAGGTGTTGGCACCACAGTCCCCCAATCTTTTAATGAGAACGGGGTGAGACACAGTGTCAAAGGCCTTCCTGATGTCCAGAAAAACTATGTCCATTGCTACCCCTGCATCTAAGGATTTGGTGACCTGGTCATAGAAGTCCACCAGGTTGGTCTGACAGGACCTGCCTCTAATGAACCCATGTTGGTTGCCCCTAAGCATAATCTCCCCTGCTGGCCCCTCGTGGACATGTGCCAGAATAATTCTCTCAAAAAGCCTGCCCAGGATTGAGGTAAGACTAACTGGCCTACAGTTTCCCGGGTCCTCCTTCGTCCCTTTTTTCAACATGGGAACCACGTTGGCCCTTTTCCAGTCCTCTGGCACCACACCAGAGCACCACGAGTGCTCGTAAAGCCATGCCAGGGGTCCCGCAATGACCTCAGCTAATTGCCTCAGCACTCTAGGGTGGAGATCATCTGGACCAGCTGATTTAAATGATCTGGAGCCATGATCTCCTGGGATCTGGAGTTCATCAAATCCTTGGGCCTGGGGGATTATGGTAGCCATGATCCCCCAGGACTGGGAGTTTTATGCACCCTGGGGGCAGCTGCACCTCCCAGCTGCCAGACCCAGATGGGTCCCATCATCCAGAATCCACAGCTGTGGGACTCTGTGTCCCCATGCTGCTGGGACATGGAGTGGCAGCTGCTGGGGTTGAGTCCCTTCAGGTGCAGGACTTCCAGCCCCAACTGGGCATGGTACACCCTGGCGGCTGGGAGCCCCATCAACATAACTCAATCTAACCTCCCTGGATATCTGTAGGCAACCTCAGCTTTCCATTCTAGCCGAGCCCAACCAGGTAAGCTGAAGCAGGTTCAGAAAACTACCCGTTGCTCAGCAGATTCATTAGTGCACGTATTCTCTCTGGGCCCTACTACATGTTCAAATTAAAGCTGGATATAAACCAGCTATAGAGTCACTACACGTTCTCAAGGACTAACTTTATAGTTGGTTGGCTCTTTTTATAGCTGGATAGTCATTTTTATCATGCAATAATTACTTTTCACATGTAGCCAGTCTAAATTTATTGTGAGATTAACCAGTTAATTGCATAATATAAGTAATATAGCAGGGGCCTTTAAATGGTCAAAATCATATGAGCAACCCCACAAAAGCTATGTTTTGTTACATCTCAGTGCTACAGCCTACGTTTATTATTATACAGAAATTTAAATATTCAAACTTCTGAATAGTAAAATCACAGAAAAAAAGACTAAGCAGCAAAAAAGTGTGTCAAATAAGGAGGAAAACAGAATATTTTAATTGTTTGCATTAATGAATGCAGGTTTTAAAACTATATTTGAAGAGAATCTAGAAAATGAAGCTTCTGATCCTTCATTTTTTGTGTTTTGCTCAGTTTTATATGATAGGAGTAATTATGAAAGACCTCTCTGAACATCGAGGAAGAAAAATACAGAATTCTATTCAGTTTGCATGACCATGATCTGATGCCAGATGGCAACAGATTTACAGGGAAGGTTGCATTCTTCTAATGCTGAACAAGGAACTTTATCAAAATAAGTACAAAACAGTATCCCCAAAGAGTCTCTATTTCCTCTGTTCTTTATGTCAGTTTGAATTTCCTCCAATTCCCTCTTCCTTGTGAAATTGATTTTTTATACAGCATGGAGAGATGTGTAATGTTTCCTACTGTAAATTTAAAGAAACACTACACATCTCCTTACATGAGTAAAAATCAATTTGCTACCTGTAAGTGATGAGACTATTTCTCCTGCTGGGCAGGGGTGAGGCTTAAAATCAAAACCAAGTTCATTTCAATGAAAGCAAGAATAAAGATAATCTATTTAGATTAAACATTTTATTTAACATTTTAATACATGTTCTCTCAAGAGTTTTGATGTGATATACTTGATATAATTTTTCTACCTTCTCCTTTCTCCCATTTGTTCAGCTTTTATCAAGAGATTGTGATGTTGGTAAAACCCCAGAGCATATTACATCTGGAACATGCAAAGCAGTTGTCTCTTTCTTTCTCCTAGTGATAAAGGGCATTATAGAGTAAGGGATGCATTAAAAGTTCAGATCCAGATCTGAGCAGAACAGAAAGCCAGATGTTTAGATTTGGCTGCAGACTGCTGCAAAATTAGCTTATTTGTAAAGCTTGAAATGTGATGCAGTAGATAAATGATAACAAAGTAAACTAGCAAAGGCAGAAAGCTTTATTCTATGTATTTCTGCAGCTGACTTCAAATTTGATATTGAATATGCAGCTTTGAACACATACGCATAAGCATTCTATCCAAGCAGCCCTACTCATGCAGCATTTTAAATATGGCAAACACACTAGTAAGATATTTCCCTGCATAATGCTACAGAAACAAATATTTTAACATTCCTTTTCAGTACAGCATTAATAAGAAAATTGGTTGGCAGTAAAAGGGGTTTGTGTTCTTGATGTGTTTCCAACAAAAAGAGATTTTTTTCCCTGCCAATCAATTAATGAATGATTTATTTTAAAGCAGTGTTAATGTAGGTTTAGAGATTAGGAGGCCAATAGGTTACCAACAAGATCAAATTGAGCTTTCTTATGAAAAAGAAATAAAAAATAATTGCATAATTTAACAGGTTCAGAAGGTTAATAGCATGCTGTAGCTGTGTCTGAAATAAATCTGGTCAACATCATGAACAGGATGCGAATGAGCCAGCTGAGAGCAAGGAATTATATATCAACCTTCTAAGGTGGAAGAGGGAGTTTTATTATTTTATATTTGTTAAATGACTGCAATCCTGAGATATGTATGAGCACAAAAGGAAGAAATGGAAGAATCTATTTCACAAATAACCTAGGCTAGAATTTTCATAGTTGAACAGCACCAAGAGCTATGGTTAGCAACTTAAATCAAAATGGCTTTGTTTTTAAAGGAAATGAACATGCAATTTTTATTGGTTTAAGTGAGACCTGTGAATCCACATTACATCTACAAACCAAGCTACTTTGATTTAGTGCCTAAAGATGGATTTATATACCTAATGTCAGGCACCCATCCCTAACAAATGTACATCTGGAGCCTCAGGTTTCTTCCCACTGTTCTATTGCTTGTCCCAAGGAACAAACTAAGATTTGCCCTGGTATAACTTGTTATCCCCACAAGCCTCAGCTCCCCTGCCATTATACTGGATCCCACAGTTGCAGCAGGGGAATCTCTTCCAACTCCAGGTAGAATCCCATTGGGTTGTGAAAGAATATCAGGTCTCTACTTCCACAGAACTGGCTAACCTGGAATATCACTCACATACTTAGTCCAGGTAATTAATAAGGAGACAAAATTTTAAAAGGATATATTATATAGGAAAAAAGAATTATACACAAAAAATTGACCACAAAATTTGAAGATACGACAAAAAGACAATTAGAGTTTCTCATGGTCTTGTCTGGCTACATTCTAGCCCAGAATTGGGCAAAATATGGCCTGTGGGCTGGATCTGGCCCACCAGGCCATTCTATCTGGCCTGCAGGGTCCCTAAATTTTTGTTAAATTAATATTTATCTGCCTCTGACTGCCTGTCAAAAATGACAGGAGCCAGTGGCAGCAGGACCCAGGAGGAGCCCAGCAGCAGGACCCAGTGGCAGCAGCAGCAGCAAGGCCCACAGGCCCTGCCCCACCCCCAGCTGAGGCTTCTGGCCTGGGATCCTGGGGCTGTTCCCCACCTCCCTCCACCTGAGAGGGAAATGCAGCTAAGAACAGGCAGAGGGCAGGTAGGATCACCAATGCAGCAAAAGCCAGCCAGGCCCAACCAGCACCATGTGGTTTCCAGCTGGCAACTGCATGGTGCTCCTGCTGCATCATTCAGTCCCAGTCCTGCAGCCGGAACCAGCTGGTACTGGAGCTGCGAGTGGGGAGCAGTGGGCTGTGGGGGATCAGTGGTGGCAGGTGGGGAAAGAAGGAAAGCAGCAGAAGATAAGCAGCGGAGGCAGGAAGTGGCAGTGGGAAAGGGATCAAGGACAGTGGCAGCAGGAACAAGCTGGAAACCATGGGGCCAGGCTTGCGGCTGCTGCAGTCTGTGGTTCTGGCATTGCATCCAGAAACAGTCCGCTGCTGGGAGGTACCCAGCCATGCTGCACCACACCACACCATGCCGCTTGGTTTCTGGCTGCAATGTGGTGATCCCAGAACACAGCAGGAGCCAACCTAGTTCCCATGCTTCCCACCTTGCTCCTGCTGCCGCTGGAGCCACACACCACAAGGAGCCAGTGCCTATGCCAGGTATGAGATTCCTGAGCTCCTGCCCTCCCACTGCCTGCTGCTGCTGCTCCCAGCAGCAGAGGCTGTATGCCATGTGGGAGAGTGTGGGGGGTCCCTGTACCCCACAAATCTCACACACCCACACCGTGCCCCCACAACCCCTGCTGACATATACATACACTCCAACATACCCTCTGCCCCCTGACACACCCCCACACACAATATATAAGAGTGAGACTTTATTTTTAAGTTGTTATGCAATCACTTCTATATACAGTACACAAACACAAATCATAAAAGATATTTTTTGTAATAAAATTAAAATATTTTTATAGTAGGTGTTTGACTTCTAGTTTATGGTTTGTTTTTCTCCGGTTCTAAGATGGCAACCCACCTCCCAAAAAGGTATTTCTGGGGGACAAGGGGAGGGACTTCTGGTGGCACAGGTATGAGGTTAGGGGGCAGGACTTCTGGTTCCAATATGGTGACTAGGGGGTGGGGCAACTGTCAAGGTGTGAGGCTACACATGCAGCCCTCAACAGCTCACCAAAACATGTTAGCAGCCCTCCAGCCAACATAATTTCCCATACTTGATCTAGTCCCTCTGAGAGTCCAGCCAATATTTCCAGAGATCAGCCTTCCTGCTGATCCCACAAGCCAGCCCTGACCTCTGAGGAACTGGGCTTCCCCAAAGCCTGGGATAATCCAAAGACCATGAGTATCTCATAGATAGCCCCTAAATACCTCAAGAGAGCCACTTCTGCCTGTGTTTTGGAGTGGCAACTGTTCTTACCCTAGTAACACAATAATGGCAATGGATACAGAGCCATTTCACTTACTCCCTTATTCTTCAGTATGCGTTCCTCAGTTCCTTTGACTAAACCATGATCAAAATCATAAAAATACATATTAACTGCACAACATAATCCATATATAGGGACCTACTGAATTTGGGGTGGATTTCATGGGCAGAATGCAGGCCCTAGCAGCCATTTTGTGGACAGAGTTCAGCATGTCCCTGTATTCCTCTGATTCCTGCCCTTCATCACTGATTGGCTGAGAGGACTGCCTGTCAGGAGGCAGCCACCAATTGTTAAAGAGGGGCAGGGCCACATGACAGTCAGCCCTCATAGCTAAGCAATAGCAAGGGCAGCAGCCATCTGGTCAGCAGCCCTTCGAGTGGGAAGACCCCCTGTCTCCCTACTTCCCCACCCCAGTGGGCTGCCAAAGTGCCCTAAGGACTGCTGGCTTCCTCTGTGGATCCACCATTTTCTTTTCAGAAGAGTTTTTTTTCTCCGCAAATTTCATGGGCATTGCCAAATTTCATGAGCAATGCCACATTTCACGAAATCCATAAAATCAAGATTTTGGTAGGTCCCTACCCATACAGTGATAAAAGCAACATACATGAATACAATAGAAAACTGGCTTTTCAATGAGACCACACATCCCATGTCAGTAAAACAAACTCAAGAAAACATGCATGACATCCCACAAACATGTGAAAATGTAGTACGGTTTGTGACAACCCTACTTTATCCTTTTCTGAAGGCTGGTTGGCCACATTTGCAAAGAAAGCCTTGGTTGAGGGGGCTGGACCCGATGATCTGCTAAGGTCTCTTCCAGCCTTACAACCTATGAACCCACTCTGCAAACAGCTTTGGGAGGGATGAGATTGACCAGCTTTGTTTACTTCAGTAGGACTTGGGAATATTCAGTACCTCTCAGAAGCTGCAAAGTGGGAGAACACCTTAAAGAAAAGAGCTTAGAAGCTTCTTAGAACTCCAAAAAAGAAATGCCAACTATTCAAGCAATTTGTTTTCTAGAAGCAAGCTGGTCAAATAAGAGTCTTTTGACCTGTATGTGTCATATGTAACTAAGGTGATAGCACTTATCTACAGTATTGAGCACTTTGGGGTCCACAAATGAAAAGGCGTTCACGAAAATGGTAAATATTATGTAATCTTTAATATTAAAACTTTCTCTTTAAAACATGCTGGCAGTTCATTTAAGTTGTGCTCAGAAAACTTGTGCTGTATTTCAGTTCCACTACAATATCTTCATCTGGTTGCTAGAGAGACATGTAACATTTGATTCCCCTTGAGAGAGAGAGATGATCACAGCTAAAATGAGACAAAATTTTTCCAAATGATGGCATAAACCCCAAAAGAAAACATGCCTTTAAAATAAGTGCAGTGGCTTTTAATTTCTGAATTGTGAAATCAAGCATACTCATACTTGTCTTATGAAGAAGAAGAAATATAATCACCTAAGGGCATGTCAGAAATAACTGTTGCTTCTTTCCCCCTGCTATCCTTTCTTGGAAGGGCAGAGATTGGTGAGCCAATCAAGAAATTAAAGCTGACATTTCACAAACTGATAGTCAAGTTACTGTTTATTTATTTTTTGTTTGACTATTTAAAGTGAGTGTAGCTATCAGGCATATACACAGAGGAGCTGACAAAGCCTTCAGCAGTTTCTGAAATAATCCTCAAGAAAATGAACTCCCGAAAAAGAAAATCTCAAGAGGTTATTGTGTTCTCTTGCACTTTCTTCAGTCAATAGAATGCACTTAATCAAGCAGTAATTCAATTTCAGTCACCCGTCTTTCACTCGAGAAAAGATCACATTCATTAGTTAAGAGGAAGGAATCCTAAACTGAACCCATTTTGAAGGAGCAAGTTGGTTGCAGGGAAGGGAGAGGTTTCCTATTTTATTATCATTAACTGGTTTCTGGTACCAACAAGATTCTTTTGCAGTTCTGACGAACTAAACATATACATTATTTTGTCTTGTACAAAAATATACCAGATTACTATAATTTCTTTTACTGATCTGACATAATATGTTGCAATATAAAATTTTTAGGTATTCAGAAATAGCCCTTTAGCTAAGCAAGCCCCAAAATATGTTTTATTCTCTCACCTACGTTAATCTATTACCTTTGTTTCTCATCTGCAATAAAGACAGAGACCAAGATTCAGCTTCAGCTTAACCTGTTTTATAAATTAAGTGTCATGGCTTGATTCTGATCTCACATGCACATTGTTATAAAACCAGATTTGACACTGGATCCACTACACTCCTTAAAGTATGCCACATGATCATAAACTGGGTACAGCAGATGTCTGTACACACCCTTAGTACAAGCTTCAGCTCATGGATACGTGGGCTGTTTAATGCACACAGTACAGCTCTGGGTACCTTTGGCCCTGTAGCAAGAAATTGTCAGGGCATCTTTAGCATGTTCACATTCTCCTTCATTTGTAGGTATTGTTGGACAGACTTGGAAGGATTTAATCAGAAGACCCTCATGAAGAGACGGGAGAGTGATTGAAGGTGAGCTGCAGTCTCCCAGATAGGGAAACTGAAAATTAAGTTGAGGCCTAATACATGGTTAGGAAGAATTAGTGGAGTTTGGAGCGGTGATAAGTCATACCTGCCTAGTTTTTCTTTTCTAGATGGGATAACAAAACTATTAAAAGTTTAAGATTATGGTGCACCAAGATTTAGGGAGTAAAGTTACTTTAGGTACCAAAGATCACCTAATCGGGAGAACATGAATGACAAATGATTACTTTTCCGACTGGCTAGTAAATATGTAATCATGTGTAACAAAATGCATGTTAGCTAATGACTGGGCTGACAATTCATTTATTTATGTATAAAATATGCATAATATTGGAAGACTTTGAACCTGTGTACCTTTCCACCTATCCCCTTTGCTAGCCTGCCTGATCACCTGCCTGATAGTGAATATAGCTAATCTAGCTAAACATTCTGCATTGCAGTTGGAGCTGACAGCTCCTTGCAAGCAACATTTTTCACTCCATTGTCTGAACCATCCCTCCAGTTTTGTTAGTGTTTAATAGATGAAATTCTATTTTTGAAAAGTCTATTCAATATTATTTTTTCTACAAAACTCTGAATACTCTCAAACCTTTGCTTAATTCTTAGAATCTTTATGATTCAACCAGCATTAGTTTTTGTCTTTTCAGAAGAACCACAACAGGTAGACAATAAGCTGAGTATGAGGCAACAGGGTACTCTTGAAGAATCCAGGAATGTCTCAAAGCTAAAAAGGAGGCGTACACCTAGTGGAAGGGAGGGGCCATCACCAGGGAGGATTAAACCTCCTTTGCTTGAGATTGTAGGGGGGGTATTAGGAAGGCTAAGGCAGAGATGGAACTGGAACTAGCAACCGAGTTCAAGGATAACAAGAAGTCCTTTTTTAAATACATAGGGAGTAAAAAGAAGGTACTGGGTAACATGGGGCCTCTGCAGGACATGCTAGGAAATCTGGTGGTCACACCAGATGACAAAGCTAATCTCTTTAACAATTTCTTTGCCTCCATTTTTCTGAGCAGGGACCAGGTCATCCCCCCACTGGGATTCCCAAAGGTCCCAGGGGAGGCACAGCCAGGCCCAGGGTCAGTGAGGACCTAGTCAGGGAACTTCTGGTGGGACTAGACGTGATCAAATCAGCGGGTCCAGATGATCTCCACTCCAGAGTGCTGAGAGAATTAGCACAGGTCATTACAGGACCCCTGGCATGGCTTTATGAGCACTCACAGTGCTCTGGTGAGGTGCCAGAGGACTGGAAAAGGGCCAATGGAATCCCCGTTTTCAAAAAAGGGAGGTAGGAGGACCCAGGAAACTATAGGCCCATTAGTCTTACCTTAGTCCTGGGGAAGCTCTTTGAGAAAACTATCCAGGTGCACATCCACAAGGGACCAGCAGTGGAGATTATGCTTAGGGGCAACCAATGTGGGTTCATTAGAAGCAGGTCCTGTCAGACCAACCTGGTGGACTTCTATGACCAGGTCACCAAATCCTTAGATGCAGGGGTAGCAGTGGACATAGTTTTTCTGGACTTCAGGAAGGCCTTTGACACTGTCTCTCACCCCGTTCTCATTAAAAAAATAGGCGACTGGGGTGTTGATGCCTACATGGTCGGATGGGTCACTAATTGGCTGGAGGGCCACACCCAGAGAGTGGTGGTGGTTGGGTCATTTTCAGCCTAGAGGGATTGGGCAGTGGGGTTCTCCAGGGCTCAGTACTTGGGCCTGCACTGTTCAACATCTTCATCAGTGACTTGGACGAGGGGGTGAAAAGCACCTTGTTCAAATTCACAGATGACACTAAGATCTGGGAAGAAGTTAACATGCTGGAAGACAGACACAGGCTACAACTAGATCTGGACAGGTTACAGAGATGGGCAAATGAGAATAGGATAGGTTTCAATACGGA
>NW_017729030.1:32575852-32576829 GCF_001723915.1 Gavialis gangeticus | reverse complement strand
ATTTCAAGCAGGTCAAAAGAGGTGATCCTCCCCCTCTATGTGGCATTGGTCAGGACGCAGTTGGAGTACTGCATCCAGTTCTGGGCGCTGCACTTCAGGAGGGATGTGGACAGCATCAAGAGGGTCCAGATGAGGGCCACTTGCATGATCAGGGGGCAACAAGGCAGGCCCTACGAGGGGAGGCTACAGGACCTGAACCTGTTCAGCCTCCACAAGAGAACGTTGAGAAAGGATCTGGTGGCCATCTATAAACTGGCCAAGGGGGACCAGCAGGCAATGGGTGAGTCCCTGTTCCCCCAAGCACTATCAGGAGTAACAAGGAATAATGGCCGTAAGCTGATGGTGAGTAAATTCAGGCTAGACATCAGAAGGCACTACTTCATAGTCAGGGTGGCTAGGATCTGGAACCAACTTCCAAGGGAAGTGGTGCTCACTCCTACCCTGGGGGTCTTCAAAAGGAGGCTAGATAGACACCTAGCCGGGGTCATTTGACCCCAGCATTCTTTCCTGCCCATGGCAGGGGGTAAGACTTGATGATCTGCTCAGGTCTCTTCCAAACCTACCAACTATAAAACTATGAAACTAAGACTAACATCCTACTGGGGTGCACTGGTAGGAGTGTTGCCAGCAAATCAAAGGAAATAATAATTCCCCTCTATTCTGCACTGGTGAGGCCACATCTGGAGTGCTGTGTTCAGTTTTGGGCCCCCCACTACAAAAAGGATGTGGACAAATTGGAAACAGTCCAGTGGAGGGCAACAAAAATGGTGAGGGGGCTGAGGCACATGACTTATGAGGAGAAGCTGAGGGAACTGGACTTATTTAGTCAGCAGAAGAGAAGACTGAGAGGGGATTTAATAGCAGCCTTCAGCTACCTGAAGGGAGGTTCCAAAGATGAAGCTAAACTGTTCCCTGTGGTGGACAATGACAGAACAAGGAGCAATAATCTCAACTTGCAGCAAGGAAAGTTCAGGTTA
>NW_017729030.1:32546702-32565746 GCF_001723915.1 Gavialis gangeticus | reverse complement strand
TCAACTTGCAGCAAGGAAAGTTCAGGTTAGATCAGGGGCAGGCAATTATTTTGGGCAGAGGGCCACTTAACAAGGTTTGGTGAGCTGTTGAGGGCCACATGGGTAGCTTCACCCCTTAACAGTTGCCCTAACCCCTGGTTGCCATCTTGGGACCAGAAGTCCCACCCTTAACACCAGAAGTCCCTCCCCTTGCCCTCCAGAAATACTCCTTTTGGGAGGGGAGGGGGTTGCCATCTTAGAACCAGAAAAAAAACAAATCATACACTAAAAGTCAAACACCTACTATAACATTTTTTAATTTTAATACAAAAAATATTGTTGTCATGATTTGTGTTTGAGTACTGTGTATAGAGGTGATTCCATAATAACTCAAAAAGAAATTCTTAGTCTTTTTTATTGTGGAGGGGGGTGTGGTTCGCTCTGTGTGTGAGTGTATGGTAGGATGTGTAGCGAAGTATGGGGGGTGTGCATGGTGGGGTGTGGGGGAGTGTGTATGGTGGAATGGGGGGGTGTAGTGGAGTGTATTAGGCTGTAGGGGTGTGGCTGTGGGGGGCATAGGGTATGTTGGGGGGTTGTGTGGCATTTTTGGGGTGTGTGAGTATGTATGGTGGGCAGGGATGGCCTATCCTATCCTGTGGAACCTGTGGCCACAGGGGGCCCCATAGCCAAGGGGCCCCCTGCAGCCATGAACATTCAAAATCAGTGCTGTAGCAAGGCAGGGCAGGCAGTTGCCAACACTCCATGTTACCACCACCGCCAGCTTCACATCTGGCCACTTGCCACCCCCACCTCAACTGCCGATGTCAACGCTGGCTTCTTCCTGCCAGGGGTCCCCAAAACTATTTCTTTCAGGGGGCCCCAAAAAATTGTGGGCTAGCCCTGATGATGAGTGGATATGGGGTGGGGTGTATGGTGGGATGTGCAGTGTGTATAGGAAGGGGTGGGAGGGGGTGGGGGGAGTTTGTGAGGGAATGTTGCTGTGTGGCTCTGTCGCTGTGTGGAGTCATAGGGTATGTTGTGGGAGCATATTTTGCCTGCCCCTGGGTTAGATATTAAGAAAAACTTTCTCACTAGGAGGGTAGTAAAGCACTGAAACAGGCTACCCAGGGACATTGTGGAATCCCCATCCTTGGAGGTTTTTAATGCCCGGCTAGACAAAGCCTTGGCTGGGACGATCCACTTGAAGATGTTCCTGCTTTGAGCAAGGGGTTGAGCTAGATGACCTTCTGAGGTCCCTTCCAACCCGAATTTTCTATGATTATATGATTCTGTGAATCAGATGCAACATCAAATGAGCTTTCTTTGTTATATATAAACCATCTCACTATTTACGTAACAAGGACAAGAGGAAGTTAATTATGTGACAGTTAATATAAAGTTGCACAATATTAGCAATACATCCCAGAAGAAGCTTATAATTTCAACCATTTAAGAATCAGCAGAAGCTTACGCTATTGAGAGGATAGTATAAACCAACATCTTTTGCTGCACGGTTTCCAACAATCAACACTTCCTTAAAGTTTTAAGTCTTGAAACTGCTTCTAGAAGAAAATAGTTTCAACAGCAAAATATTGAGTAGAGCATATAGATGGAAAATTAAAACAAGCTAGAGGCATACACAATTAAGTACTTCTAAATGTAGGCTTCTTTTAAGATTGAACTATAGTACAGGAAAGTTTGCAATGCCCTGTAATTATAAGATTATACATAGTAATGTTATTATTATACCAGCTTTGTGTCAATATAATGTTTCCCTCCCTAAACAAAGTAAAGAAATTAACCACAATACCTAAATATGCGATCACGAGGACAAATTGCATGGGTTTGTCCATGTACTCCATTTCCTCCATCTCCCAATTTTTTTTTAATCTTAGATTTCCAGTAAAATCAGATCAGGTGGGCTCTCAAATTCAATACCTCAATGCAAAGATAGGCATAAAAGTTAAAACCAAGAAAATTCACTCAAAAATCTACACGAAGGGAATATGAAGAATCAACCAAAAAGTTCTTTGCTAATAATGTGGAAACATTTGGAAACATTCCAAAAGGGCATGTGTTGCTGTACAAATATTGAGCCACATTGTTTGGTTTGTACCAACACATAAGAAAACTGCACTGTCCTTTGCCTTACAAAACAAAAGATCCCATTGAACTTACCGATGCTGTTTTCTCTCATATGATGCAAACTCAAAATTCTCAAACAACTCAGCAGTTAATATTTGCTTTGTGTTCCAAAATATGATTCACTCTGATGGTTTCTAAACATGTTAAATTATTTAAGAAACTGCAAACTCTACTTTTGAAAAGGTTCACATGAACCTTGAAAATTCTTTTGTTGCATTATTTAGTATAGTTATAAATGTCAGGTTACTGTTCATAGAGGTACGTCTGTTTTGAATGGCATTTGCAGAATAATGTTTGCCAAAGTTCAGAGGAGTATTCCTGCTGCGGGCAGGTATTTTTTTCTTCATTGTGACATGTTTCTTTAATAGAGATGCTTCATCCTTGCTCTGTTTTCATTTTAGTGTCACCAATGGCAGTTCAGAAATGTTGCAGTTACATTTTTGATTGTTATTCTCACTATTTTTATTTATTATTTGTATTACCAGAGCACCCAGAAGCCCTAGGTGGAGGACCCCATTGTGCTGGGTGCAGTACAAACACAGCACACAAAAAAACAGACACTGTCCTGAAAAACTTGCAATCTAATTCTAATACAAGACACAACTTATATATACAGACAGGCAAACAAGAGAGTACAAGTAAACAGTAAACTTTAAAAAAATGTTTTCACAAACACTTAAACTCTGTGGTCTGGAATTACTATAATTAAAAACACTGAACAGAAGGAAAGAATAAACCCATTAAATCACTCAAGGCATTAGCTTCAAGGTATCTATAATTTGTTTTTCTTTTGAGCTCTTTTTTCTGAGTTAGGCGTTGACTTTAAAAATGATTAATATTCCCCAATAACTTTAACCTCTGGTTTGTATTTGTATAAGAAAAGAGAAGGCATTGCACAGGTTTCTCCCAGCCATGATTACTTTAAAGCTCATGTTAAAGAATGGGGGACCTATAGAAACTTGGTGTTTTAGGCCAATTATATTCCATCAGTTAGGATTTAGGTAAATGGATTTAGCTGACTAAGTGAGATCTTATTTTCCACTACTCTATTTCCAAAAACACTGTTAATACAAAAGGTGGGTGGATTCTGCTCCTCATTGTGTTTCCATGACTTTGACTTAAAGGTAAAATTACATTGTTACAGGAGTTAATTAATTGTGTTAATGGATTTTCAAATATATGAACAGGGTGGAATAGAATGACACTTCAGTGCCTTGGCCCATATACACACATGGCAATATACACCTAATAAGGGCAATAGAATCTGTGAGCTGTTAATGATATGTATTTTTTGTTAGAGAAAAAACTAGTTCAAGGGCAGTTACTCAAACTACAGTAAACAATTGTTTTTATATATCAACAGATCAGATCAAATTAGGCAAAAAACCCAAAAAACCCAACAACTCCAGGACTGACGTCATGCCAGCCTAGCTTGCCTAGAATGATTCATTATGAAGCTTCAAGATTTTAAAAAGAAACCACAATAACATACTATTAACTGCATTTGCATGTGTTTCGGGGCTGTATCTATTGAGCGCTCACTGATATAATGCAGCATGAAGTTTTAAGACACAACATACCTGCGAGTTCACTCTTTTGTTTGCCCTGGGGAAAGTGTTCTATGCAGCAGGGTTACCCAAAAGGGAGAGACCTAGAAATGAAAAATCACTAAGAGACAAGCAAAACAGGAATTCAACAAATGCCTGAAAAGAAACAGTTTCCACCTGCTAGATATGTTTGTGAACAGGGGCCAATATATTACTATTTAGTAACTGAAACTCTTAACTACTTTTCTAGGTCAAGGTAATTTCCTATCTGTGTTACTACAAAGCACAAAATAACTCAAGTTATTTTGGTTAATATTGATAAGAGTTCACAAAATTCTGTTTCTTCAAAAGTTTTTTTTTTATCTGACAAAGCTTCGTTGAGAATTTTCCAACTAGCTCTAATCAGCATCTCCTATACAGAATATAGACAGCATATTAAAGACATCTCTCCTGTTTGTTCTAACAGGCAATATAAAAAATGGTCTTTGTTCCAGGGAAGAGCTGAGAGTTGTTGAAACATTGAACATACGTCAGACTGAAAAACACAGATGGTTTTTATGATGATGGGAGTTTATCCCTGTGATTTAAATGCAACTATAAAACATGAATGTTACCTATTGAAAAACATTTATGAATCAGTATAGCTTCTGAAACCAAAACTATTGCTACTAGTAGATGTGGTATATGTAGTGCAGCAAATAAAATTACTTAAGAGCAGGTCTGACACTGATATTAAATATAACATTTGGGCATTTATAAGTTTCTGCAAATGCCGTTTGACACCTGCTCTTCTTCAACAGCCTGAGCAGACTCAGCCTGAGATGAATACTCTAGCAGTAAAGAAAAACATTAGTAAATGCGTGTGAAGTGTGAGCAGAAGTCTTCTTTTGAGCAAGACCCTTGGATACTTAGTACATATGTCATATTTTATTGTTTTGTATTTTTTTTAGGATTGACTTTGAGCTTAGTTTTCTGTGTAAGTCCAAAACAACTCCACAGCTGTCATTTGGGGTATCACAGATATATGTTAGTACCAACTGAACCAGGATGTGTTCAACACCATCTTTAAAAGGCATTTTAACTTAATTTGAGTACCAGTTTACAGGTTTCATGCCTTGATACTACACTGAGGATTATGCCAGTGAACACTTGTGTCCCACTGATAGCAAAGGCATTCCAGATGGATCCAAAAGTTCTCTCAGCACAGGTTCAGGTCTTTTCTGTGTACCCAAGGAGACTAGCTTTCTAGTCACGTATGTATGATCTGCTTTACTCTGTTAGTAACTCCTAGATGAGCAAATTGGCATGATTTTTTCCTTTCCTGCTTGGAATTGCTTTAAATTCTTTGTTCTTTACCTTTTCTTTTTTTTGAGATTATATGAAAAAAGTTGGATTTACAGTTCCTTTTATTCTCAAGTAATCTTGGAAAAACAGATAAAAAATAATTTAAAGCACTCAAAAGCAGGAAGGGAAAAGATGGTGTTCTTTTAAATCTGAGGTTCATTGTTCTGATTTTCTAGTTTCTGAGACTAATGCATACTCACTTTCTATTCTCAACTTCGGGCATTTTCACCTGTCCTCCCAGGGGAGAGATGCTTTATTTAAAACTGCTCTGAGAGCCAGTCTAATAAAAGTGCCTGGAGCATCTGATGTATCAGCATCCCCACTTCAAAATGGCAGCAGGGGCACTTTATCTAAAGCTCGTCTAAAGCTTTAGTTAAAGTGCCCCATATGCCATTTTGAAGCACAGGGACGTTGATATATGAGACACAGGGCTGGCTGGAGTGTGCTAATTAGTAAGGGTGTGCAAAGCAGGCTGTATTCGATTTGGATTCAGATTAAATCTGATTCAGGGGACAGTGATTTGATTCACTGATTCAGATCACTGTCCCAATTCGATTCGACTGAATCCAAATCTGAAGATTCGATTCTGATTCAGAGAAGAAGCAATTAGGCCATAGACATAGCTTTAAATGTTTTTTCTACATACCTCAAGGTACCAGGCGCAGCTCATGAACACTGAGATAGTGGGGCAGATGGAGCCTCCTGCAGGAGTGCAGGGGTCTCCCCATGTGCTTGGTGGCAGACCTGGAAGTGCACTAGAAGTACCTCCAGTCCACTTCCAGGTCCACTGCGGAGCATGTGGGGGACCCCCCAGACCCAGGCAATCAGCTGGGGGGGGACTCTGGATTCCCCCCCAGACCCAGGAGGCACCAGTCGCTGAGCTGGGTGGCGGTGGGGGTTCCCCATGCGCTCCGTGGCAGACCCAGAAGTGGATCAGAAGTGCTTCTGGTCCACTTCCGGGTCCACCACAGAACACGCTGGGGACCCCCCCACACACACACACATGCGTCCATGGCATGCTCCATCCACTCCACCATCTCAGTGTTCACGAACCAGCTGGTACCTTGAGGTATGTAGAAAAAACATATAAATCTGTGTCTATGTCTGAATCGGCAAATCTCTCTGAATCTCTCTAAGTTGAATGGGAGGCTTCCAGTTTGATTCAAAGAGATTAATGGGTCTCCTGATTTGGTTCAGATTTGGAGATTTGGCTGCCAAATCAGGCCAAATCTCCTCTGAATTGAAGCAGCAACCGAAGGTTCATACAGCCCTACTAATTAGCATGGTCCAGCAGACTCGATTATTTGAGTCTTGTCTGATGCACTGCAATTACAGCACATTGGAGCAGCCTCCTGGCTCATGCCTAGGCACTCTTTTTCCCCTAAACCTTTCTCTTCTGAAAAAGAAAGCTGAGATTCTTCTGCAGTATCTCAATTTCAGCAAAAGCAAGAACAGCGAGTATCACAAGATGCCATCCTGTTGGTAACACTGATTCAGAGTACCCATCACAAAAAATTGTTTGCTGTGGGAGTTTTTTGTATGTTATTTTCTCTCTTAATTCTCCAGCCAAGTTGGACAAAAACTAGCCTCAGTTCTCAGCTGGAAAGCTCAGAAAAGCCTAAGGGAAAATCATTTGTGTTGAACTGAACGCTTTGGAAGTCTAGTTTACAATGAACTAGGAGAAAACACATTCTTTTTTTTTCTCCCTAGTTTCATTAACTCTCCTGCTGTAGATCCTACAGAACAGAGCTGGAAGAAATCTTTGTTGTCCTCATTTTCCTCCATTTTAATTTCTCTTGTGATTTTAATTAAGTTTCTTCTTGTGAGCTTGTCTTCCATTTATTTATCTTTTAAAGAGATAAGAGCATACAGCAAGGCATCCAAAAACTCTTCCAGCTCTATTTTTAATGTTCACAGTCAAATTGGAGGCATACATTAAAAGGAACACAAAGAATGGTTGATTACTAATTCCTGTTAAACTAATACTGAGAGAATCTCTGATCAGAATTATACTAATTAATTCCACTTAATCACTGATTTCTACTGGAGCAGATTTGTGAGCACTTAGAGACTGTCAGTGTTAATGAAAAATCCTCACCATTTGTGCTTGCATACTTCAATGTATTGTCAAAGACTTGTAGACAAAAGTAACATTTAAACCTTTAGGGTATGTTTGAACTAAAAAGGGAATTATCTTCTTTTGATATTAATTACTATTTTGGAAGCATTAAATTACAAGAAATGTTTACTAATCTATGTAAAACTTTTCCTTGAAGGGAAATCTTTTTATCACTTTGCAGCATGATTTCAAAGCTCAGTTCAGTGCTTGACAGATTTTGTTAAGCTTGTTTTTGATAATTGGACACAAAAAGTTGCTTATGGCCATTTGGATGGAACGATTTTACTTCCGCAGAGCTTCTAAAAACCATCAATCTTAAACACATCACTCAATCTGCTGAGCCAGCATGACAATTTTGATAGCCTATTACAATAGTTTAAATTTCAGATTTGGAAGATTCCAGTAGACATTTCAGAGTTATATTACCTTGAAAGCTGAAGTTTCACCAGGGTTTGTCTTTGATTTCAGGTCATCATTAGTTAATGCAAATAACCCATGGTGATTTCTTTCATATTAACTTTAACCCAGGAACTTTTGAAGTGCATCTTTCTTTTGCCCTTCTTTATTTATAACTCTACTGGACAGTTCAAGAGACATTTATGTGAATCATTGAGTACTGTTTCTCAATAATTCAATTAATAAATAAATGAAACAGTGAATAATAGGTATAGTAGTTGTTTGATTAAAAGGAAGTCAGTGGGAATCTTGTAGAAAAATAATAATGTTTGATTTTATTAAAAAGAAAGTGTAAAAGAAACGCATATTGTGAATTCTCTCTGTTCTTTTTTTTTCTTTGAAATGATAATAGGAATATGTGAAAGGAAGAAAGCTGGATTAGGAATGGGCAAATAGAGGAAAAAATGCTTGTGGATATTACAGGAAATTAGAAGCCAAGTTTTGACTTGCCATGTTTGCACCCTTCTGCATTTTAATCTCATAAATATTCATCTGGATGAAGGTTTGTTTCTAGGGAAACGGATGCTAAAAAAATTTAAACTGAGTCTGTATTGTTTAAATCAGTTTAATCAAAAAAGAAGAAGCATATTACCTGTCTAAACTATGGTCTATAACTAGAAAATTGTGCAGTAATATAATAGTTGGAGTAACAGAAGTACTGCCCACCTCCTTATACAGGGTTGCACAACTTTACAGAGATGATCTATATTTAGCAGCACTCCTAATGTGACCTGGCCCATTAAACTAGCAGAATATGCTGCTTTTTTCCTACAGAAGAACACAGAAGTTCAAGAGACTAAGTACTGATTTCCACTCATCAAACAGGAAGTTACTTGTTTTTATACTTTGTATTAAAGGACGATATATCTGAGAACCTGATCTAAAATCAATTGAAATCAAAGGGAAGACACCCATAAACTTCTGAGGCAAGTATTGGGTAAGATTTTTGTAGTTTCTTTTTTACAAGATTTATAATTCTATTCCAATTTTTAACATGAACTTTACCTTCTGTGTTTAGTAAATCTTGAGCTAAACACTGACTACTGTTGACTACATAGTTTCATTGACTTCAAAGGCTTTAACCAGTTTACACCAGCAAACAATCTTGTCCCCTATTTTTCAAATCAGAGCACTCATGTCTTAGATTGCTGGTTGGAAACTTAAACTATCTGGAGGTAAGAAGCCGTGAAGGAAGGATATCCATTCCCATGCTTTTCTAGAATTCTCATTTAAAACAGGAGGGGTCAATGAACTCTTCTTCCACTATGGGTGTGTACAAAGGTTCAGATCAGCTGGCTGAAGTTCAACTGCTTGATTTTCAAACAGCTTAACCTGTGCAACCTATACAAAGAGCTGTCTGCATGTTCTGCAAACAAACAGCCTGCAATGCTAAAAGCATCCAGCCAGGGATACCAGAACATGTATCCCAGCATCCTTTGGGACACAGCTGACAGCAGTCTGAGACACAGTTCAGGGCTGACTGGCTGGTTCCCCAAGGGAACACCCCCAGCTTTTCTCCCCCCAACAATACCCCCTCCTTCCCCTAACTTGCAGGCTGTTAGACAGCAGATCTTTTTTGTCTCTCATGCCTGTCAGTCTCCTCTCCAGCAGCCAAATAGATCTTTACCCCTGTGGGACCAACTCAGATCCAGCACAGATCTTCACTCTTCAGCAGGCCCTTCAAGTAGGGTCTGTAGTGGTGGCATCTGGGGAGCCAGGAATAGTATGGGTAAGTCAGGCAGTATCCATGTAGGAGGGTGGGTCCAGGGTCTCTCCTATCTCCATAGGAGTCAAGGGTCTGCACGGGGGCACTGATGTGCTCTAGGTAGGGTCCATGGTAGGTAAGGTGGAACTGGGTGGGGCTTTACCTCAGCTGTAATAGGGAACCTGTTTTGATAAACAGTGCCACCAGATCTGATCAGACATAATATTATACTTAGATACCAACCTTTCCGTCATCCCACACCTTTTTTTCACTATCTAGGGAATTCTGGCAGGCAAAAGTCACATACCAGCAAATCCAAGGTCAAGAGCTGAAATTATTATTTTAGTGGGCAATATGGTAGAATTATATAGATTAAATGAGTATTTCAGGTACATGGTTGAATTTTACCACACTTTTCTTGCCTACTAAATTGCTACAAGGGTGCAGCAGTATCTATCTCTTTAAAAAGAGCAATATAAATGTGTTTGACAGCCAACAACGACCTTCTTGCATGATGCAGACACAGCCCTACTTTATTTTCCCATGTGTGTAGAAACAGTTCTTTCTAATATTTTCCTCATTAAGCAAGGCATCTTTAAACTTTATGGACATTAATAAATTCAACTAATCCTGAGAGGTCAATAACTATTATTTTCACTTAGTTTTGCAGATGGAGATCCTAAGACACAAAAAGGACAAGTAACATGCCCATTTCTCTACAATAAAGCTTTTGACAGAGCTAGAACTGGGACTTAGATCTCCCTATTCTGATTAAGGATTTAAATAACACTCACATATTAATACATGAACATACAGTACATGTTTACAGAATGTGCAGATAATGCAGTTCTGTGATTAAAGAAGAGGTGCTATAAGTATTTTGGCCAGAAATGACAGACCAAGGAATATGTGGATTTACAGTTAACTGGTCAGGTGGGACTTTTAACAGAAGATGCAAAGAAGATACAGCTACTAAACAACTAATTTGCCTTAGTCCTGACAAAAAAAATTAAGATGTAGCCAGGCACCTAATAAAAATTTCCTACATAAGGAAGAGGACAGGCTGAGTGATGAGAAAAGGGACAGTCAGAGAGCTTTTGACAGGTCTACATGAATTCAAGTCAGCAAGACTGATGAACTTCATCCCAGAGTACTAAAAGAACTAGAGAAAGAGATCTTGGAGCCCTTGGCAACGATATTCATGAAGTCATGGGAGACAGGTCAATGTAGTTCCCCTCTTTAAAAAATGCAGTAAGCAAGGTCTGGGGAGCTACACAGCAGTTAGCCTCAACTCAATACCTATGAAGTTACTGGAGTGTATCTTAAGGAAGTCCATTTCCAAGCATCTGGAAGAAAAGGCTGATCACAGGCAGTCAGCATGGATTTACTAAAAACAAATTGTGGCAAACAAATTTGATCTTCTTTGACAGAGTAATTACTTCATTAATGAAGGAAATGCTGCAGATATAGAATCACAGAATCATAGAAAATTAGGGTTGGAAGGGACCTCTGGAGGTCATCTAGTCCAACCCCCTACTCAAAGTAGAACCATCCCCAACTAGATCATCCCAGCCAAGGCTCTGTCTACCTGGGTCTTAAAAACCTCCAAGGATGGAGATTCCATAACCTCTATGGGTGAGCTGTTCCAGTGCTTTACCACTCTCCTAGTGAGAAAATTCTTCCTAATATCTAACCTAAACTTCCCTTGCTGCAACTTGAGACCATTGCTCCTGCTTCTGTTATCTGCCACCACTAAGAACATTCTAGCTCCATCCTCTTTGGAACCACTATTAGACACTCGCCATCTTGTCCACAATCTTTCTGTAGTGGGAGGCCCAAAACTGGACACAGTACTCCAGATTTGGCCTCACCACTGTGGAATAGAAGGGAAGAATCACTCCTCTCGATTTGCTGGCAATATTCCTACTAATGCAGCTCAGCATACCATTAGCCTTCTTGGCAATAGGGGCACATGGTGGACTCACTCCAACTTATTGTCCACTGTAACCCCCAGGGCCTTTTCTGCAGAACTGCTGCTTAGCCAGTTAGTGCATGGGCGTCTTCCATCCAAAGTGCAGGACTTTGCACTTGTCCTTGTTGAACTTCATGAGATTTCTTTTGGACCAATCAACCAATTTGTCTAGGTCACTCTGAATCCTAGCTCTAACCTGCAGCATATCTACTACTCCCCAGAGCTTGGTGTCATCCGTGAACTTGCTTAGGGTGCAATCCATCCCATCTTCCAAATCGTTAATGAAAATACTGAACAAAACCAACCCCAGGACCGACCTCTGGGGCACTCCACTTGATATCAGCTGCCAATAAGACCCTGAGCCATTGATCACTACCCATTGAACCCAGTGATCCAGGCAGCTTTATATCCACCTCAGAGTTCATTCAACAAACCCATAGTTCCTTAGCTTGCTTGCAAGAATGCTGTGGGAGACCATATCAAAAGCCTTGCTAAAGTCAAAGAATATCTTCATCCACAGAGCCAGTTATGTTCTCATAGAAGGTAATCGGGTTGGTCAGGCATGACTTGCCCTTGGTGAATCCATGCTGACTGTTCCTCACCATTTTCTTCTCCAAATGCTTAGAAACAGATACCTTGAGGACCTGCTCCATGATTTTTCTAGGATCTGAGGCAAAGCTGATGGGTCTGTAGTTGTCTGGATCCTCCTTCTTCCCTTTCTTAAAGATGGACACTGTATTTGTCCTTTCCCAGTCATCTGGAACCTCTCCCAGTTGCCACAAATTCTCAAAGATAACAGTCAGTGGCTCTGCTGACCCTGAACTGTGTTGCCCAGTGCAGTAGTCTGGGAGCTGATCTTGCCTGTGAAGACCAAGAAAAAAAAACATTGAGTACTTCAGTCTTTTTCTTATCATCTGTCAATAGGTTGCCTCCTCCATTCAGTAATGGAGCCATACTTTCCCTGACCTTCCTCTTGTTATTAATATACTCATAGAAAACCTTCTTGTTACCCTTCATGTCCCTTGCATGCCGCCCCCAGTTGCGCTTTGGCCTTCCTGATTTCATCCCTGCATGCCCAAACAATATTCTTATACTCCTCCCTAGTCATCTGTCCAAGCTTCCATTTCTTGTAAGCTTTCTTTTTGTGTTTAAGCTCACCAAAGAGTTCTCTGCTAAGCCAAGCTGGTCACCCTCCATATTTGCTATTCTTCCTGCACATCACAATGGTTTGTTCCTGTGCCCTCAATAATGTTTCTTTAAAATATAATCAGCTCTCTTGGACTCCTCTCCCCCTCACAGCAGCCTCCCAGGGGATCCTACCCATCAGTTCCTTGAGGGAGTCAAAGTCTGCTTTTCTGAAGTCCAGGGTCCTTACTCTGCTGCTCTCCTTTCTTCCTTTTGTCAGGATCCTGAAGTCAATCATCTCATGGTCACTGCTGCCTAAGTTGCCATCCACTTCTACCTCCCTCACCACTTCTTCCCTGTTTGTGAGCAACAGGCCAAGAAAATCTTGGACCCTAGTTGGTCTTTCCAATGCTTGCAACAGGAAGTTGTCCACAGCTCTCTCCAAAAACTTCCTATGCACTGCTGTATTGCACTCCCAGCAGATATCAGGGTGATTGAAGTCCCACATGAGAAACAGGGCCTGTGATCTGGAAACTTCTGCTAGTTGTCTGAAGAAAGCCTCATCTACCTTATCCTCCTGGTCTGGTAGTCTATAGCAGACACCCACCATGACATCACCCTTGTTGCTCTCCCCTCTAACGTTAACCCAGAGACTTTCAACAGGCCTATCTCCAATTTCATACTAGAATGCTGAGAAATCATACATATAATGTAACAACTCCTCCTCTTCTCCCCTGCCTGTCCTTCCTCAACAGTTTGTACCCATCCTTGAGCATGAGTAGACAAAACGTGGGCCTTAAATTGATGTGGTGTGTTTTTAAAAACACTGCTTCAATTTAGCGCCATTTAAACCCCCATGTCATGCACATACCCTGCTGACTTACCTGCCTCTCCAGCAGTGGTGAGGGGAGGGTGAACTTCCAGCAGGTAGAGCAGTCCCTGGGCTGCAGGGGGGCTGGTGCTTCCCTCCGTAACAGTGGTGGCCCCCCACAGGTGGCACCTCCCCACAGGCACCAAGCTTGGTTGGTCCTGGAGTCATGGAGAAAAGCACCAGGCCCTCATGTAGCTCAGGTGGGCAGGCAGGCTCCAGAGAAGGTTGCATCTGTGCCACGCAGTAACTTTTTAATGCCACGCACCTGCCCGGAGAAGAGCTGGGCTGCGGCTTCCTGTAAACTTTGGGCATGGAGCAGGGTGGAGACAACAGGGCTGGCGTGAAACATTTGCCACTGCAGCTGTGGAGAGAAGCATGAGGCCCCCATGCAGCTTAGGTGGGAAGGCAGGCTCCGGGCAAGGTTCCCTCTAAGCTGCATGTGTGTGTGGCTGCGCACAATAAAAAGTGTTGCTGTGCAGTAACTTTTTAATGCCACGCACCTGCCTGGAGAAGAGCTGGGCTGCAGCTTCCTGTAAACTTTGGCCATAGAGTGGGGTGGATGCAGCAGGGCTGGTGCAAAACACTTACCAGCGGTAAGTTACTGCTTGGCTCTGCAGGAGCCACTCTGCTCCACTCACTATGCCAGCATCCCCACGGGGGGGGGGAGAGTGGCACGGTGCAGGCAGTGGCTCCTCCCTGAAGCAAGATGGGGGCAGGGGCTGAGGCACAGCCAGGCATCACATGGGCTCCACCTGCTCCAGGGAACTGCTCCGTTCCTCAGCCCCTTCGAACAAGCTTCTCCCTGAGCCCCAACACCATGTGCTTCCCCAGCCAGGGCAGTTAGAGGAATGGAGAACCTGCCTTGAGAGGAGATTGATGGGTCATAGCCCCAGGCTGCAGGACTTCTGCTGGTCACCTGAAGGAGCAAGAAAGAGCTTGCCCCTCTCAGCTTTAAGCCCTGGACATTTGCCACAGCCAGAGGTGGGAGATGGGCTGGGATAGGGGGTGCTGGTGCCCCTGGATGTATTGAGAGACTTCCCAGGTACAACGACTGTAGGGTTTTGCCTGCCTCTAGCATGGGGCATGGTCAGCTGTCTAGGTCTGTTTGAACACATCTTGCTCAAGAAACACCCTGCCACTGCCATGGAAAAAGTTTCGGTGCTCCCATTATATGTCCTGCTCCCATCCCGTGGCCCACAGTGGGGTTTTGGGCCAGTGGCTTCACCGGCTCTACAGTGTGCGAAAGGGGCTGGAGTAGATATTGTGGACCCCTTTGCACAGTTCTCTGCCAGCATGTGCAGGGGCCCCACCTGGGATTTCCCAGCAGGTCCCTTCTAGTCTTATGCTCTTAAATGCAGGAATTCCCCATGTCCAGCTTCCAAAGAGGAGCCACTGAGAACTGAAGAGCTGGGAGCCTCATTCTAACTGTACCAGCAAAGTGGGACAGGCTTAAGGGTAGACACTGATACTCTGACCCACTGGGAAGCTTTGGCCAAGCTACTGGGGTGGACCAAAACAGTGCATGCTGAAAGGGAGAGGCATGATCATTTCATGAACAGACCAAAGCAGCGTGCACTCATGGATCGCTACACCAAAGAGGGAACATTGGCTCTGGGGAGGCAGGCAGGAAGATCAGGCTTGCCACTTTTTTTTTCCCCTCTCTTGAGCAGAGCCTGCAATACACCACCAAGATGTGCAAACACTGAAACTATTACAGTGGTGCAAAAGCATTTAGCCTGCTTTAAAGTGTTGTGCACACACGTCCCTCATTTCATCTACACACAGCCCATGACAGTACTCCACAGTCATGGAATCTATCCCACCAATTCTCAGTTTCTAGACTGTGTGAAGACTTCCAGTTCTTCCTGCTTGCTTCCCATGCTCTGTGCATTCATGTACAGGCACCTGAAGCACCTGAGATAACTAGCTGATTGTTCTATTTTCTCAGAAATAATGAGAAGTCCTCCATTGTTGCCCCCTTCTGTTTGTGCTTCCTGCAGCTCTCCTGCTTCTCCACTTATCTCAAGTCTTTAGTCTCCATCTCCTGGGTGAACCCAATTTAAAGCCCTCCTTGCTTGGTTACTGAGCCTGTCTGTAAAGATGCTCTGTCCTCTCTTCACAAGATGGATCTTTTCTCTTCCTAGAAATTCTTCTTCTTGGAACAATATATCTTGGTCGCAGAAGCCAAATCCCTGCTGGCTGCAAAGCTATACATTTATCTACAGCAGGGGTTCCCAAAGTTTATGTGCCCAAAGGCACACTCAAATTTAAAAGAAAAAGAAGCAAGTGTCAGTATGAATATTAAAGTATTTAGATCAATAGATACTAAAGTATTTAGATCAATCCAATCAATCCCCTGTGGGCACCTGAATAAACCTTGGGGGGTGCTATGATGCCCGCAGGCACCACCTTGGGAACTGTTGATCTACAGGATGTATCTGCTCCTGCTCAAGCCCTTCCCCTTAACCTGAAGGATTGAGGAGAACACCATCTGTGCTGCCATCACCCTCACTCTTTCACTCAGAGCCCTGTAGTCACTCTTGATCTGCTCAGGGTCACCTCTGGCAGTATCATTGGTGCTCACATGGATGAGCAGCATGTGGTAGTAGTCATAGAATCAGACAAGGCTTGGTAATCATTCCATGACATCTTGGATTTGGGTTCCAGGCAAAAAGCAGACCTCCAAGGACAACAATTCAGGCCAGCAGATGGATCCCTCAATCCCCCACAGAAGGGAGTCTCTAACTACCAGCACCCATCACTTCTTCATGGCAATCCAAAAATCTGCTGGCAACACTCTGTCATGGTGTGGATGGCCATGATACCCCTAAGGCTCCATGAGCATGCCAATCCTGCCCCACGGACACCCTCATTCTCGCCTGCCATGTCTTGCTGGTAATTCTAATAAATTGGGAAGCTGCTCTCAAGACTGTATTCTGGACACAATCTTCATGGACCCCACTGAACCCTGTGGGTTCTTAGACCCCTTTTGGATCCTGCTTCAAAATGGATGTCTCACAGGACATCCTCAGCCTTATGGGCTAGATGTATGGCTCCAAAACCACCCCTTTACCACACCCCAAGCCTCACAGATGGTATTTAAACATTGTCTCTCCTGGGGCCTTGCTATAGCTCAGCCTCTTGTCCTCACAAGGCTCTCCACAAACCCATCTCCATGCCCCACACTGGTGAGGGGGTCTGTGCCTTGTAGGACAGGGTATCTGGTGAGCTGCTGGAGCCCTTTAATCCTACCCAGAGTAAAACAGACAGTCAAGCCTCTCTGGTGAGCTTCTTCTCTGAGAGCTCTTTGCCTCTTGCCTGCTGAAAGAAAACTAGCCTCTAGTCTGGCTCTTAGGGCCCTCTCCCTAGGCAGTTTCTGCTCTTAAAGGAGCAGGCACCTTAGTGCCCTGCGACACGGTAATACTAATGCATCCTAGAATGCTGTTAGCCTTTTTTGCAACAACAGCACACTATTGGCTCATATTTAGCTTATTGTCCACTGCAACCCCCAGGTCCTTCTCTGCACAGTTCTGCTTAGCCAGTCAGTCCTCAGCATGTACTGGTGTATAGGATTGTTCTGTCCTAAGTGCAGGACTTTGCACTTGTCCTTGTTGAACCTCATGAGATTTCTTTTGGCCCAATCCTCCAATTTGTGTAGGTCACTCTGAATCCTAGTCCTACCTTCCAGCATGTCTACTGAACACCACAGCTTGGTGTCATCCGCAGACTTGCTGAAGATGCACTCTATCCCATCTTCCAGGTCATTAATGAAGATATTGAACAAAACTGTCCCCAGGACTGACCCCTGGGGCACTCTACTTGATACCAGCTTCCAACTGGACATCAAGCCATCAATTACTGCTCTCTGAGCCTGACAATCCAGCCAATTTTCTATCCACTCTAGGCTGCCTATACATATGCTTATTTACATTCTAATTACAATGCATCAGAGCAGACTTGATTAAGTCTGCTCCACATTCTAATTAGAATGTTCCAGTGTTGCCTCACCATCATGTGTATTAAGCCTCCACATTTTAAAAGGGCCATGCTGGCACTTTATCTAAACCTCATCAACTATGCTTTAAAGCATCCCATAGCCATTTAAAAATGTGGGGGGGGGGGGCTTAATACATGTGATGGTGAGTGATTTTAATTAGAGCAGCTGTCCAGGAACTGCTGTAATGAAAATGACCCCCCCCATATACATACACACCCAAGCATGGGTATAGGCAGCCGTACAGTACATTCACACAACCTGGAATTCCTTAGCTTGCTTGCAAGAATTTTGTGGGAGACCATATCAAAAGCTTTGCTAAAGTCAAGGTATATCATGTTCACTCCTCTCCCTACAACCACAGTTTCAGTCATAGCCAACTAGTAGGGGGTGCACATGCCCCCCCTGACAGGGCCAGTGTCCCCCCCCAGAGGCTGACACTGATGCTGTCAGCAGGGCTTGTGCTCCCCCTGACAGGGCTGCCATCACCAGTAGCTTCTGTGGGTGCCCTCCACCAGATTCAGGAGGCACCAGGCACTCAAGGTTTCAGTTATCTCATCAGAGAAGGCAATCAGTTTGGTCAGGCATGACTTGCCCCGGGTGAATCCATGCTGACTGTTCCTAATTACTTTCTCCAAGTACTTAGAAATCAGTTTTTTGAGGACCTGCTCCATGATTTTTCCAGGGACTGAGGTGAGACTGACTGATCTGTATTTCCCCAGATCCTCCTTATTCACTGTCTTAAAGATGGACGCTATATTTGGCCTTTTCCAATCCCAAAACACAGGAGGCAATACTGCCTCTGTGATTGGCACTAGTTAGGTCTCATCTGGAGTGCCCTTATGCAGTTTTGGGCTCTACATTTTAAAAAGGATGTGGAGAAGATAGAAAGGGCCCAGAGGCAAGCGACAAAAATGATAAAGGGTTTGGAAGGCAAATCACACAAGAAGAGGCTGCAGGAAATAGGCATGTTCAGCTTGTGGAAAAGGCACTTCATAGCACATCATAGCAGTCTTAAAATACCTAAAGGGGTAAATACCTAAAGGGGTTCCACAGAGAAGATGGAAAACACCTTTTCCCTCTTGCTGCAGAGAGCAGAATGCAGAACAATGGCTTGAATTTGCAGCAAAGTAGGGTTAGATTGGAGATTAGGAAAAACTTCTTCACTATTATAACAATGAAGCAGTGGACTAGATTGCCATGGGAAGTTGTGAAACCTATGCTAGCAAATCTCATTGTGTAGTTGATTTGCTTTTGAATGCAAGAAAGAGAAGCCTAAGAGCATACCCATAACCACTGAGTCAGTCTCCCAATCCAGAGCAGCATTCTAAGGGGAAAATATACAGAGCACCTTCCATCTCTTTTAACTGTGCATTAGTTTATTCTAGCCTGATTACAGCCTTGTTAAAATATATTCCATAAAGATATGCAGCAATTTTAGATTCTGGGTGAAAACTGAGAAAAATGCAGAATAACCTTAGGAAAAAACACTTTTTTAGAAAGTCATTTAAAAGGAAATAAAAAAAATATCAAGAGCTTTTTTGTCATTTATACCTACAGTGGAGTCACATCATATGCGCATTTAACTTACACCAATTCATCATACGCTTAAGCCCCAGAGTGCCAGTTGTTTGGATTCAGCCTGCAGCTGCCCCCCGCAGCGCAGCACATGGGGCCAAGCAGCTACATTGGGAGCAGTCCTGCTGGGAAGCTGTGCACGCTGACCGGGCGGGAGTTTGGTGCAGGCTGCCCTGGGTGGGAGGGAGGGACTGTACCACTGATGTGGG
>NW_017729030.1:32533109-32541702 GCF_001723915.1 Gavialis gangeticus | reverse complement strand
ATAACAGGATAACAGGAGAGGGAGGGACTGTACCACTGATGTGGGAGGGAGCGAACTGTAGCACTGGGCAAGCCCAAGGGTAATTTTGACTATACATGATCTTCACCTTACGCCCTGACTTTAGAACCTAACCCCCACATAAGATGCGACTCCACTGTACTCAGATCTTCAAAACAGACATTTTTTGTCATACAGGCTGTGAACATGAAGAACATTCTATTTTTCAGCCCTGACTGCCACCACCACCGATCACTCCCTGAGCAGGGAAAGTGGAAGAATGACTTTTTTCCTGCCCCCTCCACCAGACACTGGAGGAAGGTGGGAAATAACCCACCTCCCTGCCCACTTGCCTAAAGGGGCCAGGCCAGCCGGCCTCTGGCCACACACCTGCCCCGCCACTGGAGTGGTAAAGGGGCAGAAGCCTGTGTCATGGTTTCCCAGGGATTGCAAGCATCTTCCCAGTGGGGGTCTGCACTGTGGGCTGGACAGAGTTGCTGCAAACTGCATGGTGTGAACAGTGGTGGTGCTAAGGGGAGCATAGCTATGGCCTCCCCTCTGAGCCCCAGTGTTACCGCTCACCCTGCACAGTCTGTGGCAACTCAGCCCACTCCACAGCACAGCTCCCCCACCGAGAAGAGGCTTCCACTTCCCAGGAAGCAATGACAGGGGCTGCTGCCCCCATCATGGTCCCTGCCCTGCACCGCTACATCAGAAGGAGAGGGGGCATGGCCAGAAGCCGGCCAGCATGACCCCCTTAGGCAAGAGAGGGAGTGATCAGCAGCGGTGGTCAGGGCTGCATTTCCTGAATGTCTATTCACTTGTAAATGGGTTCAATCTATGCTGGTTAGACTAACATCAGTTCAGGCTCCGGCTTTTTGAATGTCTGTCCCTAGCCTAAATGACTGCACAGTAACCAGAGTTACTGCACAGTAGCTCCAAGAAACTGCTTTTTCATGATGCTGACTGTGCAATAGCCTGAGATTACTGTGCAGTAACATCACATCATGCTTTCTGCCACATGATGCTACTGTGCAGTAGTCATGGGCTACTGCTCAGTCAGCATCTTGTGTAGACACAGCCAGAGTCTTATAATGGAAATTATTAGACAACCCCAACTATAGACAGTTCTATGCTCTTTGCCTATAATTTGATAGGAATTTAAACATGTTTTGTTTAGAGAGCTATTATTGTACATTAACTTAATGTACAGCTGGTGTCTTTAGTGGTCCCATCTTCAAGATCTTTCTCTTTATAAAGTAAAGTTAAATAAGGACAGGATTCCAGCATCTGGGGCTCTAGGAGAAAAAAAATATCATAGCACATAATCAAGAGAGTTGATAAAACTCCACAGATTCTCCTTTCTTTGTGCCCAGGATGCAGCTTCTACATGCATTTTGTCACTGAAGATTTCTTCTGTACTTAGAAGAATTCTCTCCTGGTGTTTCCTGGTCATTTTGTGCTGTCTATAGTTATTTGATACAAAAGGTTAGCAGACCAATAAATCCAAACACATGCCTGCAAATGTGTTTCATTAGCTGTGGTGATGTGGGAGAATGGAGAAACCACTGAACTGCGTTCTGTTTCTAGATCTATCACTGGCCCAGTGGATAACCTTGAGCTAGGTATTATCACCACTTTTTATGGCACTGTTGATTTCAATACAGTTTAAGAGTTTGCTAGCACAAACGCAAAGAGCATATACACAAATGGCCAGTTGAATGTCAGTTTTTAGCCTGTATATTTCCACAGAACTAAAGAGATAAAACGTTTACAACATATTAACTTGGTGAAATACTACAGCTAATTGGTTTATGAAATTGCAGTCATTTAAAATATTAATAGTGTCATCTGATATTTCAACATCTCAGGATTAAGAATCACTGCAGCTGTAGTCTCACTAGTGAAAGTATAAATAGTATTTTGGATTATTTTAACTACCAATTCTTTTTATAAATGTCTTAAATAGCACTTTAAAAAGATTCATGTTTTTTAAATGCCTAAGCCTCAGAAAAGGTACGTACATGAATCATCATGTAAAGTTTGAAATAATATACTTGCCTATCCATAATCAAACCAGAAAGGTTAAATTTAAAAATGACAATTAAACCAGAAGTTAAATGATGAACTTGAAAATAACTTTGCCCTAATTATTAGCACAATTCATTTTTAATTTATAGCACTTAAAGCACAATAGATTTTACTTACCAAGACTTATTAACATAATAAAAAACTACAGTCCAATACGTGCTTAGAAGACTAACTCACTACTGTTATATTTCATACTTATGTTGACATATTATTATATTTTATCACACTAACATCAAAAATGAAAAGATTTGCATTGTTGCTGGTTGCATTGTCCAATTTTTTGTTTAGATGGGTTCCATTGATGGATACAGGACAGACAGAGATAGAGAACAATAAAATCAAATAAAATGAAATAATCATTATCACCATGGATACATGGTGTAAACTACATGGCAAATCTACTATTAACTCAAGACTACATTTATCTTCATAGTCTATTATCCATCAACTATATAAGGAATGTAATTGAGAAGGGGGAAAGGAGCCTAGATGAACTGCCTGTACTTTAAGGATGCCCTTTTTAAGGCAGATGAGTAAGCTATCCCAATACAACAAAAGAATGGGAAGTGTAATAGAAGACCAGCCTGGCTAGACAACAATCACATCAATGAACTGAAACTCAAAATGGATCGTACAAAAAAGTGGAAACTTGGTCACATGACTAGGGAAAAGTAAAGAGTATTGCACAGACATGTAGGGGGGAGCACAATTTGAGATGCAGTTGGCAAGGAATATAAAAGGCAATAAAAAAGGGATACTGAAAGTATATCAAGAAGAAGAGGAAAATCAAAGAAACTGTAGGTCCCTTACAAAACGCAGAAGGCAATTTAGTTATGGATAATGCAGAGAGAGTGGAAGTATTTAATGTGTTTTTACTTCAGTCTTCACAAATAGGGGGGTTACCAGATGACATGTGTAGATGACTGCAAAGACAGGCAAGGAGTCAAACAGGATAGCGTAATGGCAGACCAGGTGATGGATTACTTAGAAAATTAAGATGCTTTCAAGTGGTCAAGACCAGATGGGATGCACCCTAGCACAGTGAAGGAATTAGCTGAAGTATTTCAGAGTCATTAGCTGTCTTCTCTAAGAACTCATGAAGCTCAGGTGGGGTCCTGAATGATTGAAAAAGGAAAAATACAGTGCCTGTCTTTAAGAAAGGGAAGAAGCAGGATCTGGTGAATTACAGACCATCAGTCTGGCCTCTATACCTGGAAAGATCATGGAGCAGGTCCTCAAGGATTCTACCGTGGATCACCTAGAAAAAAACGGTGATTAGAAACAGCCAGCATGTATTCACTTAGATCAACAAAAATGATAGAAGTCTGGCAAGCATGATTTATGAGAAAGGATGAAAAAGAACATTAGTCTGAAGAAGAGGATATGACTGATGGGGATTTAATACATCTTCAACACCCTGAAAGGCAATTACAAAGAGGATGGAGATGAGATTTTCTCTGTGACTTTAAGGGACAGGACTAGAAGCAATGGCCTCAAATTGTAGTGGAGGAAATGTAGGTTGGTAATTAAGAACTTTCTGCCCATGAGGGTGATCAAGCATTGTAACAGGCTACCTAGGTAAATTGTGCAATCTTCATTGCTGGACATTTGCAAAACCAGGTTAGATGGACAATTGGCTGAGATGGTTTAGTCAGGGACAATCCTACATTGAGCAGAAGGCTGGACTACATGATCTTGTGAGGACTCTTCCAGCCCTACTTCCCTATGATCAGCGGCACAACTAAGGCAGAACAAATGGAGCTACTCCCCCAACTGCCAACTCGCAGGGTTGGGGAGTGGAAAAAAGAGGTTGCTATAAGAAGCCATGTGATCACAGTCACAACTGCAATCATGGCAGCAACTTGAAGTCACCAAGTGTCCTGTGCTCCAGGCCCCCATTGTCCCTACTCTACTGCTTATGGTCCTAAGACAACAATAACATCCTGAAGTAGTTAAACCATCTTTTAAGATGATCTTAGGTATCAATTACCTCTTGATGGCTTTACAGAGGTTAACAGAAACATTTCTTGTTTTTGTTACCCTTTTCTATCATATTTGGGCCAAAGGTCTGTGAGATACCTGCCATTTAAATCATAGTAACTTTTCAAATGAATTCCCACTGTTTTCTGGATGGCCAATTGGGGGCTGGAGTCATCACTGAAGATCTAAAATACAGCAACTCTCAAGGTTTTATGTCATGTACAGTGCAGTTAAATGTCTGACCTGTTCTGGTGAGATGATATTTCAACATGAAGCAGGCTTTATATGTGCTACATTTTACATTCTTTACCCACACTAGGGTGAGCTAGTTTTACACTATTTAACCACAGTCCTGGTATCTCAGCCTCAGCTCTGGAGAATGATCAGATGAAATTGCCATTGTGGAAATTGAGGCATTAAAGCTCCTTTACCCTCTTATCCTCACAAGGCTAAAGTTTTATTTCTGGCTCAGATGTCTCCAATTCAAAGAGAAAATGTCTTCCCTTATGTCTCCATTTGTTGCAGAAGCACTTTCCTGAAGCAAGGAAAGAATCCTGGGATTATTTTCAACCTTGTCCTTTTCATGGAAAACAGTATATCCAACATGCTACAAAAAGAGTAGTCTTTCTATCCTTACTCATCCCTTGACAACCTTGCAATAGTAACTCATATCCTCATGAATACAATGATCGATTGTTGTAATTCCCTCTTACTAGGGCTTTCAGCCAGGATTTCTCTTCTGCTTGCAGGTAGTGCACAAAGCAGAGAGTATGTCTGTTTTCTGAACTGAGCATCTGGGGTGATGTTACACTTGCCATGTATTTTTTACGCTTGCTGCCTGTAACATGGCATATTGATTTTACCTTCCCTTTGTTTGTTTTTAAAGCCCAAATGGTATAAGCTGTGACTTATCTGAGGCCTCTTCTTTCAACATAGTCCTGACAGGTATCTGTGCTCTGACACCATCTGCCATCTACATATTCTATCATTACACCGTTAGTTATTGTTTTTGTTGTGGCAGCTTTTAAGGTGCAAAATATATTCTCCATGACATCTGCCTCAGCTCAACTATCCCCAGCTGTAAAAGATATTTGAAAAAAAAAATTGTTTTGAGAGAGCGTCAAATTTTTAATCTCTGTTATTTACTTCACAGGACCCTCTTCCAACCTTTAAAGATGCCACATCTGCTGTGGTTTATCATCATTCTAATCTGAATGGGGCCTAAATTCTTATACAGAACTTGGAATGCTTTGGGGAGCTAGAAACACTCAATACACTAAATTAATATCATTCATTATTATGTGATACTCACAGAAGTGTCTGGAAAGCTTCACCTGGAGGAAGACAATATCTGTACTGTACTTTAGAAAAATGAAGGAGAATGAGACATCTTATCTTTTTCTACTGAAAAGATATACAATGATAAAAGAAACCATCTGTTCTGTCCCAAAATAATAAGGTAAAAACAAAGAAAGTTGTTTAGATGAGTTATGGTCTATTAGATTCAGAAATGGGAACTAATCCCATTTGAGACTCAACAAAACTTCACATAATGTCTCTGCCTTAGTTTCTTCCATCTTAAAAGTGTAGAAAATAAAATATTCACTTACTTTCCTTGCCAGAGTATCAGGAGGATTAATTAGTTAATGCTGGTAAAGTGCTTTGAAGATTATAAATGATTATTATTAAAAAGCAGCCTGCTGAGAAGGTGGCACAGGTACAATCAGAGTCTCTAAGATTTAGTTCATTCTTCAGTCTTTGAAAACTATTAGTAATTTCAGCCTAATGACACTGCTGATAGTCTAAACACCTACACAAAAAGCAGTTTTAAGAATAAGAATCTGAAGAACAATAGGATACATGTCGTGTTCAAATATACTCCATATCAGACAGCTAAATGAGTTTGGCATAGGAATATCATAGAATATTGATTGTGTAGGCCACAATGGTCCAGGCAATATGCAAGAAGCAAGATTTCTTTGGTAATATATCTTTTACTGGACCAACTATATAGCTGGGAAAAATACTAAACAAGCTTTCAGGCAAAAAATACCCTGCCATGAGCCTTCTGGCTGGGATGTTATATGCTGTGCAAACAAGAAGTGACCACCTTTGTAAACATGGAGATTCTGCTTTTTATTTTATTTTATTATTTTGTTTTAGTTAAATTTAGAATAGGAGACCAAGCTCACAATCTCCACCCATTCTTCATTTGGACTATCTTGCACCTTTCAACAATTGGAATCTGAGCTAACGAAAATGTACTACTGATTCTAACTGATAATGAATTATAATGCTGAATGGTTTCTAAAAGTGCATTATTTGCAATGCCAACACACTTTATGGGGGAATCAGGAAGTAACGTTTAGAAATGGGAGGGAGGGGGGAGCAGAGATTTGCTTCTTTGCCTTCCCCCTCTCATCAGACTCCTTGTCCTTCAATTAAGTGGTTCTAGGAAGTACATTCCTGCTGCACTCAAATCCAGTACAGAGAAACATTCTCCTTTTATCAGCCTCATGGATAAATATAAGAAGATTATGACCAATTCCCCAGGCAGAATATGCCTCTTCTGGTATGCAGGTATTAGTGGGCTTATCAACATTGAATCCCCACTCAATGCAGACCTAATGCCTGTCAGCCTACTGATGTGCAGATAGCTGCTGGGCTGAATGGGAAGAAAAGAGGTTCCCTGTATTCTCATTGGGCATGCTTACATGTCACCCTATGTCGCCATATGGCACACTACAGCGACACAGAAATCATGTGGATCTACACATGATTGGCAGCTATGTTGTGATAGTGGCATATGTCCCCATTTTAGTGCACCACTATGGCGATGTAGTGGTGAAATCAAACCAGGCACCATGCACACAGTGCAGTATAGCCAGTTACTACGCCGTGCTTTAGTACTTCCAAAAAGAGGTACTAAGGCATGGCACCATAGCAATGTCGCCATATGGTGATGTGTAGATGCACCCATTCTCAAGGCAAGCTTGGGCCCTACTGTAAAGTCTTTCAGGGCATTAAGTATCAAAGTCACTACATAAAGCTAGGCTCCATATTATTCTGTTTCAGTTGCAGACTGTGGCAAGGGAGCAATCTGTTTGTAACCTTAAAACAGACAGCATTTTAGTGACGTTTACTGCTACTGAAATGAAAAATAATTGCTCACTACTGGCTATAAATTAAATAAGTTTATTTTGCCAAGGGCAATGTTTACTAGAAATTGTAAATAGCAAGCAAGTCAGAAATCGCGTAAATTGTGACCCTAGCTAATTAAATTCTGCATCTAATGGAGTAAAATTTATTGACAGCTCACTAAAATGAATTAAGAAAAGCAGTAACTGCATTTGTTGAAAGTAATAAAGTGTTGATTTTTTTTGCAAGCACTTAGAAGGTTATTATAAAATTGCTCTGGGCCACACCGTTAACATACAACAGCCAATTACTATTCTTTAATCAGGGAAGACATTCCTATTTATTGGAAAATAACTTACTTGGGCTATTGTTTCTAATTTTTATTCCTGCTTAAGAAATTGGACACTTATTAAATATTAAAACCAAGTCAGACAATAGATAGATCTCAAGTTAATGGTATCCATGTACCAATTTGCATTGCATTAACTTTGTTTTCAATCAGCTTGGCATTCCCATCCTATAATTTGGAATGAATAAACACAGACATCTTTGTTACAAAAATAGCTCCTAGTCTTCACAGTAGGAGAATGCATGTTTTCAGATCTACACAGAATACCAGGATTTCAATATTCTGAGACTATCAGTATCAAGATCTGGCATAGGGACATAAGACCTCTTTTGACTTCTGCTGTGACTGGGTAGGAGCTTGAGAAAGACTAACAAGGTGGAGGCATTTACTGTTTTCCTATGCAGGATAACATTGAAAATGATTTACAGAATGGGACCATAAAGCATGGAACATGCATTAAAAATATTTGGAAGGAACTAAGATTTGAGTAGTAAAGGCCTTGAAAGATTCAGCAATAATTGTTGTTGGCCAACCATTGGCATACAACAAAAGAGTGAAGTTGACATGGTATTGTGGAGGGTGAATGCAGGGTGTTACTAAAAGTAGTCAAGGAATCCAGAAATGTGCACGCAGAAAAGTGATATGGGGAAAACCAGTTGGAGAGACCAGAAGGATATATAATTGTTTTAATTCTACCCACTGATGATGTATATATATTGGGGATCTGATGAAAAGTGGATGCCATCGGGAGTCCGTCTGAGAGCTTCACAATTTTTAAACATCAACAAGGTTTTTGTTAAAAATACTGATAACCTCCCTCTCGGCTGCATGGAAGCAAATAGGTTGGCAGCTAATTATATGAATATATCTTTATATTAGCAATGAGGGCAAGCACAGAAAATGGATATGGCAGCTTTTCATAGATAATAACTATGAATATGTGTAGACATTCACCGTGCCCAATCTATGAGCACACAACTTATTTTAAACCATGTGATCATGGATTGGACACAGTGGGCGCATCCACATATGCAAGCA
>NW_017729030.1:32504351-32528109 GCF_001723915.1 Gavialis gangeticus | reverse complement strand
AGAGAGAGAGAGAGAGAGAATGAGACAGAGACAGCTATCAGTTGGACAATGTTTTATTGATATATCTACAGTGTTAAAGCAAGTCTCTGATCATAATAATAAAGTGAATTCTAAATACATGTTTCATGAATTCATGAATATATATTTTGCTGCTCTCCCACAGGGGAGATGGCCCCCACACAGGGGTTACAGCCCCCCAACAGAGGGTTCAGCCCTCACACAAGGGCTATGGCCCCCCAACACAGGATTTAGCCCCACAACAGGGGATTCAGCCCCCACACAAGGGGTTTGACCTGGAGGGACATGGGCAGTGGGGTTCCCCAGGACTCGGTCCTCGGGCTCCCACTGTTCAATATCTTCATCGGCGACTTGGACAATGGGCTGAAAAGCACCTTGTTCAAGTTCACAGATGACACTAAGATGTGGGGAGAAGTGAGCATGCTAGAAGAGAGGGACAGGCTACAACTAGATCTAAACAGGTTACAGAGATGGACGGATGAGAATAGGATGGGTTTCAATACGGACAAGTGCAAGGTATTGCACTGGGGAGGAAAAGCCAGCAGCATACCTACAGGCTGGGGAACTCCCTTCTTGTCAGCGCAGAGGCAGAAAAGGGTCTTGGAGTTGCTATTGATTTCAAGATGAACATATCCTGGAGTCTAATTTTCTTCCTGTGCTGCAAACTTGCAGTGCGGGGAACATTTTTTCATTCCTCCACGTGCCTGTTGCCCCACCTTAAAGGGGTTTGAGACGGGGCAAGAGGCATTTGCATGCTTGTCTGGACACGCCCAGTGTGTGCACACATTCACCAGTGTTGGAGCTGCTCTGGGAACCCAATCTAAGTAGGCTGGGATAGGAAGAGGAGTAGGAGAGATTGGAGGGTGGGAATGGGGAGAATAGCAGGTCTGCAAGGGAGGATGGCCAGTCCAGGAGCGGTTTGGTGGGGTGGGGGTGGTGGGGAGAGGGAGGAGGGTCTGGCAGGTCTGCATAAGGTTGTCCATCTAAGGGTGAGGAGATCACCGGGCTAAAAATTGCCCTGTCAGGATAGGTGGAAGTAGGAAAAGAACAGCATTGGGACTGTGGTGTGTGGCTGGACTTTCCCTACCCCAGAGCTGCTCTCTGAGCATGTGTAAATGTTTATTAAATCAGGCTAAACCATTCCCAATCTAATTTAGTTCACCTCCTCAGGCCAGCCACCTAACCTCCTTAAACATCTGTACACAGATCAGCACTTAGATCAACCTAACCCTAATTAGGTTAACCCGAGTGTAATATCTGCACATGCTAATATGTATCAGCCCTATACAATGGTATGCAAGTTTTCTGGCTCTACTTAAATTGGTACTGTTCTGTAAAAGTAACTATCAAATAATTCATAATATTTATCTTCATTAGCACAAATTGAAGTTATAAATCCAGTGTTCCATTACTTTAATAGTTCATGCAGCTATCACAATTATCTTTTTGGTCTGCCCACTAACTGTTGAACTGCCAGTGATTGGTGCTGGGTGGGGGCTTCAAGTCCAAATGAGTTGACTTAGCCCATTGCAGTCAGTTCCATCCAGAAGAGAAGCCTAAAAGAAGGCTGTCCAAGCAACCAGGGAGCAAGGGATCAGGGCAAAGCAAACAGGGCAGTTTGCTAGTCAGTTCTCAGGTCAGTTTGCCACCCCACTCTTTGAAGTGGAGCCTTAAGTTTATTCAGAGGGAAGAGGCTTGCAAGGAAGGACTTAGATATCGTGGGGACATGATGGGCAGTCAGACCTCCCACTACTGCCATGTCATGCACCTCTGGATTCTCTGAGGCTTCTACCCAGACAGAACTCTTGGTGGTGGAGGCTTTGGCTCGGGTCCTGAGTTACAGAGGATGCCAGCATGGCTCCTGGTGACTGGAAGCAGGGACAGGGATAGCCCCATGTGTGTGCAGGGGGTGCTGTGGTGGAGTCTCTAGAGAGCTACTGGAGGATCAGGAGATGGTGCCACAGCAAGGATTTTGGCTTTTTGATCATGGAATTTTGTTCTGGGTTAGAGGCTTGTTGGGAAGAGATGACATCCACCTCATGCCAAGGAGGAAGAAACTTTTTCTTCCAGGATGGCTGACTTGCTGGAAAGGGCTTTAAACTAGGTGCACTGGGGAGATGGGTATGCAGGCAGGAATGCAAGCAGGTGGACAGCCAAGCAGGAAGGACATAGAAAGAGTGGTCAGGGAGGTGTTAAGAGGTTGGAATGATGTCAAGACAGTGGGGAACTGGGGGTTACCAATAGGGGACTTAAGAGCCTACACACAAATGCTAGGAGTATGGGGAATAAGCAGGAGGAATTGGTACTCCTGCTAGAAAATAGGGAACATGATCTTGTTGGAATAATGGAGATCCGGTGGGACACCATCCATGACTGAGCTGTATGCATAGAAGGCTACAGGCTGCACAGAAGGAATTTGGTAGGGAGGAAGGGAGGAGGTGTAGCTCTCTATGCAAAGAAGTAGTATGCCTCCACAGAGACCCAGATTCATTTGAGAGAAGGATGACTCGAGACCCTGTGGGTCAAGATACAGTGGGGAGAAGGGGACTTGATGATAAGTGTCTACTACAGATCACAACACCAGGCAGAGGAGCTGGATCTGGAAATTTCCAAAGAGCTGATGGAGGCTGCACATTGAAGGGGCATGGTTGTCATGGGTGACTTCAATTACCCTGACATCTGCTGGAAGGAGCACTCAGCCAGATTTGACCAATCACATAGATTTTTTACCTGTGTGGAAAAACTGTATTTAGTAGAAGAGGTGAACAGCCCAACCAGGGGGAAGGCTTTATTGGAGCTAGTTCTAGCCAAAAGGGATGACCTGCTGGGAGAGATGAGGATTCAGGGTAACCTGGGAGACAGTTATCATGAGATGACAGAATTCACTATCTGTCGTAGGACACGGAAGTCATGCAGTAGGACAGAGGTGCTTTACTTCAGAAAGGCTGCTTTCAATTATCTTAGGCAAATAGTGGAAGAGACCCTATGAGAAGAGGGTCTGGAGGGAAAGGGATTTCAGGAAAGGTGGTCATTCCTCAAAGGAGTGATCTTCAGAGTGCAGAAAGGGTCCATAACTGGATGCAGGATAGGTGGTAAAGGGGCTGGGAAGCCATCTTGGCTTACCAGAGGAGTCAAGGAGTGCTTAAAAAAGAAAAGAAAGAGGCTTATGAACAGTGGAAACAAGGATTAGTCACCAAGAAGAAATACACAAATATAGCCCATACTTGTAGGAAGAGAATAATGAAGGCAAGAGTGATGACTGAGGTCAGGTTGGCAAACAAAATCAAGGACAACAAGAAGTCCTTCTTTAGGTATATAGGGAGCAGGACGAACACCAAGTGTAATGTTGGGCCCTTGCAGAATGGGACTGGACAGCTGATAACAGACAATCAGGAGAAAGCTGAATTCTCTAATGAATACTTTACATCAGTGTTCCTACATGCAAATGGTCCTCGCTCACCTGAACGGATACTGGATGTATGGGGGGGGTGCATTGCCAAACAATAGTCAATGTTGAGGGACCACTTAGAGTGGCTGAATGTCTTCAAGTTGACAGGGCCGGATGTACTGAAAGTGCTAAGGGAATTGACTGGAATCATTGCAGGACCATTGGCAAAAGTATTTGGAGACTTGTGATTCTCAGGAGAGGTCTCAGATGATAGGAAAAGGGACAATGTGGTGCCAATATTCAAGAAGGGGAAGAGGGAGGATCCAGGAATCTATAGGCCAGTAAGCATGACCGCGATACCCAGTAAAACTTTGGGAAAAATTATCAAGAAGTCCATTTATGAGAGACTAACAGAAGGCATGATGCTGAAGGATAGCCAACATGGTTTTGTTGTGGGCAGGTTGGGTCTGACTAACCTCGCCTCCTTCTATGATCAAGTAATGAACCACTTGGATGTGAGAGATATGGTTGGTGTCATATACTTGGATTTTTAAAAGGCCTTCAATATGGTCTTCCATGACACTTTTATAAAAAAATTGGGGGATTGTGGTCTAGTAGAGTCCATAGTCAGGTGAGTTGGGAACTGGCTAAGGGGTGAAACTCAGAGAGTGTTAGTGGATGGGTCTGTAACATCTTGGCAGGAGGTGGCCAGTGGTGTCCTGCAGGGCTGGTTCTTGGCCCCATGCTATTCAATGTCTTTATCAACAATTTAGATGAGGATGTGGAAAGCACGCTGGCCATGTTTGTGGACAATAGTAAATTACAGGAAAAAGCAGTCACACTAGGGGATAGGCTGCAGATCCAAGTGGACCTGGACAAGCTGGAAAGGTGGGCAGAGCAGAACTGGATGCAGTTCAATAAGGATAAATGCAGAGTGCTTCATCTGGGAAGTGTGATCAAAGAGTCTTCTTCTGGCCGGTCATCAAACTGGCCACCACTCCGTCTAGGGCAGTCCACCCTGTCTTTCCTGCCACAACTGGTTGCAATCAAATTGATGTAATAAGCGGGAGGCTGCCCACTCAATACCCGATGCCAAGGGATTTACACACAGCTTCAACCATTCCTTTACCATGTCCCATGCCTCTCAGATGGCAACCAAAATTGTACCTCTGGCTAGAAGCCAGGCCAAACTGCCCCTTGCTGGGCCTCTCATAGTCTACACATGCATGCCACCCACTCTCATGGGGTCTCACTCACTCCATCCCCTCTCACAGGACCTCTTTCATACCACCCATCAGTGGGGCAAACTCTATATCCCCATCCGGGGCTTGGGGTCTTGCACCCACAGGGACTCATGTGTCTCTCCCTAGGTGTGCCTGGCCACACTGTCTGTTCTATAACCACTGGGTAGTGGGGCTGGAGTTATAAGGCACCCCTACCCACCTTTCATTGGAAAGGCAACTGGCCTAGCTTTTCTGAGGAGATACCCTGTCACAGAAAGCCCCACCTGGCCATCCTTCCCCAGTAGGGTACAGTTTCAAGTCATACCCAGGACCAGGAGCCTCCTACCATCCCCATACCTCCTGCCCTTACCTCAAAGGATGTTCTGAGCAGCAGCTCAGCCCGCAGCAGACTACTGGGTCAGCCCTGAGGGCCTGAACTAAAATAGAGTCTGCTCAGCCCTCTCCTCCAATCACATGGCCCTCACAGGGTCATGTGACCTCATCAGCCTACACCTGCCGGCTTCCCTGCTGCCACTCAAAACCCTTAAAGTGACAGGCACCAAAGGTTCTGTCACAGGGAGAAGTAACCAATGACATGAATATAGGTTAGGAGGACATGTCCTGGCCTCAAGGTTAGGGTTGATCACAGGATAAACACAAGCTGTCAGCAATGCTGTAGTCAGCAGAGCCAAGAGCATTAGCCAACGCATCACAAGCAGAGCTAAGGAAGTGATACTTCCTCTCTACTCAGTGCTGGTGAGACCCCCAACTGAAGTAGTGTCCAGTTCTGGGCACCACACTTCAAAAAAGACAGAGAATTTTGAAAGGGCCCAGAGAAGGACCACAAGAATGATGAAGGGCCGGGAGGACAAACCTTACAAGGAAAGACTTAGGGAACTGGGACTGTTCAGCCTGGGAAAGAGAAGACTGAGCGGGGGACTTGGTGGCTGTCTGTAAGTAAATAAGGGGTGAATATCAGGAGCTGAGAGAAAAATTGTTCACCAGGGTGCCCCAAAGGAGAATAAGGAGCAATGGCCATAAACTGTTAGAGGATGGTTTCAGCTTGGATGCAATGAAGAACTTATTTACAGTAGGGTTGACCAGAATCTGGAATAGACTTCCCAAGGAGGTGGTGCAGTCTCCAACCTTGGAAGCCTTCAAGAGGAGACTGGGCAGACAGTTGCTGGGATCATTTGATCTCAGCAGTATTCCTGCCCAGAGCAGGGAGGTTCGATTCAATTAATATTCTATGCTGCAAGTTGCTATGGGCAGATTCTGGGCAGATCACAGCCAGGCATGTTTGGTCATGCCAGTACAGCTGACCATTTTTACTTTTGCTACTGGCATTGGCTGGGCCAGGGCCCTAGCGTCTGCTGCAGCTGGGATAATAGATAACACCCCGAGGTCACCAGGCTTTTCAGAAATGCAAACTGAGCAAAGAAAGTTAAACAAATAAACTAGCATTTAGCTGTCTTCCAGCAGTTCTTCCCTGGCTTCGTCTTCTGGCCAACTCTTACTTTCAGAGATATTGCATTCAGAGGCATTGTACTGTGGGCTTGTGCAACCAAAGCAAACAAACAGAATGAACAAGCAAACAAATGAACAGGCAGAAGCCCTGCTCTTGGCCCCTCCTGGTGGCTGCTTAACCCTTGGTAACTCCCATCTCCAGGCAGCCTGCTCCCTGCCAGGTACAACCCCTTGAGGCTGCTTTCAGCATCTTTTATCCTTCCCCCTGCTGGCCCACATGGCTAACTCTTCCGCATTTACCACACCTGCATCAGCTCCCTCGCTGGGAAACTCACTGCGTCCCAGGACCTGGTTCCCCAGCCTTTAATGAGTTCTTCCAGGTCTGAGGTAGCCATGAGGAGGTGTTCCCAGGGTGTGGGGCTGTTCAGACTCCCCCATACCCATATGGTCCATATAAATGTTTTATATTTCATTATTTTTATAATTTGGTCACAGTTTTGCTCTTCATTAAATTTACTTTAGTGAATATATACCTATAACAATATCTGAAATTAGTAGGACTTAACTTCCTGAGAAGGGAGATGATTTTTCACTTGCCCATGGTCTATACTCTAGGTTTGTTGTTACTAAGCATCAGGAAGTTCAGATTTGTACTGAAAAGAGACAGACTTCTTTTATCTCCAAAGTATAGGCAGAGAAGGCTTCCATGAGATGCTGCCGTCTCTGAACATAACTATCACAAGAACTGCCTTCCTTGTATTGTAGATTTAAACTAGAGGTAAACTTTCCCAATATCTGTGAGATCAAAAGTGAAATACTTAAGGCAACTCTGCCTCTTTTTCCTTCAGGGAGTCATCTGGCAGCCCTAAGAAGGCTTTCTCCTATAGGGTATATTGTGGACAATCCAGTATCATAACTTCTACTTCAAGTTGGAAACCATAAGTGTATATATAATTAAACATTTCTAATAATAAAAGTGTTTGTATTACATTGTAGAAATGGATTAAGGTTAAAGGAAATTTTTAGTTTTCAAATTTAGTTGCCCATCCATGACTTTACTAAGACCCCTCACATAAAAAAAACAGAATAAGGGTATGTCTACACTTTGTTTACAGAAGTAACTGCAGTACAAAGTAAAGATACCCCATGAATTTATGTAACCTGAATTTGGAAGCAGCCTAGCCATGGCAGACAGAGCTCAATGTGGGCTAATTTACACTGTATTAATTTCTTTAAATCCAACAATACTACTTTTACAGTGATCTTCCTTTCACGCTTTGTATATTAGCCTCACTTGGTAAACCTATTTCAAGTCAGAGTGAGGAATTTATGCATCCTTTGGGCTCATACAGTGGCTAGCATAATAAGGTGCAGGTCCTGAATGAATGCACTGGACACAGTCATAAGATAAAGGGAAAATAAATAAGCACCTATTCCTATGCACAGAAGATGATATCCTGGCTCAGCTGAAATGAACAGTCTTCATTGGGAGCATTTACCTGTGTGCTTTACTGTGGAGTTGACTAATTAGCTCTTCAGTAAAGTGTCACCATCTACACTTGGATCAGTATTAGGGGCAGTAAATTAACTAATTCCACAATGAGATAGTACTGTCAAAACAGGCTGAAGGCCTTTTTCTTTTTTCCACACAGCCTGTCCACCTCTCCCAAGGCAGAGGTGCTGGCCCCAGCCTGTAGCTCCCACTAGCTAAAGATGCAGGAGGACCTGAGCAATTTGCCCCAAGTAGCACAATTTGCTCCACACCAAAGTGCATGTTCAGGCACAAATCTCTGGCATGAATTTGTACCACTGATACTTGAGATGTTGTAAGCGCATGTGTCTGCATGTGTGGATGCCCCCTCTGGCGTGGTACATGGTCCTGGGACCGGGGCTGCCAATCAGCTCTTGGTGGTCTCAGCCCCAGGACTGCACAAGAATGAGTTTGACACTCTAGTGCTGTCCCAAGATGCAGTTGCCAATCAGCTGACTGATGGCGTGAGACCTGAGACCACATACTGAACTGGAGTGTCCCAGCTTTCCCCACTTCTAGACCCATGGCCCCAGGAGCTCCAAGGCAAATATGTGGAAGTGGGGAAATTCAGGGTTCCCTACTTGCCATGACCACCCCCACCAATCTTGCCAAGACAGCTCTCTGGACATTGGGAAAACCAGGTAAGTGCTCCCTGGGCTTGACAGGACTGATTCCTGTGCAGGAATTCCTGGGACCTACATAACAGGGCACCTTAAATTCAGAGAGCACTTGCTGAGGGCAGCAGAAGAGTGAAATCAGCTCTGGGATGCCTGCCCTTTCCCATTATAAAGCAAATAGATGTCCACCGTAATAAAGTGGCACCATTTATTACTACCTTCTGTTGCATTCACTTTGTGCTGTGACAAAAGGTATGGACATCTATTTGCTGTTGCTTTGTGCCACCATAAAAATGTTTAGAGTGGCACAAAGGCAACATATCTTTCTACCCTGAGATCCAGAGAGGAGGGCAGGAGTTCAAACACACCCCTCTACGTAGCATCTAGATCTTAAAAGCTCTGTGGCAGATGGTGGCTGATTTCATTTGCCTATAAGAAGCATCTATCTGTATCAATAGACTGCAGAGGGAGTCTAGGTACCTGATTCTGTTTCCTTGGATCAGCTTCTTGAACCAGAATCCAAAACCTACCTTGGAGGTACCTATGGTTCTTGCTCATGGTTATGCCATGCTACAGATAATGGTAGCACCATAGTCAGTAAATTATATTTAATTTAAAAAGTAAACACTAAAAGTAAAAGTAGCACTGTACTAGCTTTTTTCATAGTATGAGTTTTCTTTTTATATTCTATATTATGTCAGCAAACAATTTTAGAAAACCCAGTGAAGTCATTTGAAAAACTCCCAATAACTTAGCTGACTGGGTCTGTCCCTTTATGCTCTTGACAAAATATACAGGGGATTCTTAAAGACACACACAAATTCAGCAGCCTGACCTTTCCCCTCAGAGTCACAATTAAACATTAAACCAGTTAATGTAACCCGAAGTGATTACAGACACGGCCAATTTGGCTTTAAAGCACTGTCACTACCTAAGGCAGAAGGAACTTGAACTCTCTTCTTCGTGACAGCTAAGTTACAAGAACGATGACTTCAGCACCCATGGATGGACAACACCAGGTTGTTGTAATTCCCCTCTTTGAACCAGGCTGGTACAAAGCAATTGTATACAAAGACTTACACCGCTAGCATTATTGTTGTTAATGGAGTTGTGAGCATATTTTCCCAGAAACTGCACAGGAAATTTATCCCAAACTATTCAGTACTATACTGATGATTTGTTATCATAGCCCACATGTGCTGTACTGCATTTTCCTTCTGCATAGGTGCCCACCTTCCAGTGCTAATTTTTGTACGTAGGTATTTGATTTTTTTGTTAATCCTTCATATCCAAATATCATTAAAACCTGCTCAGAAATAATCCTACATCTTTAAGAAAACTAGTTATTTGATCTTTTAGATTATACCCTAAAAGCATAAGAACACATGAGAACTAGGGAATCTGTTTAGTAAACTAGATTTCTCAAGGTAGTTTTGGAAATCACTTCCTCTTCGGTTGAATGTGCTGATTTGCTCTGTCCTGCTTCACAGAGCATAGAAAGTGGTGCCTGGGGAACATGTAAAGGTTCTTGCTTTTTTTAAAAATGACTACTCAAGTGTACTACCCCTTCTGTTTTTCCTTGAGAAGAAAAAAACTATAGAAACAACACATGTCAGATAACTGGGCAGAATAGAAAATTTAAGGAGTCCTTCCAGTCACTCTCAGTGAAACTGGCACATAAACAGAACAAAAATATTAAGAAAGGACAGCAAATGTTTGTTTTGTTGAACTATGATTACAGATTGATTTAAAAGTATTATAGAATGTTATTGTGATGAAGAATGAGTTTGTTGCTTTAAGCTTAAAGCAGCAATAAAATGTTATTTATTTTCAAGGCATCTACATGGGTATAGTCCCACATGTCCATGTGCTACACATGGAACCAGGATCATGATCAGACCAAGAAAGAGCTGAGGATCCAGAGATGCACAAAAACACAATCATTGATTGCCTGGGCTAGAGAAGTTTGTCTATTATTTGTTACTATTATTAGACAACTCAATTAGCCCTCTGAGATACACTCAGGATGATAACATCTTGCTGGGGTCTTCTGGCTGGGGTCATCTGATCTGGCTGGGGTCGTGTGACCCCAGCACTCTTTCCTACCCAGGACAGGGAGTCAGACTTGATGATCTGATGAGGTCCCTTCTGACCCTAGCATCTATGAATCTTCATACAGCTTTTGTTCTTTGTTCAGGGACACGGGTAAGGTGACATAGCATCCCATTGCCTTTCTCAGATATTGCAAAAGCAAAAATGGGTTGGCAAGCCACAAATCAAGAAGGCCAGTAAGTGGAGGCCAGACATGACTGAGAGGTATGAAGTCCAATTTGACACAACATCTTATTATGATAGGGGCAGTAGGCTAGAGATGGTCAAATGTTCCTTCTGCTGTTGCCAAGTGCTGGGAAGATGTTAGAACTGAATTGTAAGTTGAGAACGAAACGAACCCCAAGGAAGGAGCGAGGTAAAATCAGAAAGCTTACTTCCCACTACTGTACTTGGCAGCAGTAGATTCTGTATCACTCAGAGTCCTAAAATCAAGACTGGATGCCTTTCTAAAAGATATCCTCTATTTCAACTACAAGTTATTGGACTAGATTGATTAAATACTAGGTGAAGTCCTAGAGCTTGTGCTGGAAGTCAGAATAACTTATTCCCTGACCTTCAAATACATGAATTTGAAGATGCATTTTGAGGTTTTTTAAGGACTGCAAATCTCCTTAAAGGCACAAATCTTGAATTTTCCCTTCCAGATTTTAAAATAAAACCTTTTCTTTCATTTTTTTCACTTTCTTTTGCCGTACTAAGCTGGCCTATCTTTGTTGTCCTCTCACAGATAAATGATTATTCAGCATGAATACAAAATACTCCTAGCAGACATATCGTAAGCTAAAACATGTTTTCTCAAGCCATTTCCTGAGACTAAGATTTTAAGAGGATCTTAAGGTACCTCGCTATCCAGCTGTCACAGAATCTAAATGAGGGTTGGGCACCTCGTTCCCTTAGGTTTTTTTGAAAACGCCAGACTGAAAAATGGCAAATGTCGAACAAATCTGTTTTAAAAAGAATCACAACCTGTCTGTGAATAATTTACAAACATAAAAGAACTAAATTTAGATAAGTTGTTCTCAGCAAATAATTCAACCAGCTCCAGTCAACTCTGCAAGTCTTACAAATAAATTGCAGTATCAGATATTTCACATTGCTTAGCATATTTTAGACAGACAGAAACTTTTCCATGCCAAATGAAAGCAGTATTAATTCTTCCCAGTCCCTCTATCCTCCACATCAGTATTCCCCTGTGTTACCCAAACTTCTGTCAGTGAAATTCCCTTACTTCTGCAAGAAACAAATTTTCCTTCAGCTAAATCATCACAGATGTAGTGAATATATATATTCACTATCCCTGTAATTTATGCTCGCTAACTCTAAAAAAAAACATTAATTAAAACAATCCTTACAGAAGATGCATGGATTCAGTTCTTTAGTTTCTGAACTTTGTATTTGAAAGGAGGTTATTTAAAATGTTCACTCAGAGATTCACAGTAGTAATTCCCAATCCCCAAAGAAATAAGCACTCCTCACGAAGCTTTCAAACACAGCTTTTCAAGTAAAGCTATTTAATTTTATCATCAAAATATAAAAATTAAAGACATTAGCAGCATCTGATTAAATTAATGGTGTGGCATACTTGATTGCTTTGGCTTATTACTTTACTCTTTTCTTCTTTGTTTTGTGTTTTCTTTTAGAATTATTTCATATAGCAATATGCAAAACAATAATCTTATTAAAGCTGTAACTAGAGGTCAAGTCTACTTAAAATGACTTTAGTAAACATTTTTAATGCAATGAAACTTTCCTTACATTGCTTTAAAAGATCAAAAGGATATTGGGTTTTCCCTCTCCTTTAAGAAATAACCATGGTGATAAATTCCCTTACAGAAAGGAGGTTAACTTATATGCCTAGGGTGATTGCAAAATCACAGAGAAAATGTTTTCTTTTTTTTTTTTTTTAAGTTCTTTAAGCACTACTTCTCTACTTGGAATCTGATCCTGAAAGCACTCTGATTATGCCTGCTGGATACACTCAGTATAATGCAGAAGGAGCCTAGGATAAAAGACATCTCTTCAAAGATAACTTAGCAGTATCCAGAGAGCAAGAAAATGAGACGCAGAGAGAGAGAGAGAGAGAGAGAGAGAGAGATGAACTCCACAAGAGGCACTTCTCCACTTTGAACGCTGGATAATGACAGCAAATTAAAAAGTACTTTATGAAAAAATGAATGAATTAAATGGTGGCCCTTATTCTTCACTACCTTGCCCTCATGATGTCATTTACAATGACATCATTGGACAGTGACTAAAAAAGTTAATGTAAAATATTACTATTCTGGTTTGGTAGTAGTTCAAAATCCATGTTCACCAATGTAAATTACAGCATTAAAGCACTGAAGAGTCCAACACTGATGATCTTTAAATTAAGTTGTAGATTTCACAGTAATTGTAAAGAAACCACACATTTCTTCTTTCATGCTGCCTGGGTCCTGTCTGAAACAGTGGAGTTCATCATAGTCTACTCTGCCTCCTATGGTCCAAATATGATAAATGAAATATCAAAAGAAATCAAAAGTGATCAGCAAGGAACCTGGTTTTCTCCTAATAAAAAATATCACAAATTCCATGATAAAAGATTGCAAATTCTATAATAAAACCTTCAAAATCCATGATTAAAGAGAAAGGCCACATATATATATATATATATATATATATATATAGGTATCAGTTGAACACAATGTTTATTGGTATATTTACAATTTTAAAGCAATTTGGAAGCCTGCCAGTGCCTCAATCACTATAATAAAATCAAGTCTAAATACCTATACATTTTGGCATTTGATTTGTGGGATTTTATGATGGAAAATCTGAGGTCCCCCTGCCCCTTTAGCTCACAGTACACAGATCTAGGCCTCTCACTCCCAAGACACAGCCCCTCAGCCCTGCTGGTGCCCCTCACTCCCCCCACCCCACAGCCCCCTGGCTCTGCTGGTGCCCCTCACCTCCCACCCACAGCCTCCTGCCCCCCCAACCCTCCCAGAGGGGGCCCCCAGCTGTCAGGGCTATGAGGCCAGGGACCTGGGATCACTCATGCCCCCCCCCCAGATCTGTGCATGGGGAGGGGGTGGGCACGGGCTGCCTGATGCAGGTTTCGGCTCCTACAGCCCAGCTGTTGTGACCCAATGCTGCAGGGAACATCAGGGCCACACAGGGAAGCTCGTTGCCACTTCAAGCTCCGTATTGCTCTGGCAATGTGTCCCCTGCCTGCACAGCAGCAGTGAGGGGCACTACCCCATGCTGCTGCCCCCTACTGCTGCTGCATGTGCAGGGGATGCCTATACAGGACAGTGTGGAGCTTACAGCAGTGCAGAGCTTTCCCATGTGGCCCTGCTGTGCCCTGCAGCACCACGGCACACCCACTGGGCTGTAGAGGCCCCAGGGAGAGCAGTAGGGTGGGGAGCCCAAGCCTGCAGTGGGCAGCCCATGCTCACCCCTGCCCTGCACATAGATCTGGGGGGCAAGGATCCCCCATGACCCCCAGGAGTGCGCACAGTGGCGGGGAGCCAGCCCAACCCCCCACTATCTGCCTGGATGAGCTGCCCACGGTCCCATCCCACTCCCCTCTCAGGCTCTGCAGCCGTGCATTGCGGCCCCATGCACCACTCAGCTGGGCAGCAGTCCCAGCCCCAGCCCTATGCAACTCCCTCCCAATGGGGGCCTCAACCCCCACCTCCTCCTCCCACTTACCTGTGGGAGCTGCTGTCCAGGCTGCCTAGTGGCCATGTGCATATACATGCACGTGGCACCCCCTGCCTGGCCACCCTCCTTCTGCTCCCTCCCAGCCCCTTGCAGGCTGGAACTCTGCCAGCCTGCAGACAGCTCTTTGCAAAACTACAAAATCTGTGAGTTTCTTTGTTAAAATGAGAAGGTGAAAACTCACGGTTTTCTCTGTTTTTCCATGGGAAACAGAAAACCTGATTCCCTGGTGATCAGAGTAATGATTGCTTTATTCTGGCTTGCAATTACTAAACCATCATACTTTCTAAAGCATTATGATGGTTTCTACACAGTTTATAATGCCAGGAAATCAGAGGAAAGAGAGATGGTAAATTAGACATCATCTACTCTAGGAATTCATACTGGGTGCGGTTCTGCATAGAGATGCTGCACTCAGTTCTTTGAATCCTCTAGGACAGAAATAACGTTTAAGTAGTGCATAGGCAGCAGGTCAGTCCTGTGGCCTGGAGTGAATTCTTCCATAAAGAACAGAACTTGGCAAGACCTTTTTAACAAAACCAAAAACAATTGTCTGAAAGAGAAGGATTTGGCAAGGTTTGGGATATTTTTAACTAACATGCACCGCACCAAAATTCCAGCAGAGCTGAGAAATCACTTCCTATGCAGTCACATAAGAGTGCCAAGTAAGTGAGTCATATAACAAGCAAATGAGTCATGTAACAATGCCAGGCAAGTGGAACATGAGCCTGGGCCACTGCTTGCATGGGGAGGTCCCAGAATGGAGCGCACACTCCGATCCATTCTTCCCCTCTCCCGCTCATGTCCTGCACTTTCCCATCTCCAGCTCCAGCAGCAAAAAGTGCAGAGAAGCAATGGCAGCATACAGTGTAGGAGCCGTGGTCAGCAGCTTGCTGCTGCTGGGGAACAATCAATATGCATATCAGCAGCAAAAACGAAGGTGATATCTCCGGCTGTTGCTTCTGCACTGTGCACCACTGTCACTGCTCAGAGCTCAGTTACACCCCACTTCTGATGTATAAATGGATTAGTTTGACAGGTCAAAATGGAAACAATGAAAAACTGTCCCACACCAGCAGACACCTGGCAGTCACAAATGAATTTTGCTTTGAAGCCCACACTTAAAGAGAAACTCAAAGGGTAAAACCATACAACTGAAAAGATTTGCCTAAGACAGAAGTATAACTAAACCAGACAAAGCCAAACACTGGAGCACTGATTAGCCTATTGCAACTCTACTCTCTGGAGGAGCAGAAGCAAATGCTTTTCTCTCAGCACAGAGAGCCAAGCCATCTTAAATGCCACTGAAAAGGTAAATACATGGACAGTGGATGTGTGGAGGTGGGGATTTATTCATTTCTGACACAAAAATCTAAAGCTTGCAAAGTTTTCTGCCATTACTGTTTCTCAGCAAACATTTATCTATAGTTAAATGTATGCTAGACATTCTGCTAAATAGAATATTGCTGAGTTTTTATTTAGGGATTATGCATGCCGTACCCTTTGCGTTACCAACAGGAAAAGACATTCTCTTGAATCACTCAGACAAGTCCACTTGCAATTCTCTTCCTCGGGGTGGCCACCAGACAGTGTTAGCTAGAATGATACTACACCAGAGCAAGAATTCTAGCAGTATACAGGCACTGTTAAATATGAGCTTGGGCTTCACCTGTAGAGGAACCTACCAAAGAATTCAGTGCAGCCAGTCAGCCCACAGCTGCACAGATGAAGTGAACAGTATGAAAGTCACTAATACTTCTTATGAAGGCCAGCAACAGATTTTGTGGTGCACTAAAGCCACCCCTTCTACACAGCTTACTAGGAAAAATAATTTGTCTTAGGTATTTGTTTCAGATGATATTCCTTTACCATGTTACTGTCTCTTAAGTAGCTGACTTCTAGCTGTTTTTAGCAAGTAACTAGCTGACTAATAATGGCACATTTGGAATAGCTTGGGATAGCTGATATAGCTTTATATAATTTATTGTTTCATAAAGTCTTAATCATCCGAATGTGACAACTCAGTAGCTAACCATCTTATTACTTTATTGTTCTAACTTTTGCTCTCCCCCTCTTCTTCCATGCCTTTGCAATATTCTTTGGAGCACAGATCATTATTCACACATCACAGGCAGTGTAAGAAACAAATAAGGAAAAAATAAAGTATTTGTGGGATTTGTCATGAATTGCTCAGCCTGCAGTCATTGAACCTGGAAAGTCAGTTTTCACAATCAGCTAGGGCTGTGGGTAAGTGTTAGTATAGCCCAGAATGCATACCTCTGTACAACTTCCTGTTGCAAACAGGTTGGTGCACATGGACCAGACTGCACTTAAGAACTTGGCAAAATCATTGATGAAATGGCATGTTGTCATGGAGGACAGGGTCAGGGGCAATTTAGTGTAGAACCCTCAGTGAACGTTTTGCCCTAGCACTGATGTACCTCAAGCAAGATTTGCACATGAAGACTTGAACAAGCTGAAAGACAACAAAAGAGAAATGCTATGTAAAACTGAACATTTAATATTTTAAATGCTTAAAATGAGTTTTTTCTTCCTGTCATTGTTTACTTGAATTGTATCCTCCAGTTGTGACAGAAAGCTGGGATGGTCATCTTGAAACAGCTCTTTAGCACGCCACCTTCTTATAGTTGTATTCATAGAGCAGAAGTTTATTCATTTTGGAATTCCTGCACTCATGTCACCTACTGGCTAGCATCAAATAGTTTCCAGCTCTGCCCATATAAATCAAGGCAAGATATTTAGGTTTCTGAAGATTAATACATTAATAGGGCATGTATATAACTGTATGTATGCAAAATCTTCTTCTTGATCTTCTTCTTGCATGCTTGTGTAAAGTTTCAAACCCGGGCCTGGGCCATATTCAGGTCTTGCACTGAACAACTCTAGTGTGTATATAGTATTTCATAGAGAAAGTGCTAGAAATGAAATATTTGTATACTGCATTGGGAATTCTGAAAAGTACCTATTTGCCTTAATTCTTATTTATCTAAAGCTAAATTATAAACAGTCATGTAAATGGATACATCTTCCTCAGTTATACTGAAGTCCTTTTTCCATCTACTCAGGTGATATGGAAAAATCAGGCAATCCCTTTCACAGAGGTTTTCAGGAAAATCAGAGACTCTTCTTATATACTATGAGATTTGGTAAATTTGATTAGACATCCTTTGAGGTCAGTGCCAATTCTGAAGTGCACAATGGCAATTGCACACGAATAAGTTCCTCAAAGAATTCCTTTAGAAGTTGTCTCTCTTTTCTGTACTACACTTGTGCTTTCATCATTCATTGCTCATAAGCAGACACTAGTTACAACAGTATGGCCATCAATCTCCTTTCCCAGAAGCACTTGTTCTCAACTCCACACTAAGAGTGTTCAGGGATCACCCTACTGAATGGCCTAGGCACTGTTGCTTTTTCCATTTATCATTTAAGGATGGTGGTTGTGACGATGGTTAAGGTACGGTGGTTGTTACTCTTAACCTATGGTTGCTATAAGGAAAGCCTACCATGATCTTTAATTCTTTAAAATCAGAGGATGAATGTGACGTATCGGTGTGATCCAGTATCCTTTGCAGTCAATGGAAAGATTTCCAAAGAATAATTAAGCACTGAGCCTAAGTAGTATTATTAAATGTAAGTAGTAGTAGTATTTTGGGGAACATATCCAAAGTTACTTGAAATTATTAAAAAGAGTTTTTAATAAAAGCATATAGAATTTTCCAATTTACTCTTTTCAACTGAAACAGAACACTAGACAAAAATAGCACACCCCATTTTAAAAAGGAGCAAGAGAGAGAGAAACCAAGCAACTTTTTGCCTTTTAAAACCTTTATTATAAAAATAAGTGAAAGTGCAAAAGTATGTGGCCCTCTCAGGGGACAAGCATGACACACATGTCAGAACAAAAACACTCACATCGCCAGATATCAAAACCCCCTCCACTCCAAGGTCCTTCATGGGGTTATACTTTTAGGACTCGTTGTCCTTTTTCTACCTTGTCGAGGCTGCCCTTTGATGGCCCAATATGATACAAACCAGTCCACATTTTGTTTCAAGGTGAAGTGGCCAAACTCAAATGTAACACATGCCCAGACAAAAAAGGGCATCAGTGGAGCCGGCCCCTATATGCCAGCTTCTGCAGCTTTTCAGAATTGCCATATTGGCCTAGCCCAGCAGGAAATTGGCCAAAGAAGATCACACTCTCCTCAACTACTTGCTAAGCAATAGAGAAAATGTACGCAGTCACAGAGAAGTCAGAGCCCAGTGTGCCAAAGAATATGCTGAGGGTTACAAAGAGTGGTCACAGGCAAGGGCAAAGGTGACACGTAGGGGGAGCACAGATTGGCCACCACCAAAGCTGCCACTGGCTTCTGCAGGCAGTCACCGCTCACCACCCCCCCACACTGTGGATGCAGCCAGCGGTGTCTGCAGGTGGTCCCTGCTCACCTCTGACATCGCTGGTGGCAGCTGCAGGTGGTCGCCACTCACTGCTTGCCACCATGGTGCCCCCCCAGTCTCAGGAGGCACCAGTCATTCATGGGCAGGGTAGTCCAGGAAGACAAGATGAGAACCTCCTTTATTTGCTCCTTGCAGAAAGGACAAGCCACTGACACTGCAGGTCTAAGTGGTGGAAATCTGGCTATGGCCAAGTCCCTGTACAGCAACTGCCACTGGAAGTTATCATTTCTCTTGGTGATGAGTAGCTTGTACAGAGTGTGCCAGGATGGGCAGGCTTCCATTGGTGTTGCTGCCACCAGGCACTTCCCCCAGGTTGTACTTCCCCCAGGTCATGTCAGGGCAGAAGACAAGGACATGGGCATGACACTTTGGCTGTCCTCCTATACAGTGCCTTCCCAGGCAGGATTTTAAAGAATATCCTGCCACAGTTCTCCTTGAGCACTGTGTGGATACCTTTAAGAGTGTTATGTATAAGTTGGTACATTTGCCTAGGGATTGCAGGAGGGAACAGCAGAACTCTAGGCAAGGTACTGGCTATCTGAATAAACAAGTATTATTGTTATATAAGCTTAACTCCTTGGTCTTTTGAGAACAACACAAGCACAGGGGGGAGAGCATTGTACTGGGCCTACCACTCTCATTGCTGTCCATAGCTGGAGAAATAGGTAGCAGTGATGGGAGGAGTCTAATGATCTGCCCTTGGGGAAGGCTTATTGTGTGTAGAGGTGGTCCTGCAGGATAGCAAGTAAATCCACGGGGAGTGCAGCTTTCACTTCAGCCAAGAACTATGAAGAAAGAGGACAGAGTGCAGGCCCAATTGGTCAGCAGGGTCTTTTGCTAGCAGAAGAGAGTGAGAGAGACAAAGTAAACAATTTAGACATTTTGCAAAAACCTGCAGAGATTGATACAGATCATATTGGTAAAGCTTTGGCCCATATTCTAGGATTGCAGAATTATATCTCTTGACATCTCCATTTTTGCAGCGATCCAAGCACATCAAGGTCACCAATTCCATTTTCCAGTCCTTTATTTTCAGAATTACAAAAGCATACATAAATACTAAACCCTTTCTAAATGCAAAGCAATGTTATTGAAATTCACAATAATATGGCATTAAAGAATTGATTTGTCTCCATTGATGGAGAATCTAATTTAGGTTAAATAACTATGTTTATGAAATTGCTTCAGGATTTATTGGTTTTAGCATGATAACTCATCAACTACAGTTGAGCTTGCAGGAATTTGAGCAGAAAAGTTAATTAACAATAATTTTCAAACTGCCAAAAGCTGCTATAGGTTGAGTCAGTATTCCATATACATACCAACATACAGTGAGCTTAATAAAGAGAGCGCAACTACTTCTGCGCCACTGAACTCATTATTAAAATTAACTGAGGGATATTGATTTGGATATTTTAATCATTCAGAATGGTTAAAGGCAACAATAGCCCCAAAAGAGATAAATATTTCCTTTTATTGTTTATTAAAACTTTAACCATACTGATTCAATTAAATAATTCATGTTTTTCCAATAGTAGTTTGAATACATTTTTAAAGTGAATAATATGATGGGCAATAGCTAATATGTTAAGCATATTTTTCAAAGTGATCACCGAAAACAGTTATTCTTGAAGGGGGAAAAAATCAAATTAGTAGACCAAATCTAAATGTTCTTATTTTACTTTACTCATTGGTTATTCAGGCAAGAGAGCACTGGACTTCTAGTAAGAATGGAATAAAGACCAAGTTCAGGTTTAAGGATTTGGCCTTATGTATGTTATTAAAAATACCATATTTTTTGCATATACCATGCCCCTGAATATAACTGCATCCTATTTTTGCAAGGCCCCTGAAATTTAAAAAAAAATCTGCCATGTAGTATGAGTAAATGAGATCTGGGGTTTCTGGGACTCAGAGCAAGCGGCTGGAACCTGCACACTGAGGCTAGGGACTGTGCCTGGGGATGGGAGCCACGTGCTGGGGACACACAACTCAGTAGGGCCTGATCCAGCTTGCTGGTTCTGGAGCCATGCAGCACAGCAGGAACAAGCTACATGCTTGGATTGATCCTCTGAAGCCATGTGCTGGGCCCTGTGCCAAGTACTGGGTCGAATCCAACACTCCAGCCATGTACCTACCACACATGTTGGCCCAATCTGGCATGAGGTTGGGGAGGGACATTCCACCCAGGTCTGGAAATTTATAGCAGGAAGGGATGGGGGGAACAGTGAGTAAGTGATGGCACTATTAGTTGCCTTGGATCCCAGAGCCACAGCAATTACAGTAATACTACCACACCCCACTTCCTAATTTCTAGACTCTTGGAGAGCCCTGTTCCTCACATATAATGCATACCCCCATCTTCCTCAGCTGTTTCTTGGGGAAAAGATGTGCATTCATTATATGTGAAAAAATATGATAGCCTTTTACAAGGAAAAAAAAATAAGACACTGAAATTAAATACTGTAAAAATACTATTATGAAACCTGAAGTGCTGATTACTGAAGGTTGCCAATGCACATGCAATTTTCATTTGTATATATTTTAAATGCCTTTTTTTGTATCTAAAGCTTTAATAATCACTTCCAGGAGCGTTCAAATTCAGTAATTACTTTAACTGGCCCTAGACTTACTGGCTTCTCAGGTATAATTCATTTCTGAATGCTCTCCAGTTGACATATCATAAGTAATACTACCATGCCAACAAATCGTTGCTTTTCTAGACATTATGGACTTAATTCTCATTTACACTAAACATTTTAAATACAACCTGACATAAAGGGCCTTCACAATAGATGTGAATGTGACTGAGAATCAAGGCTCATCTTCTAGTTTAAATGAAAATGAGCATCATTATTACATACCAAACACATGGCATTGCTCAGCAAGCTTTAGTTACTAGGATGAGCCTATTTGCCTAAATTATGACTATTTGTGTAAGGATTGCAGGGTTGTGTCTATAAAGCTGCTTGAGCTTGATTTTCATTCCAAAAATTGTAGGACAGAATTAGTTGCGTCAGAGACAATGGAAAAATTAATTGGTCCAGATCCAACTCTGGCCTAATGACCTACTGATGAGTTAGTATGAATACAATAGAAACAGATGCAGTGATAAAACAATATTTTAAACTATAGTCACAGTTTCCCATTCCTCTTACCTGCAGTTATTGATGTTTCTGAAATGTTCAAAAACCTATAAAACGAAAACATGTAGTAGCAGGTGAAAATGACTTCCAGCTTAGTACAGCTCTTTAAGTAGTTCTACTGGGTTTGCTGACGGAAAGTCAGTAATTGGTTGAGCCTGTAGGAATTGTACTAAGTTATTCTCTGCTGGAAATCACTCTTACATCCATAACCACAGAATGGGTATCTTTACTAATTGGCTATGTCTGTTTGGAGAATCTGAGCTGTGGCTGGCAGCCACAGTAATTGGCAACAGGAATATTGTTGGTTTTAGCATGCAGCCCTGAGAATGGGAAGAAAATCATGTATGCAAGAACCACTTCTGGATGAGTAAAAGATATCTCTTAACCTCATAGTCAGTGGGAGAACTCCTCACTTATTCTTAGCTTTTGAGCCGAATTCTGCTTTCACTGAGATCAGTTTTTCAATTCTTTGAACATCTGTACAATTACTCCCAATTTACTGTAGTGTCAGATATAAGAGAACCAAGTTTATTTTCTTTGGTGTTTATTAGAAATGATAAAATGGATGATTTCACTGGTGGGCTACATTCCCTGGCCTCTGGGAGCTGAAAGTCTGCCCACTGACTGACAAGGACAAATATATATATAACGGTATGCAATTAAGATGCTTAAAGTGAAAATGTGACTGAATGGTTACAGAATGACAGGGATTAGATCTGGGAGACAGTGCCTTATTGAGAAGCAGGTTCTTCATTGCACCACAGCCCCATTTGGAACTCCTGAGGAGGAAAGGAAAGTAAACCTGAGTACTTTATGCCTTTTCTGATCCCAAGAGCTTCTAGGGGCTGATTTGACCCTTAGCATAAGCTAGGATAAATCTACGCTACAATTGCAGCACATATCTAGGCTGGCTATAGTCTGTCTCAGGCTATAAAGATTTCACAGTGTGAACTGCAATTTGGGCTAACCATCCAGGGTCCTTAGTCTGCATGTGGCCCATGCTGAAAATTGTGCTACTACATCTTCAGTGCTACTAGTAGCTGAGATCTTGATTTTATCTGGTTATATTTGGTTCACATATAACTAAATGGGTAGCAATCTCATTTTGAGACTCTTCTAAATTAGCTTTAGGCAGTCTCAATCAAAGTTGCTTTAAATTGTCCCTTACTGTAATATCTGTCCAGCCTTAACCACATTCCTTCCCAGCACATCTCTCCTTTTTCCTTTCATTCCACCCACTCCTCAGGGGTTTCTTTAAACTAGAGATCACTTTTGTCACTGATCAAGCCTCCTTTGCTGTCACAGAATAGCATGATCAGGATCAAGAATCTAGTCACAGAAGTTATATATCAAATGTCAAGATCAAGATTATGTCAGTGGGAGTCAACTGGAGCTTCAATTTAGTTACAGCCATTAAACCAATAAATATACATGTCAGTAGGTGTGATAACTGCATCAGATGAAAAAAAAGTATATAGAGTGCAAACAAAAAGTATGTGGGAAGGAAAAAACTGAGATTAAGACCAAAGAGGAGTGAGGTGAAAATAAATGTAAAAGGAATGATTTCTGTATAACTTGAAGACTTGGCAGTTCATTTTCAGGGTTAGATAAATTGTATTTTAGCAATGATTTTTCCATTGGATCATCAAGTAGTATGGTTTGTAACATACAAGAATTATAAAGTCATATGGAAGGTGCTCAAATACTACACTGGTGAGTGGCAACATAAACCCTAAAACAGGCAGAGAAGTATAGTCACGTAAACAAGTTAGGGTCAATTGAACCAATGAGACAACTAAGGTTACATTATATATGGCCTGCACAATGTCCTTAGACTGGCATAAAATAATATACGCTATAGAGAGAGAGTAGAGGGTGCCTGTATACACCACGGGTTTTAATCCTCATTAAATTAAATAGGTTTATAACATTTAAATGTATTTATCTTGGAGCATCACATCTGTATTTGCACACACTAGGTTTTTGAATGAATTAAGCCATGGAGCATTGCATCTGTGTTTACGCACACTAGGTTTTCAAGCTAATTAAGCCCCGTCCCCAGCCGGCGCCACAGA
>NW_017729030.1:32495442-32499351 GCF_001723915.1 Gavialis gangeticus | reverse complement strand
GCTAATTAAGCCTCGTCCCCAGCCGGCGCCCCAGAAGAGCAGGATAATTAAGCCCTGCCCCCCCCCCCCACCCCATGCCTGTGCCCTGCCCCACAGCTATGGAAGCTGGGAGCCCACAAAGCACACACACACACAAAAAAACAGAAGCAATTCGAACGTGAAAGCAATTGAAGGGGTGAAAGACAAAAAAGTTGCACCACCATCTGGTGGACAAAGGGGCTCATTACATGTCTGAGTGCCTTTGTGTTTGCACTCAACAAATCCACGGATGCCACGCTTTAATTCCCAGTGAACCAAACTAAACTACGTCTGAGGAGATTTAGTTTAACATGCCAAAAAGACTTTTAAAGCATCTGGAAAATCGACTCGTGCAAACAGTCACGCAGTTGCACTGCAAGAAAGGGCAAAAAATGTGGCATATACAAAGACCCACAGAGATTTGCAAGGGTGTTCAAATTTATGTGAAATTAGAGAAACATGATGAAAGGAAATGAGGGGAATGATTGCATGCAAGAAAGGAAAGGATTGCCAAGGTACAAATAAGAGAGATAATGAAATAAAGAAGATAATAAAATTAAGAGGTAAAGAAATAATTTGAGCTAAAAATAAAATAGAGATAAAGAAATAATTTGAGATAATGAAACAGAGTTAAAATATTTTAATGACATTTTTAATGAAACCAGAACAAGAAACTCTTGAGAATTTTGCATGTTTGGCTAGGGATCGAAGTTACACACAAACTGGTTTATGTAATCAGAAGCCGTCTCCAATCTGTAATACAACAGAATTTCAGTGCACATAAACTGCTTTCAAAATGGCCAAAACTGGTTTAAGATAAACCTGAATGGCTGTAGTATCAGACTTAACTGATTTAGTTTAAATCAGTTTTATTGAACTTCTGTCTCAGATCCCCTCCAGATTCAAGTTAACTCACAATTTCCCAGCATCCCAAGATGCTTTGTACCTCCTCTGCAAACCCCCCTCCACAGGGTGGGTGCACTAGCCTTGGCCCAAGCTGTCTGCTGTAACCAAGCAGGGAGGCATGCTCTAGCACCCCCGGGTTCTGGCCTGAGCTACTGCAGACACATCGCTGCATTTCCAGAATCGAAAGAGAATGTCTGTTCACTTGCTTATTGGTTCAATCTTGATGGCTTAGACTAAACTGTGAAAATTGAATTGATTCAGCCTTAGGCTTTTTGACTGTCTGTACTTAGCCCTAGAGCATTTCAGGCTAGTGAAACAGGAAAAAGAAAAAACCATGGTCTTAGGTTTTTTGAGCAAATAAAGTGCCTACAAAATTCCAATCTCAAGGTGGTTTTCCTTGTTCTCTCTACCAAGGCCTGGGGCCCTTATTACTCATGACACGTATTATTGAGTGGCTGTTGGATCAAATGAATCTACAGCACATTAAAATTGAACTACTTTGAGTATTTCCCTTTAATCTATGAATGCAAGTACAAGATCAATCTTGTTCATAGAATCATAGGGTTGGAAGGGACCATAAGAGGTCACAAACTCCAACACTTGCACACATGCAGGATGATTGTTTATAAACCATCCCTGTCAAATGTTTATCTAGCCTCTTCTTGAAGCTCCAATGAAATAAATTTTATTTCATCTATAAACCCCCAGCTGATAATATTCACAAGACTCATCAACTTGCAGGGCTATTTTGAGCCTACTTATAATTCACCATGAGCCCCAAGACCTTTTCTCAAGTAACAGCTGGACAAGACAGAGACCACCCCCCCCCTTCCATAAGTGTGGCTCATGTTATTTTTTTTTCAAGATATAAGACTTTACATTTTAAAAAGCATTGTGGTTTTTAAAGTGATCACTTCTATTTGCATAACAGGATGAAATATGTCATTGTTCTAAATGGCACTTACCTTAGGCTCCAGGATTGGGGGCCGGGGAGGCAGTGCTTTAATTAGAGCGGCTCCGAGACCTGCTTTAATTGAAGTGCCCAGAGTGTCTCATGTATCAGCATCCCCATGCTGAAAAATGGCGGCAGGGGCACTTGAACTAAAGCTCATCAAGTGACCTTTAGTTAAAGTGCTCCCACCACCATTTTTCAACATGGGGACACTGGTAATTACCACGCTCCAGCAGACTCAATTAATCAATTAATAGAGTCTGTTCCAGTGCACTGTAATTACAGCTCATTGGAGCAGCCTCACTGTATGTGTATAGGTGCCCTATCTGTTTCTTTTCCAGGCCTGAAGGACATTTTGTGTGTCTAAAAGCTGTCTAATCTCTCTTCAAACTATCGAGTTCATCCAAAGAAAAGCTATTACCAAATAAATTTGCTTCTCTTTTCAGATTTGAATACAACTGATTTCCCAGGACCACATACATTTGAACATGCTCAGGGCTGACTCCTTGGGCTGTATGTGGACTGAGGGGAGAAGAGAGCACCCAGCTTGAATAGGAAACTGTGGAACAAGAAATCATCCACAAACTGGATTGTGTTAAGTATGACTTAAATAATGCCTACAGATTCTTATCCCATTACCTGGATTAGCTTTTGTAACCCTTTTGTTCCTATAAGCTGATTGATTGTTTGCTTGCCTGCCTTTCCCAGCACTGCCACCATATCTCTCCTTCCTCCCTGTTGTATTCAAATCACTACCTCCATTTTATACAATGCTCTTTGCACGTCCTTCCACAGCCACTGAATAAATAAGATTGGACTCACAAAGGGTAGGGACAGACATTCAAAAAGCCTGAGCCTGAATTGATTCAGTCTTCACAGGTTAGTCTAATCTGGCTAAGCTAAACCAGTTTGTAACCACACAGACATCCCAGAAATGCAGGCACATGCCTGCAGTGGTTCAGGCTAGAAGCCGGTGGTGCTAGAAAAGCCCTTCCATCCCTTCCACAGGGCTGAGCTGAGGGGGGCATGGCCAGGCCCCAGCAGGACACTCTGATTAGGAAGGGGTTCCCACTCCCCCAGCATCCCAGCAGGCACTTGATAACACAGTGTTTACCACCCCTAACTCAGTATTTATCACCCCATCAAAAAACAAATCCTCTCTCCATTAGTTCAAGCTTTTCTGAAATAGCTTTTCCAAGGAAGGAACCAGTCTCCCACAGCAGAGACTGTAGCCAGCATGTGGCATGCTAGCTAATGCTGAGAGGTGTCTGTGTAAGGCAGAGGGGAGGGGGGAATCCCTGCTTAGCAAGGAGTGGTGAGGGGTGGGGGGAGCAGGGGGAAGCCAGGCAGATGACTGCAGTCTCTGCCAAAGCTCCAGCCAGGAAGCAAAGGGGAGGGGCCAGCTCTGCTGTGTAGCAGAGAGCTCCATGCAGCCCAGAGAGTATGCCGGGAAGCTGGGGGAGTCTGGTTTAACTTAAACCAGGAAGGAGTCTGGGACAGACATTGCATAAACCGGTCTGACCCAGATCAGTTAAGTCTGATGCTACATTCAATCAGGTTTATCTCAAACTGGTTTCACCCATTTTTAAACTAGGTTTTGTGCACTGAACATCTGTTCTGTTACAGGTTTAAATCAGTTTCTCTTAAACCAGTTTATATGTAATGTCTGTCCCTAGCCAAAGTCTTACGCCATATTTTACATATAGACAGACAGCATAATCTGATTTAGTTAGTCTATAAGGTGCAAATCTGCCCTGTCTTCAGCTATTTTGCAAAACAGCCGCTCCATGAAAAAGCTAGCTCCAGGACAAGACTCAGGAAACATCTTTTTCAGACATAGTATTCCAAAAGCAAGGGCCCAGGAAAAACTGAGGGGATACAGGTATGAAGGTAAGCATTTCAAAGAACTTGTTTCCTCTATAACACTGCTCATTATTGAGGGCATCTACTTTCATTTAGTTAATTTGATCTGCAACCCAAGGGAGCTTTTGGATGTCAAAGGTATATTGCTGTTAAGAATTCTTGCTTAATCA
>NW_017729030.1:32485314-32490442 GCF_001723915.1 Gavialis gangeticus | reverse complement strand
GTTTCCTCTATAACACTGCTCATTATTGTGGGCATCTACTTTCATTTAGTTAATTTGATCTGCAACCCAAGGGAGCTTTTGGATGTCAAAGGTATATTGCTGTTAAGAATTCTTGCTTAATCAGTAGTACTTAAAACCTTTAGTAATGTCACCTCCTGAAGACTCCAAAGATATTGTAAACAGAAATATTAAAGCATAACGGTTCCAAGGGGAGTCCTTGAATAATCACACTAGAACCCTGGAAAAAAGAATGGAATAAATATTTCCAAGTGTCATAACTTCTCAAGGCTGTTGGACTATGAAGAAAAATGACTGTTCATTAGACCTAATAAAACTTGATCTGTTAGCCAGAGCTAATGAATAGCGGTGTGTATTAGAAACTGAGTTATATTCCTCTATGTGATTCTTAGGAAAGTGACAAGGAGTCCATGTCTAAATATCCCAACACAGAAGAGATGAGTTTCAAATTGGAAATATGATGAAAGACAGATAGGGAGAGACAGGGTTGGGAGGGTAGATTTTAGCTAGATTTTTAACTAGTGATAAACACTCATTGCTGAGGTGATTCACAGAGCTTAAGAATTTGGCCTGTCATTTTAAATACACAAAGAGCCTGACTTTTTCACTGCCTTGCAAGCTGTGTATTCATTTGCAAATGTGCCAACTATATGGAAAGGCATTGAAATAGTAGGAGAACTTTACAAACACTTTGCAAGCATTTAGGTGGAAGATGGATTTAACAGTTACCATCTTTAGAGCCTTGATCCTGTGTGTCGGTTCCAAATTAAGCTAATAGATCTTCATGCAGCCATTTGCAAAGCTGCCTACAGGTTCGGGATCCATATAATAAAAATTATGATAAAGTGTTTGTTTGGGGGTTTCTTTGGTTTGGGGGGTGGGGTTTATAAACAGTTAACAACCAAATAAATAAAACAATGTAAAATGTACCCACTTTGTAAAATAATCATTCGTGAGATAATAATTAATTTGCTCTGCATTTGCATCTCCTAGTACTTTGTTCAGTTTTTAGTACATCAGCTATACTTTTATAATCAAAGAAAAGCAATAGAAATTCTAATTACCAGCACACTGACTTTAATACATCTCTGGCCTTCAGTACAGATGAAATACTGTTGTAAATGTGTTGCCTGAACATTTACAACTTTAATTGTCCCAAGAATTCTCACATACAATAATTAGTCTTTGGTTTGATCCTTTTGATACCATAGCCTGATTTATATATTATTTTATTATATTTTTGTTTCAGCTCATGCCTTCTGACCATAACTGAAAAATTAGAAAATTCCCACTTCAAATGTCTCCAGCTGCTGTTTTATAGTTTTGTAACATAACCCCCCAGTTTCTTGTTTTTCTTTTCTTTTTTAGATAGATAGATATGCATTCCCTTTCCTTTCCTTCCCCAACTATTTCTGACTTTTCCTCTCCCTCTCTATTCCCTATAGATAATTATAAGTAAGATAAGATATAGGATAAGCTTTAACAATTTATTTTAGGAAGTAAGTTTTATTTTTCTCACCCCTCTTTGCAAATAAGTTCCCTGCTATTTTGATATAGATACCCACTGTTTTATAAGTGATAATTATTATGTTTGTACTCATTTTATATTGTGTGATTACTGTTTTAGGCCTATATATGTAAGTTAGCGTAAGTCATGTCAAATTTCCATCTTGTAATGTCAAGCCTCCATCCTGTCCCCATGCCCAGTTGTGTAACTTATGACTCATATCTACCCCTCCTAGGTAACTTGGTTCCTGAATGAATGGGGATGAATGAGGGTTCTTGACAGACAATGGCAGTAGGTCTAAAAATAGCTCCTTCTGAATGACTGAACTATCAACACCAATACCTGAACCAAGGACCCAGCCCTTGGAACCACCCTTAGCATTCATGAAACAAAAGATGAAGCAACCCACCTTTGTGCCAACCTGCACATGCTCAGTAAGAAAATCTGGAGCCCTCTGGAACAGGACTAACATTGTCTGGACAGGCCCTCCCCATAGGAGATCATAGGTAGTCTGCCCCATAAAAAGGGGTAGTGAAGACTGACTCCTTGGGAACGCCATTTCCATCTGGACCAGACCAGCTCCATGTCACACATCTATCCACCCCACAGGCGCTGCCGGTGACCCCCTCTGGACACACCAAGCTGAAGAAGACCCCGACTGGCCATCCAGGACTCACTTTCAGCCTGGGATAGGTAGATCACTTGCACATTTCCTCCTCCAATTTAGACTCTCTCTCTCTCTTTCCTCCCAGAGTTCAGCCCCTGCACCAAGCCTCTTTAACCCCTGCTGCTATTGTCTCCGTGTGTGTCTGTGTGTGTGTGCGTGCAAAGGAACCAATAAAATATTGTGTCACCATCTCCCCTGTTCAATAAAACCACTATCATTTGTAACCTAAAATTGGGTTGTGTTTTACTGAGCCCCAGTCCCTTCCCCATCTTAAATTCTGGTCTCTCTCTCTCTCGACTCCAGTTCTGCCCCCACCGCCCCACCCATTCTCCTGATCTCTCATTCTGTCTCCCCTTTTCTGCCACCTCTCAGCTCCTCTTTGTCCCTTTTTTGCAAGCTCTCAGCCCTGTTGCTTTCTGCAAGCTGTTAGCCCCGCTCCCGCCACTTTTGCACCCTCTCAGCCCTGTTGCTTTCTTTTTGCATCCTCTCAGCCCTGTGGCTTTCTGCAAGCTGCTAGCCCTGTTGCTCTCTGCAATCTCTCAGCCCTACTCCCAGTTTTCCTCTCCCCATGTACCTCTCAGCTCCCCTATAGTCTCCTTGCTCCGGCTCCAGCCTCCAGGCATCTCCCTGGCATCGTTCCTTTGCTCTGCCAGCTTTCTGCTTTCAGTTAACACCAATTAACCTTAAGTTATCCCAACTTCCATCCAATCTGTTGGTTCTAATCCCAACACTGGCAACTTTCATCTCAGTCTCCACCAGCAGTAACCTGAAGTAACCCCAAGCCTCAGCTCCTAAACCTCATCTCTCTCTAAGTCTACCAGTTCTAATCCCAGTCAGTCCCGGCAACTTTCACCCCCTACACTTTCACTCTCTCTCTTACCTTAACCTTCCCCCAAGTATCCCAAGTACACCAAGCACATACATACACACCACAAATTTGGAACTCACCTGTGTGTATGTGTAGGTGAGTGGTATGTATGTGAACTGATATACATGTATCTCACTGTGTGCATGATATATGAAATAGTGATCATGTATATGTATTGGGTGAGCAGGTATTGGTAATTGATTCTGGTCTAATTTATTTTGGTCTATAGAGTGTGTGTAGGTGCTTGAATTGGTGATAGGTGTGCATTTGCCTAGGCTAGTAATTTTGGATGTGTGTGTGCCTGGATTGGTAGTGTGTGTGTGCATGCCTGGTGAGAGGTTCATGCACCTAGTGTGTGTGTACGCACCTAACTGATTTTGAATGTATGCATGTGCAATTGTACACTATGCCCTCCTGTCTAACAGCCCAATATTGAGATCCTGAGAGTTGGCCTGACCCCACAGGGCAACAGTATTATAAGCCATATCATTCTTTACAGTAGTAACTAAAACTTAAGTAATAGATCACTATAACCTCTGGTTTATTTTGCCTTCCACATTGCTGTCACATAGGTGCTTCATTTTTTTAAACTTCAGAAATCATTTCCAAAGCTTCCTTAGTTAGTCTAATACTGCAAATACCTTAGTTTATATAATCTCTCACGCAGCACTGAGGATGGAAGTATTTTTCTTTTTGTAAAGGAAATATAGGACATGGTGCAGTGACTATTCAAATTCTGAACATTAGAGGAATATGGGAGGAAGGTTCTGGATGTAATAAAGGCCAGAAAGAGAAGGGTACTGTCACTGGCATATATAAGTAAGCAGGTATTTGTCTATAAAGATGTGCAGCAGGAGGGAACAAGGAAGTGTTGCCAATACTAGGTAGGGAAAGAAAGACAAAACTTGGTCATGGGGGAGGTGGGAAATAAGAACAGGCACAAGAAAAGGAGTACCAGGAAAATGAAAAGAAGTGAGATAATGATGGCACTGGAGTGATGGCACTGGAGAAGGAGAGGTAATATCCAGCAAATGGGCTACAATGTACAATAAACCAGAGTATGGCATCATAGATTACTGAGTTTTGATGTTTTTAATATGACTTCAAATAAAATATCTGCAATAGGTTGGTATGAATGGGGATCTTCATTCAGCCTCTTGTTGCAACATACACCACAGCTCCAGCATACATATTTAAATGCATAAATAATTAAAATATCAGAAGAACACCACATTTTAGAAACAAGATGTCCTCCCTGACTTCCATTTAAACTAGTCCAAGACTATGACCTTCAGGGAATGCTGCAAGTCACATATATTTGCCCATGCAACGAAACAAATTGGAACTGTGATGGACAAAGAATAGCAGCTATGTGTCTGGAGTGTTTGAGTTCTGTTGTAGGGATGGTAAATTCACAATTACTGCCCCTGCCCCCTCTCCCTTCTCCCCCCTTCCCCCCCACCAGTGGTAGGTTTCTGCAGTTTGTGGCAGGAAGAAAATCAAGTTCTGGAAAGGTGATTTATCATCCTCCTCATCATCATCATCTCATTATCTTTATAGAATTCAAACAAGTGAGTCAAACCTCAGTAAGACCTCTTCATGAACTTCATGAGTAGGACCCAATGGGCCTGTTCCAAAACACATCAGAATCAGGATAGCCTTTTGACATGTAGGGCTATGAGATATAGGAAAAGTACAGTCCATATAGTTACCATTATAATGTTTCCCAAGTTGGAGGGAGAGGTGTTTTGCCTTTTTTATCTTCATTTAAAAGAACCTATACTTTAATCAAAAGAATATTATCAGACAGGCAAGATCCATCCTTTCTCAGCCTTGGTGAGGCCACAGCTGAACTACTGCCTCCAGTTTTGGGCTCCGCAATTCAAAAAGGATGTGGAGAACTTGAGAGAGTCCAGAGAAGAGCCACGCACATGATCAGAGGTCAGGAAAACAGACCTTACAATGACAGGCTGGGAGCCATGGGGCTCTTTAGCCTGGAAAAGCGCAGGCTCAGGGGTGATCTGATGGCCACCTATAAGTTTATCAGGGGTGACCACCAGGATCTTGT
>NW_017729030.1:32478847-32485180 GCF_001723915.1 Gavialis gangeticus | reverse complement strand
CCCAAGGTCTGGAACAGCCTGCCATCGGAGGTGGTTCAAGCACCTACACTGAACACCTTCAAGAGCAAATTGGATGCTTATCTTGCTGGGATCCTATGACCCCAGCTGACTTCCTGCCCTTTGGGTGGGGGGCTGGACTCAATGATCTTTCAAGGTCCCTTCCAGCCCTAATGTCTATGAAGTCTATGAAATCTATGAAAATGATACCTCTGTTCCACAGGATGAGTCTCTAGTATGACCTTTTTCAGATAATGTTTAGGACTAAAAAGTTGTGCACTCTATTAGCTACACATTCTATTCTTAGCAAGCTATCAATGCTCAGCAAACCTTTACGCTCAAAAGAACAGATTTGTGATGCTCTGAACAGCAGATGTTAGTGTGCTATTACATTCAAAATGGGAAATAAAAGTGGAAGGATAGTCATTTGTTTCATATGCTATGCACTGATCATCTGTATCTGCTTAGCTTGCCTAAAACTAAATGAAAGTAGAAGAGTTTCCAGGGGAGCAATCAATTTACCCCAGCACTGTGAAGAGAGGTAAAGCCATATGATGGTAAAGAACCATCTAATATTTGTATGTTGGGTAGAACATCATCAGATTTCAAGAAAATAAATAGTATTAATAAAAAAAGCAAAATCTCTTGCATAGTAACACCACTAACCTTCTTTTTCTCCGTGTACCCAAATTCTAATATCATCTGCTGCAGGAGACATGGGCAGGCTCCACAGGAAAAAAAAGGATCAGGCCCCACCACCGCTTCTGCCTTCTTCAATGGTGGGAGAGGGCGGGGGGAGGGGGGGAGCTGTCAAAAGGCTGCAATGTTACAAATAGTGACATTGCAAACTACACACGGATGTGATTTAGTTTGCAATGTAACAATCTCATTTAAATTATAAAAAAACCCACACATGTACAGTGTGGTGTAATTAAACAGCAAAAACAGCCAATTTTCATCACATGTACAAGTGCCCTTCATGCTGGGACAAAGCCACGAAAAGGGCTTTGTCTTGCAGTGAGTTAAGCAGGTCTCTATTAATGCCTAATGCAAATATCTGCTATGTACCTTCCTCTTATATACATATGACTCAGGACAAGACAAGTTATAAAAGTGTACTAAAGCTCTGACTGCCTCCTAATGGTACATTATTAAATACCCACACTACGTGCATCCCTCCACTTCCCTTTTTACCCGAGTACCTCACACTCATAAATGTACTTATCCTTACAACACCCCAGGTCTTAAAAGCCTTACTCAGATGTCACCTACCCTTGTGGCACCTGTGCTGTATAGATGCCCATAACTGTAAAGTTCCCTAGCATCCTGTGCATGTCCAGAATCACCACAGTCTTGATGCTGATAAATGACACTCTGACACCTAAACCCAATCAAGCTCTAGAAACTCAGGCATTTTTGTGTTTTCCACCAGCCTCAACTAAATAGGTGTTCCAAATATTACCCCATTTTAGGGGTTTAAGCTCTATCCTTTTGGCTTACAGAGAGGAGTTTACGCAGTCTTTACTTCCCGACTTCCCAACCAATACAGACCAACCCTGGAAAAAAAAAGAATCTTTATTCCACAAGTACATGACAATCTAGTTGCTACAGTGAGTGAAAAGAAAATCAAAGAAACAAAGATTACTTTTAAACCTGTACTTTTACTCTGAGAATAATCATAAAATGTTCTTGTGGAATTCATTGTTTATTGCGACCTAAGGACTCCACAGCAAATCTGTTACATTTAGCATTCCCTAAGTGTCACCCTGCAAACTCCCCCGGAGACCTGAAAGTCAAACTGCACTCATTCTGGATTGTGCCTCATCATCAGTAATAAACAGTTATTGCTGTTCAGTCTTCTCTTCTGAGGATAGCAGAAATTGGCTCTGGAGCTGTTACTTAATTATGTTGATGAGACCTGAGCCAGAGTAGAATTTTGCCCTTCTGAATTTGTTCTGAGGGCTAATAGCTCTTAGCTAGTCTTATTTCTGTAGTTATAAACAACTTATTACTTTAATGCATTTAAAGTTTATGTAGGCAAATAGATCTGGTGTATACCATTTTAGGGAGCTTGTTTTGGCGACAGTAGTTTCATTTTGAATAGCTCATATAATGAATACCACCTTTATAAACTAGATTAGTTAAGGAGATTTCTGAATAAATGACTTGCACAGACATTCCCATGGAAAACAATGCTGAGAAACTCTGTCCTGATAGCCTTAGCTCCTTTATGGCCCTGGAAAAGTTCGTTTTGCAGTCTGTAACCTATTTCTGGAAAGTGGTAGCCAATTTCTAAATGATTTCTCCAACTATAGTGAAAAGTTTTTTTTCTAATTTTTTTTCTTAATAGTGAAATGCTTCATTAAACAACGTAATAGTAAGCAACTTACTGCAGAGTAGTTATAAAGGACTGAAAAAAAGATTCCTAATTCACATGTCAAAGTGTCTGATGGCCATATTATAGCTCCTAGGAGATTCCCAAGGCCTTGACAAATTTAATTATCATTCCCAAGTCTAAATTCATGTATTCTTCTCTGGAACTGAGAACATTTAAAGGTTACTTGTGAAATTAACAGAGGGCATAGATTCCATCATAGTCCATGGCACAAGTTATGCTTTCCTGGTAAACTTGAGAGAACAAATACCCAAAAGAACAGTGAGGTAATAAAATCTGACAAATTGACAATAGGAGAAAATTTATCATAAAAAAATCTAATAATGGCTGCTAGCACTTTTTAATCACAGCTACTGAACTGTTGCATCCTGAGGAACACCGCTTGTTTTAATTATTTATTGGGAGTTGATGGTTTATTTGGAAGAAAATGCAATTACAGCTTGACACTTTAATCACTATCAGTTTGTTTTGTTCCCTTGCCACTGCTAAGGGGAAGGTTACCTTCCTATGGAAATTCTGACATTTCTATAATTGCTTTTGTGAATCTTCCAAGAGGCTGCAGAATATCCATATTATTACATTTGTGCAAAAGTTGGAGTTAAGATATTATTAAGATTGATAGCTAATAACACCAAAATACCGAACCTCAAAAAGATTAAATGTCTTTTCTCCTTTAAAGGGCTATGTTGTTGAATAAATACTATATATTGTTTCAAGTAGCAACTCCTTACCTCCTGTGAATCACAGATGAAAATCAAGCACAAATCCTTAATGACTTAGGAGGAAAATACCATTCAGAGGAGTCTAATAACCAATTTCCAACAAACAAAAAGGGTAAAAAGTTCTTACAATGAAATCCGGGCCCTACCGAAACCAATGAGGGTTTTGTCATTCACTTCAGTAGGGCCAGACTTCCCACTTATATTCAGAAATACATTCTTGACAATTAAATAATAAAGGGGAAAGTGAATTGCAAAAGTCATAAATTGAAAAAGTTAATATATTTTACAGAAAACTGATGGAAAATTCATCTCTCTTGGTTGACCTGTTCCAATATTAGGTTAGGTTAGGTTAAACTTACAGCTGCAAGCATCCCCTTATCAAGCTATCTCTTTTTATTGGGAACAAATAAAGCACCCCTTGGAGCAGGAACCAGAACCATGCCTCTCATACATTTCGTTGACCATTCCAACTATAATAAAATTCCAACCCTACTGTCTTTATTTATGCTGTATAAAGTGGAACAGTTTCAATAGGAAGGATGGAGAGTGACCTCACATCCACAATTACCTTCAACTGGGTATTGAGTGCACTCTCTTGAGCTTTGATTTGAATCCTTTCAGGCAGAGGGGTACATTCAACCCAGGTCTCTTACATCAAAGGCAAGGTCCATAATCACTAGGCTGTTAAATAAAAGGTGCATCATTTCATCTTTCATTCACTGTTTTAGAAGAAAGGTGTATTCCTTCTTCAGTTCTCATTAAAAGATGTAGGCATCTAACTCCCCACTATGCATGCTGGCTGTTGGGAATTTCATTCTAAGGTACTTTATTTTGCCACTGAATTGTAGAGGAAACTGTGACCCTAACCTAGGGCTCTGGATTTCATTTGGAAGGTGGGTGTGTAAAAGTTAGATAATGCAAGTAAGTTCCTTTATGAATCTAATCCAGAGTGCTTGATTACATTAATGCATGAGATACAAATTCACATATGAATTTTCATTCCCATTTTGGAGAGCTTGAAAAAGTTTTGCTGTTTATCTATACCAAACCCTTATTAAATCAAACTCAGACTCTGCAAGAAAATGTTATTGTTAGGGCATTCATTTACCACTACCAGCAATATAGTCTGGGATCACTAGAACCCATATGGCCCAGATGTCAATGACTAGCCTGGTTTGCCTAACATAGCCTAGCATTTATGCAATGAATTTTTGGTCTAGAGCCCAAAGCAGCCAACGTGGTTTGGACTGTAGGACTAAGGCACACAGTCAAAAAGCCTGAGGAGGAATTGATTCAATCTGTGCAACTTCCTCTAAAATGTGTAGATTGAACTGACAGTGAACTGGTGTTAAGTTTTCAGTTGGGAAAAAGCCAGGAGGAGGCCTGCACTGACCCAAGGGGTACTAGAGCCTGCCTCCCAGCCTGCAATTGCAAGCCCAGTTGAAGGCCATCATCCCCAATTGGCTCCCCAGCGCACACCCCCAACCCCCTGCTGTTCCCCATAGAGGGGTGAGGAGTCCTCAGTCCAGATGCTGGCTCATGTGGAGGGAGCCTCCATCTCAGGGGAGTTTCCCCTAGCCCAGGTTCCCCAGCCCAAGGCAGCCCCAGGAGCCAAGGGATAATTCTTCCCTCCCTCCCACTCCCTGGGCAGCTGCTTGCCTCTGACTCCTTCCCCCTCCCTCCTGTGGCAGCAGCTCAGGCAAGCAGCTATTTGGGGGAACAGGAGTATGAACATAATCTCTTCAAACACTTAAACTATGTTCTACTAATATTGAAGTAGCAACAGGTAATTTGAACGGAGAGATGTACTTGACCAAATTACCCCACACAGCTCGTAAACACCTCACTTTGTGCCCTTGGAGTTTATCAGTGCTGTGGGAGACATTTATTGCCTGTTACTTGCTTTTCTATTTCCAAAACACACCAAGGCTAATGCAGTTACTCAACACCTTGGATGCAGTCAGGAAAATGTTTGCCTGAAAAATGCACACAGTTTAATAAAGCAAACAGTGAAGTGCCTTCAGGAAGTTGTAAAAGAACTGTTTTCAAGTGTCACAGTTAGTAAACCATCATCACAATTTCACTCTTCGTACTCCTTAAGGGTTTAATCCTGCAAAATGTTAAGTGTTTGCAAATCCTTCTGAAGATAAGAGGAGGCTGTGCACCCTAAAGGCAATGATTATCAGTCTGCTGAATCAGAATCTTAGAAATCTGACAGAGATCAGTACCTTAGTCATAGGCCCTTAGCCATGTGAGTTATCCTGCATTTTATTTTTCACATGCTCCTGTGTGGTCTTTGATCAGCTGTCCTGTGGAGTTTTGAAAGACTGCCGCTTAGAAAAAGCAAATAGGCAACACATGGAGTCAATATTGGACCATTAGCTAGATCAAGCTGCAGTTTTGCTCAAAGTTATAAAACCAAATCCTTACATAAGCATGAATGTCAATGGCTGTTAGCCTTTGGTCTCAAGACCCCCAAAAGATTGATTTCTTCATTATGTCAAGCAGAATAAAGGATTGTTCCTGTACACTGTGAAGGTTTCTACCATTCATTTTATTAGAATGCTCTTTCTGAAATTCTTACAGGACTTTTGGCTGTCCTCCAGTTGAAGGCTAATATACTTATTCCACTCTCCCACCTTCTCACCTGATATTTGCAATCCCAGTCTCTACGCCACAATCTACAGAAGACTAGAGGAAGGATTCTACCTCCTAGTTCAGGGGCAGGCAAAGTTTGGCCCATGGGATGGATCAGTCCCATGGCAGACTCCATTTCCCAGCAGACCCTGTCTGCATGACTACAGCAGGTTTCCTTGGAGACCTCAGCAGCGGTGGGGCTGTGACAGCATGGGGACAGGGTTTCCATGGAGACTGGCCCTAGCAGTACTGGGTGGGGTAAGGTGTAGGGTGGCAGGCCAGGATGAGCGGCTGTTCTGGCCAGGAAAAGGCAACAGGTTTGAGGTAATGGCCTGACATTATCCCCACCCTCATGGCAGTCCCTGATGGGGCACTGGGCCAGATATCTCTAGGTGATTTTCAGGGAATTTGTTTTAGCAATTCAAGGGTGTCGATGTTTTCTGCTGGTTATCATATGCAATCTTCAGTCCCATATCATTCCAAATTGACTAGATAGTGCAACTTCCCCCATCTCCACTTCAAATCTAAAATCTCATGGACCCCTCATGCTTAGGGGCAACCAACATGGGTTCATTAGAGGCA
>NW_017729030.1:32472950-32477782 GCF_001723915.1 Gavialis gangeticus | reverse complement strand
CTTTAAGATAAGGCTAGACAAACACCTTGCTGGGGTCGTTGAAACATCCACATTCTTTTTCTTGAATATGTCCACATAATCCTGGTATTTTTGGGGAAGGTTAGGTGCAGTCTGAGACCCCTGGGATGGAACAGTGTTTGGAACCCCTGCTTTGACTGTAGGGAAGGCAACTGTCCAAGGTTTCCAGCAGTGCTGCTGGCAGTAAATGGCATCCAAGTGAACGTCTCGGCTTTTCCATCTGACCAAGGAGCCATGGTCAGTGAGCCAAGGAACCCAAGAATCAAGAGATGTGGAGAATGGATTGCCCCAAATATAGCATCTCACGGTGCTCATGAATGTTCATTTCCAGGACAGTTGTCTCTTACTCCATTGGACCAGACACAAGCTATCTATGATCTTGATGGTCTGTGGCTTGGACCACCCCTGTAATAGAATTTTGAGGGCACAGGTCTTGTCAATTAAATTATCCACTGTCCCAGAGTCCAATAGGGTGGTTAGAAATGGAAGCAGGTGGATTTGACCCAGGACCTGGAAGGTGAACATATAGTTGCAGATGAGCATTCTGAGGAGTGGGGGCAGGTTTGCTGCAGGCTTCCATTATTGAGAGGGTGAAAGAAGTTTTGGGTGACCCCAAGAAAGCACCCTTTCCCACACCTGGGGTGACTTATTTCCTTTGTCTCTTCTCTTGGGCAACGGGTGCGACTTTGTCCTGGAGTCCCGACCATGGAGACACAGATTGTGTTAGCAGTGGCACTCCTGTTCACCCAGAGTAAGATAATGGCAACCTTCAATCTTCATAGGTTCTAAAGTAACAGCAGTGTGACGAGAAACTGGAGGAAGGAGAAAGTACCTTTTTTTCCTCCCTCAACACCTACAGACAATGATTGATGTGAACTGACAGGTACATAAAGGCATCAAATCCTGAGCATGGTTCCACTCTTGCCAGTTCATCCTTTCCCTCTTCCCACAGTGCCCACTGGAATTGGTAGAGCTAGAATGCCTCGTTCAAGAAGGTGTCTGTTGCTTAGCAGCAGAAAAGGGACACATAGATAACAGTACTATCCTGCCCCTCATGAAGGTTCCCTAATTTAGCTTTCATTGTCTGGGCCCCGTGGAGGTCAAACATCATGGAGAATCCTTGAAGGATCTAGACTGGAGCTAGACTGTTCTCAGTAGTGGCAGGTGACAGAAGGAGCAATGGTCTCAAGTTGCAGCAAGGGAAGTTTAGGCTGGATATTAGGAAAAACGTTCTCACTAGGAGGGTGGTGAAGCACTGGAATAGGTTACCTGGACAGGTGTTGGAATTTCCATCCTCAGAGGTTTTTAAGGCCCAGCTCATCAAAGGCCTGGCTAGAATGATCTAATTGAGGATGGTCCTGTTTTGAGCAGAGGGTTGAACTAGATGCACTCCTGAGGTCCCTTCCAACCCTAAATTTCTATGATTCTAGGAATGCCCCCCAACCCTGGAGGACATGGCTGTCATGTTCTACCAGCAGGGAAGCCTATGAGAAGGAGAAGGGATTGGTTTTCCATCTGCAACTGCTGCACTTCTGGTACTTTTTGAATGAAGGCATGCTGGTTCAGCCAGTCCTGCCTGATCTGCAGTTCTCCTCAAGTTGTGTCATCTGAGGATGGCAGATCCAAGGGCACCGGCAGGCTAGTAGGCTCAAAGTTGGACCCTCTTAACTGAATGACTGGTCCAAACAAACTGTCATACCAGGTTGTGGACAATCAGGTCTTGAGCGACTCAGGAAATGACGTGCTGACCGGGGTCAGGAGGAGCAGGCAAAACCCAGGGACAAGTTGAGTCAGAAGGCAAGATCAATCCAAGAGTAGGATCTAGAAACAAACCATGTCAGGAAGCCAAAGAGATCAGGCAGAGAGCAGAGTCAGAGAGCAAACCAGGTCAAGAAGCCAAGAGATCAAGCAGAAAACAAAGTTGGAGCAAAAACTAGAGAGAACAACAGACTGGTCTGGGATCAAGTTGAGCCCTATAGTCTATACACTACCTGTTCCTGCTCAGGAGCTTATATGGAGGAAGTGGAGTATCAGGTGACCCTAATCAGCCACTCCAGTGACAGGCAGTGGGTGTAGGGCTAGATCCTGATGGACACTTTAGACCAGCCTTGCCCAGGTTGGGTGGTCAGTTGTACAGTAGCAGGCCAGATAACTGACTGCACTGGCCAGGCCAAGGTGCCAAGTTCAAAGTCACAGACTGACAAGCACCCTTGAAGGTGCTTCTAACTTGGGCCAAAGGCCTGCTTGTCCCCCAGACACAGCCAACTGACACAAATAGTTAACTTTATTGAAAGTTCTAGCAGATGCTCAATGATTGATTTGATTTGATATGTCAATTGCTCTGTCTTCCTTTGTGTCCTTCAGATCAGGTGTGAGTATTCAAATGTTTAGATACATAAACTTAAATGTTGTCTTTCTGCTATGCTGGTTCAATGTATAAATTAATGGGAAACATACCCTTTAGTTAACCTAGCACCTTTCCCAGACATTACCCTTACTTTATGTGCTTGCATACACCACTCCCATACCATACACACACCACAATGCAGCCTGTTCACAAAAACACTCATATTTCAGACACTGATTTTCAAATGTTGAAGGCAAACATGACAAGTCCCCTTAACACAGCTACTATTTATTAGCTCTCCATTTAAAAAAAAAACATGATAACTTTGTAATTGATTAAATTTGCCTGAAGGATAGATCGTTTCCCATTGGCGTTTAACAAGGTTCTTGCTGCTAAAGAAAAGAACCTTCTTTTTCATAGTCACATCCATTTCCTACATTACAAAACTTGAGTTGAAATGCATTGCAGGTCTCAGTGGAAATCTCAAGCTGTCATTTTCAATCCTACTTATTTAGTCATGTCAAGCTTGTGCCTTCAAGTTCTCTAAATCCATTATCAGAGACTTATTTTATCTCTTACCTCCATTTTTCACATTAACTTTCATTTTAAATGATGACTTTATGATCTGCATTTCACTTAATGCTCTTGTTAAACAAGAAATTGTTTTGCCAGTTATAGGAAACTTTTAACAGGTATCTGATTTTGGTGTTTCTAAGCCACTAGTTTCCAGAGTGATACTGAAAAGCTTGTGAGACAGAAATGCAGCGTAATAAAAAAAAAAAAAAAAACCCTGACTTTGCAAAGATCAGTTTCTAAAATAAATACTGTACAGTACCAATATTTAATGTAAGCCACTAAATCTAATACTAGCAAATATTGATACACCTCCATTTGTCTGATTTAGATGAAAGATTCTCATGCCAGGCTATTTTCTCTGTTCGCTAATACACCATAACATTAAAATATTCAAGCTTATTTCCCAACAAAGAGTTCAAATATCTAGGTCACAAACCTCCAGAATATTCTCCTTACATACATAGTTCTTGGTTGATTCAAGATGGAAGAATATATTCTATTATACTCCTAGAAGTAGTGTTGAAAATAAAAAAGTGTGTGTGTAAATGAACTCCAATGAAAAAAGTTTCACAATCAGATGCCAGTTTTAATTTAAAACCCTTTAAATGGGGTCAATTAACAATACTGCAAATGTAAGAAAAAAACCCTCACAAATATTCCAATTCCACTTACTGTATTTCAACATTGACTTTCTATTGACAAATCAATAGACTTTTTCTAGTCAATGAGACATTCTCTTCAACACCATAAAATAGAATATTCCATGAATTTTACCACTGAAATTTAAGATTTAATATCACTCAATATCTAAAGCTATTGATAAAAAATAATCCAATAGTAAAACTAATCAACAAACAAAAGAATTAACCAACTATAACTGTAAAAAACATTTCTGTATTTAAATTCTAATTCAGCGAGAGAAAGATCTTCTTTCTCAAAATTGAATATGAAAACCAGCATAAACCTAGACATTGAAATATGGGTTTATAAGCAAATAGAGGCCAAAAGACCCCAATCTTTCCACTGAAAGCACAGTTGATTCAAATTACAATAGTGTTTTTAATATATCAGTCAATCAGCAAGATGTAAAAAGCAATATTAAGAACTCTCACACTGGAGCAGCAAATGGAACACCAACTGCACACACTTCGGAAACACAATCTTGTTGATTTCTTATGAAAGAGGATAATATTTCTATTTTCATTCCCATGTATGTCAAGAAACAGTAATACCTATCTCCATATTTGTCCTTTTATCAGTACATCCTAAAGTACTTTACAAAGCAGTTCAGCATCTTTAATAGATGGGAAACTGGAGGAATGAAGAGTTGAATTGACTTACCTATGTTCATCAGCAGGCCTGTGACAGGGCAAGGTTTTAAAGATAGGCCTCCAAGTCCCAGTCTAGTGCTCCGCCCTAGTGAAGTATGGCATACTATGAGGTATTCGTATTCTTAGTCTTAGTTCCTGAGTCACAATGCTGCCTTAACTGAAGGGACTCCTAACAGCTTATTGTAATACAAGTAATGTTGCTGTACTCCATAATTTACAAAGATAGATTAACTTTAATTAAGAATTCGGTTAATTGTACAGATAAATTATTCTGTCCACGCCCCATCCCTGGACGATTTGTAATATGCTATGTTTGTACTATTGTTTGTTATTATATTTTGCTTGTTTTACTTTTATTTCAAAACAAAGCCACATTCACATATATGCATTAAAGTCTCCTCCTATCAAAGTACCACTTCATATTTTGATAGAAAATATAGAACAAGACAAAACTGCTTATTCCTATCTAAACCTTTTTGTGGAAAATATCATTTCTCAAGCTCATCAAATAACACAGACTTAAATGGTGCTAAACTTTTGTGAATATGGAATGTAATCTG